>NC_040903.2:141259729-141579531 GCF_004126475.2 Phyllostomus discolor | reverse complement strand
GTGTGGCACAGCTTCCTATTTGTCTATTTCAGAGGTAAGTTAGCAACTGGGCTAAATCTGGGCCACTGCTTGTTTGTGCAAATACAGTTTTATTGGAACACAGCCACATTCATTTGCTTACATATTGGCTCTGGCAGCTTTTGCACTACAGCAGCAGAGCTGAGTATTTGCATCTGAGATCAGATAGCATACGAAGATGGAAATATTTCCTCGCTGGCACTTTGCAGAAATGTTCGCTAGCCCCTATTCTACTTGAATCACACGCTGCCCATCTTCCTTAGTAACAGGACCTACAACTGTTATCTGGGCATGACTGCCACCATCAAAAACTGAATTCCGTGCTGTCCTTTGCATAAGACATTTCATGTGAGTATAGTCACATGACAGCGTGACGTATAGAGAGTATTGCATTTCAGCTTTCTGAAATCTTCTTTAAAAGATAGCTCCTTTCCCCTTCATGCTGGTGGGAAACTAAACCTGATAGCAGGAGTTCAAACCATTTGTGTCCATGCAGATGAAGGGCTAGGTTTGACTCCCTGGGCCTAGAAGGATCTGAGTCTTTGATGAATTTGTGGAGTTTCCGTAATAGCCCTTCATTGCCACTGCTGGACACTTTTTATTTTGTTTAAACTAAAAAAGATATTGGTGTGTCCAGGCCACTCTGTTTAGACGTTCTGTCACTTGCATATGAACCTATCTATCCTAACAGATACAGATACATCATGTCTAAACATTGGAACTGATCCTGCTAGTTTAACCACATTCGAAGTTTTTCCTGCCTTGTGAAGGTACAGAATTCTCCATGACTAGAAGGTTTTAAGCAGACCCTGAAAAACCACCTGTCAGACAAGTGATGCAGAGTTCCCTGAATTGGATGGAGGCTAAACTCCCTGACCTCCAAGATTCTAAGCTGGGTATTCCTGGACCACATTTTTCTTTATTAATGGAAAGTGTTAAATGGGTCCTTAGTTCAAGCACTTAAAATGATTAAAGTAACCAGCCAGAAAGCCAAGCTGCCAAAATGGAAAGTGCAGAGGGAGTAAAATATCAGCACAATTTTGACTTTCTATTTGCAGCAAAGCAGCGTTTCAGATGGTGCATTAGGCTCTCGTTGAGGAAGCACTGACACCACATCAGATGGCAAAGCCTCCCGTCCAGTAAGTTGGAGCTTTCCATTTTCATAGAAATGCTGGGGCAAGGGAACAATGTCATTACTCCATATGGGCGATCACGTCCTGTATAAAATGTGTACTTTATATATTTTTTACAGACTGTAGTTAAATTGAGCCCAGCATGAACACAGATAAATGTAAAAAACTTTACGTATCCTCTATTAATAAACATCAAGAAATGGAAAGTTCTTTGACTAGCAGAAGGTAATATTTAGGGATTATGTTACTGGCACAAATATGCCTTCTCTTTGTTGATATGTATTTATTTTTATTTTTCCAGGATTTAATATACATCACTAAGTTCTACCTAAAGCTATCTACTCTAGTATTATTTTACATATATGTATATATGTATATGTATATATTTGTCTGTGTGTTTATCCATCCTGTTGGTTCTGTTTCTCTGGAGAACACTGATTAATATGCTAGTACATTAAATAAAAACACCATGAGATTTCTTTCCCAGCCTCTCTCCAGTTATACTGTGGACTGCTTATATATAGATCCTGCCAGGAAGATCTGACCTAAACTTAGCAAGGTTCTTTGGGGTTGACTATAATTAAGATTTTTAATTGAGATGCACATGATCATAATGTTGGGAAAACAAAAAGGTTATACGCAGACTGGCTAAGATATATATATATGGCTTCAGTCCTGGCTGTTATTGGTGATTGTCTATTGGTCTTATTCCACCTTCGCCCTAAGGGGTAGTTGCTGTTTTATTTCCAATTATGGCTTACTTGCGGCTATGAAAAGGTAGCTAGCCTGTTCAGTATATAGCATTGGAGAATAAATTAGGTCTTAAGAACAATTAAAATTATGAGATAAAGGCTTTGTTATTCCCATGAAGCAATAACATTCTTATAAATTTAAAAGAAAGCAGGTCATTTGCCATATGAGCAATGTTAATTAAAAGACATATACCAACGATAAAGAAAAAATTAAAAATAATGCCTGAGGACAAAAGTGATCTCTCTTTCTTTGCTTTTAACAGTTTAAATACCACTACTTTGACTTGCTTTTCTTTACTCTACATACAACTAACTTTTTAAAAGCTTAATAATTCTCATTATAGTTATCTCTTTACCTATCATTTTGTGGAAAGTAAGAAGTTCAGCAATATCTCTGTAGGAAAAAGCAAGATGAAAAGGAATCACCCCAAAACAGTGATCAGGATCCTTTCAGAAATGGAGCAATAGAAATAAGAGCTAGACTATCACTTCCATGTGTACTTTATGCACCGTCTGGCCTCATCTCCATGGACATTTTCCAATTCATCTATTAAATAATAATTTTGGCTGCCTTCTTTCCAGTTTCTGTACCTTTGTTCACCATCTCCCTTCTTACCACATTGATTTTATTATAAATACTGATAAGATGGTTGCAGTGATTTAAAAAAATAGCATTGTTTTTGATGAATCAGAGCCTAGGGACCAGGAGGCTAAGGAAGCGCAGATGTGTGGTCAGTGTGGGTGTGATGTGCTGGGGAACTCCAGCAGGAAGGTTAAGGAAATAGATAGAAAGGGACACAACAGAAATATTTTAGATATTTCTCTGCAAAATATTGAGAGAAAAGAGAAAAATATTTCAAGCATTTCCTGCAGCAAGGTCTACTTGTTACTATGTTTAGTAGGAACTAAAATGGATTATAATCCATCCATCTAAAAGGAGGTGAGAACAAAAGTACATTAATTAGACTTCATGGTGTGCAGTTCTAAATGTGTGGTTTCAAGATATATTAAGAAATATTTTCACTTTTTCGTACATTAAATGATCTAACACTGAAGTTGTATTTGAAATATCCTATTTCTTTATTAACATTAATAGTATTCTTTTACAGTTTCCAGAGCAATTTTACTTAGGTTATTTCATAAGGTTTGTATAAGATAGGAAATACAGAAATACTTTTAGTGTGTGCAGCACTTAAATTATTTTATCTGATACTCACAGCCCTACCATACAGTTCCTTTTAACTCATGAAATTCATTCACTAACAAAACCTTTGAACTTGTATTTTTCTGGCCACAACAAACTGCTTACACTTACTTGCTAACTTCTCCACCTGGAGGATTTCTAATTCAATTCATCTGTTAAAACCTGGTTACTGCAAGGACTGGCTTTGTTATCTGGGTGAGTGTGTCAGTATATGTGTGGCAGTAGGTGGTAGTCTTCAGGAAGGCAGAAACTGGTAATGTCACCTTTCCTTGGTTCCATGAGGTCAACTAGCGGGCTTTGGCTTCTGTGGATGGATCATCCAGTACGATACCCAAGGCCCTTTAATGAGCCCAACCCACATTTGTGGTGGAAACATCAGAGCTAAAAAAGAAGAGCAGCTTTTACTTAAACTTGTATTCAGTTTGGTGGAGAGGCCCAATTTTGATAAGTTACACCATAGCTATGTAGACAGGTAATGAGCATAAACTAACAAATGTTAAATTTCACAAAATTATAATAGATTTAATTTTACTTAAATTTAATTATAGCAAAGAATCTGTAGTAAGTCTGAAAAAAAATGCCTGAACTTTAATGGGTCTTCAACATAATAGATGTTAGTTCCTACAAGTTTTTTCTAAAGTCGTCATTCATAGCTTGTGCTTATTTTTGTTTAAACTGCATATTTCTTAAGTTATGTTTCCAAGGTGTAAAACCGACTTGGGTATCTCATAGGAATCAGAAGAGAGTGCTTATGCCTGTGTGAAGATCAAACAATTTGAAACCTTTTTAAATCCTTAAAGAACAACTTTTAAAACTTACATTTCCTTTCAGGATGATTTTCCAAAAGAAATTAATTAAGAAAGGTTGATCTGTAAACAAAATACCCTATAAAAGAGATAAATGATGTTCAGAATAACAAACAAATACATCATGGAGAACTGATTAGAAACTGTACCGATTATAAATGCAAAATGACTCTGCACTAATTCAAGTACCTGCCAGTCTTTTCTAAATGACGTGATTGGTGGGTTCAGGTTTCCTGTTCAGGACACACTGAGTGGTACATTCCATCAAGTGCTCAGGGCAGTGACCTTACACAGGTTTTATTTTTTCTCTTCTCCTTAGAGTTTTTAATTTTATACTTTTTTTTTCTTATTTACAGAAAAGTCATATGCCTTCCTCTCTTCATCATTAATCATGATCATCTTAATCATAAAATTTCTGTAATGGTCCCAATTTTATTCTTGAGAATGTTCTTTATAGAGCTTACTGATATTTGGTTCTAATTTGTACCAATTTAACTTGTAAATTTACATCTGTACCAATTTCATTTGTAAATCATGAATCTTAATCTAACATGTATTACTTTCCCATATTACTCAAAAATGATCATTTTTTCTTTTGTCTTTTTTAAAAAATTGAGGTGTAATTGATAAACAAAAAATTGCCTATATTTAATGCATACACTTTGATGTTTTGGGACAGATGTAATACACTCATGAAACTTTCTGTTTTCTCTTAAACAGTCACGATAATCTCATTCTCCTTGCCTGTGATTGTTTGAAGATATACACGAACACAATTCTGGCCAATGAGAAATAAGAGTAAATATGCTAAGGGCTCCTGAAATAGTTTTGTTCACTGATTAAGAGTAGGAAGAAGGGGCCAGCACAGAGAAAGACTTTTCCTTCCTCTCTCTCTCTCTCTCTCTCTCTCTCTCTCTCTCTCTTTCTCTCTCGCTCTTGCTCTCGCTCTCGCTCTCTCCTGGATTTACTCATATCTAAATGTTATATCTCAACTCTTTTGGCCAGTTTGCAATCCTTGGGGCAAATTTTCAGAAGGTGATAGAGTAGAAAGTTGAAAATAAATTGGATCTATGGTTACAAAATTGAACCGATTAATTAATCAACCCTGGAGGCTTGCTAACTCAGAATGTTCTGATTCTTGAAATAATTTTTTTTTTCACTGTTTAAACCAGATGAGTTAGGACTTTCTGCTACTTACAGCTGAAGGCATCTTAATTAATAAGCTGACAGTTCAGAATTTCTTTTCATCAGAATCCTAGGTTTGTTCCCCAATTCTTTGCTTCTCATGTCTTACTTTTTTAAAATTTCTTTTTTGTTTTGCTTAAGTTTATCTTCAAATAAGTTTTTTGTTCTCAAATCTGTTTTTTGTGTGTCACCTACACTTCCTGAGTCATATGCTTGAAAATTTATGCTTGAAAACATAAATATATGAAATATATTTAACTCCACACTTGATTGATATTTTACCTAGATGTAGTATTTTGTTCCAAAATTACTTTCCTGAGAAACTGAAGAAAATGATCAATGGTCTCTAGCTTTGGATGTTGCTGATAAGAAGCCTCATTCAACTTTGGTTTGCATTCCCTTACAAGTAAGTTGTGTTTTTCTCTGGGAACTTCTAGGATTTTTTTTCCTATTCAATTTTACAGTTTTGAAATTTCACAAGACATTTCTTGTGTTCTCTTTCATTTTGTTTTGTGTATCCAGGGATCTCTTTTAATCTAATAATAGAGGTAGTCAGCTTGGAGAAGTATTTTGCTGTTCTTTTGATTATCTTCCCTCTTTCATTTGCTACTGAAGTCTGATTAGATAATGAACCTATCTTTCATGTCTTTTAACATTCTCACTTTCTCTTTTATCTCTTGTATTATTTTTTATTTCTCTTTAATGTCCCCATTTTCTTACACTAAGTTCCTCAACTGTTCCAAATTAACAATCGTAATTTTTATAATAATAATGAAAACCACATATAGTGTTTACATACATGCTGGGCACGTACATTAACTTACAGAACATTCACAACAACCCCAAATGGTAGATACAGATATAATTATTTTATAGATAAGGAAAGTGAGGTAAAACAAAAAGCTGAAGTAATTTTTCAATATTGCACAGCTACTAACTTGCAAAATCTGGATCAAATCCAGAGACTGTGACTCCAGACTTTGTCCTTTAAGAGATTATACTATCCTGGGTCACTATTTGCAATCAAAGGGGTTGTACAGGAGATGTAGAGATCATTGCTCAAGAGATCATGAAGATCCGTGAGTGGACACAGCTTCTAGTTTTCTCAGCACTTCCTCATGGAGGCTTAAGAAGTTTAATGGTCAGTGCAGCTCACTTGGAGTGAGAAGACTCAAATCCAAGACAAGTGTAGAACTGTAGTTCTGCCTTTTAGACTCTTAGCTGAGGAAAGATCCATTACAGCAGTCTAGACTTTCCAAATATTTGAAACATGTTGTATCCCTGTCACATCTTTCTAAATTCTTTTTCTTATCATCACCAGGCTAGGACATTGCTGATCACATGTTTACTCTTCTTTTTTCTTCCATGTTTCTTACCTTTTCTTTTTTCCTAAATCCTAACTAAGACTGTCTAAGAAGCAGTCTTATTCTATGATAACTTTTTCCTATGTATATTCTGGGTTGTAGTCTGTAACAACTCATACGTATGCTTTCTAGATTCCAGACATTCTTCAAACTGTCCTAGACATTTCAGGCAGTCTTCCCTGTTGCCAGAACTGTTATAGATTTATTAATTCTTTGTATAATTTATTGTCATTTTGGTGGTCGTGGTGGAGGGTAGAGAGGAGGATGTGCTCATCCTTTTGTTTCCCAAATTCATGGCAGTCTGAATTTCTTCAGTTTCCAAATACTTATCCATTCTCTCCAAAAGACATTTTAGCCCATAGGCTATGGAGTAAGAAAAATCTTTCTGGGAAGCTCATTTCTGACATTCTTTCTGGAAAAGAAATAGGTGAATTTACAAACCCTGCACAAAACCAGTGCATAAGCTGCTAGAGTGAATACTCCAGTTGAGTATGCCTACTTCTACTGAATATACTGTCCAATTCTCAGAATGCCCTTTAGAATATAGAAATTTTGTCAATTCTACTTTTGAGTGGTGGAAATGAATATCAAGTGCTTGGATTAAAACATGATTGCTTTTGGCAGCAGACATATAGTTGAAAATCATTTTTTAAAAATTGGCTATTTTACAAATGGCATTATGAGTCTTTGTTGGTTTAGGGAGCACTTGTAGAACTATGGTTCAGTTATCTCTTACACAGGAAAAGAAGATCAACTTCAGTAAAAAAAAATCTGAACCAGCAACAAAAATGGAAACAATATGTGTCATTAAAATCAACACTGACTTTGACTTATTATTACTGGAACTTTCACCACAACCTGTAGCCCACTTGTAATAAATTACATTTCCCCCAGCATGTCAAATACTTCAATTTAGTCTTGGCATTTAATCTACTGGAAAAGCCATTTATTTCTATTTCTATGTATGCCCCTGAAGCCAGAGACATTATCCTTTAAGTAACTTTCCTTTTGAATCCAAATTGAAGATATAGTTAAGCATATTTGAAATGTCCTTAAAAGTTGTATTGGGAATTATAATAAAACTTGATGGAGGAAGATCTTTGATGATAGGCAGGGACGGTAGCAGGTCACGGAGATCCTTTTTTGCCTGCCTCAAGGAGGTTGAGGAAGTATTTCACAAGCAGTCCTACCCGATGTTGACTGTGCATATGGGCCAAAGGGAGCTGTCAGCTGAATTAATAGCTGGGCTTTCTTATACCAGGCACACGTGACTGTTGCTGCCTATTGCCAGAATGCAGCTACCTTGACCCTCAGAACTCTTCGCCACATCCCAGATTGTAAGTGATGTCATTTGCGATTTCTTTTTATTTTCTACCCTGTGTGGACCACAGGTAATTTAGCCAACTGGAAATGAGAATGAATTGTCTGCTCCATTAGAGGTATCCATTGGTTCAGTGCCAATGACATTTCAGTTCAGGCACAGTTGTCTTTTTTGTCCTCTGATCTTGCCATTTCTAGTGCTCAGAAGAGGCTTCAGTATGAATAAAAACAGTGAGCCACAACATAAAATGACTGCTGCAATAATCTTAATAACAAAAAATAATAACACTGTCACTTTACACTTCATCTGTTTGCATTGCTCTTTAATATATGAACTTCTTATGGCTTCATTTCCCCAAATGTCACTCTTTAATCTTTTTTTTATTTCTCATGTTCAAATAATATAATACCCCAAATGGCGATCTCCATCACCGGATTTTTTTTTATTATAGTTTGCTGCCTTATCAAAATCATTTCTTTAGTTCCTTTTGGTAGATTGAGGGTGAGGTTTTTTCTCTGCAGCAAAAGATGGGTAATTTAAAAATCTATGGGCACAGTTAATTTCTGTAACTATGGACACATATTGAGATTGAAGATTCCTTAATACTCCATGATGATGTTTGTGTTTTATATGCATATTTCCTTTGCCCATTTTTACCTGTTGTTACCAATGCTTAGAATTACATTTTTTTTACCTAAACCTATATATTTTGTGCAAATGTTCATGCCTATTCATTATTTTCCAATAAATACTAATTCTTTATATTTATGCCAAGAGAACCCTCATGAATTGGAGATAATTGTTATTTTCTTTTACTAATGGATTGTCTTCTATAATTGCTATAAAATATTTGGATAGACGAACTGTTAGGACTACAATCTCTATTTACCTTAATTTTAATACTGTAAATAGAATATCTGCCAGAATTCTGTTGGTGACACTTTTATTTTAGAAAACAAATACTGAGCAAAATGACTACAGAAAACACAAATGTAATAGTCCTAATAACAGCAATAAACACATTGCTCCTTAGGCAACACAAAGTACTGGCTTTTATAGCAACATCTTATTAATCATTATTTCTTTCCCACCCCACTGGCAAAGAAAGACAGAGCAAGTGTGGAATACATTGTTCTTCCATAACAAACTAATCTAAGAAATGGTAATCAAAGAAAGTGAAATTTTATGATTTCATAAACCTGTGCAACCTGGAAGTAAAAGAGTGTTTAAAGTTGTCATAATGTTTGTACATGTTCTTTTTTCCTTCTCATCCGATAGCCAGAGGTCGTTAATAGTAATTCACATCTAGTGCATAGTTACATGGCATAAATATGTCTTTTTGTATATTGGTTGGCTTTGAAGCCTTGTTCTAGAGAGGATTTGAGAAAACTTAAGGCATAAGAGGTGAAATTAGATAGTATAAATTTGGATAAAAAAACAAAGAAAAGTAAAAATTAAAGCATACAGTCAGGATTGAGTTTAGAAATTCATGATGAAAGTCAACCATACAGTTGATATTAGTGAATATGCAGCAATTTCTGAGGACCCTTGGCAGGGGTATCTGAAAAAAAAAAAAGCTATTCTTTTTCAATATTGAAAGTCTGATATGAAGGAAGGTTGTTTGTTTGTGACTTGAAAATCTTAGATTCAAATTTCAGTTTAACTATCTAAGGAAATAGAGAGTTTTAAAGATATCGGGAGAGTACAGAGTTTTATCTCTTTTAAACAGGCTTATTCTTTGAAAACTTGGGATATATGTTTTAATTTGATTTATTCAATATTGTTAAACATGTTAATGCAAAGGACTATAGTAAGTACCATGAGAGAGGTGGGGGATGCTGATAACATTTTTTTAAGTATATGTTATTGATTATGCTATTACAGTTGTTGCATTTTTTTCTCCCTTTTGTCTCCCTCCGCCTGGTACCTGCCATTCCCTCCAGCAATCCCCCCCACCTTAGTTCACTTCCAAGGGTCATACATATAAGTTCTTTGGCTTTTCTATTTCCTATACTATTCTTAACCTCCCCCTGTCTATTTTGTACTTACCAATTACGTTTCTTATTCCCTGTACCTTTTCCTCCATTCTCCCCATTTCCCCTCCCCATTCATAACCCTCCATATGATCTCCATTTTTATGGTTCTATTCCTGTTCTTGTTGTTTGCTTAGTTTTTGTTTGTTTGTTTTAGGTTCAGTTTTGATAATTGTGAGTTATTTGTCATTTTACTGTTCATAGTTTTGGCGAAGGAAATAGACATACAAGTCCAGGAAGCTCAGAGAGTCCCAAACAAGTTGGATCCAAAGAAGGCCACACTAAGACACATCATAATTAAAATTCCAAATGTTAAAGATTAAAGAGAAAATCTTAAAAGCAGCAAGACAAAAGAAGAGTGTTACCTACAAAGGAGTTCCTAAGAGACTATCAGCTGACTTCTGAAAAGAAATCTTAAAGGCAAAAAGTGTTGCACGTGGGTCACCGGCCAGCAGTGACCACGGAACGCTGTGGATGGCTCGCCGAAAAACATGCGAGAAAAAAAACACACGTGCACAGAGACAAGACTAGTTTCTGTGGGGAAGTAGGGACAGAATGGCCACCCCCCCTAGTGGGGAGCACCCTGATTTACAGTCCATACCTGCTTTTATTGGGCTCATTTTGCATAATAATTCAGGTAAAGTACAGTACTTATCAGGGGGAAGTAAGGAACTATAGAAAACAAGGAACTCTGGTGGTCTATTGAGTCGGGATCAAAGAGCTGTAAGACTTTGAGGAACAAACTTCCTCCTTGGACCCCTCTCATTCAACTGAGAGCATTCTAAACAAAGAAGGTTTCACAGTAATTTACATGTTCTTTCTTAGGCCTGATCACCTGGGGAATCTGCCCGTTTCAGCACAGAGCTGTACCACCCTGTCATTGTTTCAGGCTTAGCACGGGAACTAAGGCAATAAGGAGATTTTCTCCAAGACGATGAGAATTCAGGCTATGTCAAAGCCAAGGAGTGAGGGTCCATTACCCCCTTTTGCTGCAGCCCCCCAAATCCTTCTTTTGGGAGGCCTCCCAAAGTGATCGTGCCTGGCTTAGGTCGTTCCCCCCGTGGGGAATCTTATCTGTCTTTGGCTAACCGACCAAGCTTTTTGGGGTTCAGTTATGAATAAAGCAGCAGAAGCAGCATTCCTGCCAGGAAGATAAGCTTTTGTCTCCTTGCTGGCTTACGGTTCCAAAGGCGTTCCCTTAGCCTTAGCCGAGGCGGGGGTTTCAGCTTCTGATACCAGTCAGGGCGGTTCCCAACAAAAAGGAGCTAGTAAGAAGTATTCAAAGCTATGAAAGGCAAGGACCTACATCCAAGATTACTCTATCCAGCAAAGCTTTCATTTAGAATGGAAGGGAAGATAAAGTGCTTCCCAGATAAAGTCAAGATAAAGGAGTTCATCATCACCAAGCCATTATTATATGAAATGTTAAAGGGACTTACTTAAGAATAAGAAGAAGAACAATTTTTTTTCTAAAAAACCTAGGGAATAAATCAAGTTAAGAAAAGTTCAAGAAGTACATATTCCAAAACATGAATAATTTTTATCTCTAGGTGATGTGATGGCAGGTGTTTTTTTTTTTTCAGCTTTCTTTTTATGATCACTGCTATCCTGTACACTTTCTACAATGAAGATCCATTCATTTGTAATGAGATAAACAATAAATGTACTTTCAAAATGAGTGAAAAGTATACAAAAAGATTGTAGTTAGTTTTGATTTCAAAAACATTCAGAATATAGGATGGACACAAATGCATAAACACACAAAAAAAACAATAAAAAGGATACACAGGGGAGCATATACTAATAATATAAAATTTGTACTTATAATATTTTCATTATATTTTATCTTTAGGTCAACTCTGTTTGTTGGATTTGTTAAGGCTTATTATTCCCATTTTATAGTTTGATGCATCCAACTGCCTATTCAACTTTTCAGCTTGGATGCCTAGTAGAAATCTCAAATCCGAGCTATGTTTACAATGAAACCCCTGATATATGCCTTATTCTCCAAACTGTTTTATTCAGTCTTCTTCATCTCAGTGGATGGTGACTCTATTGTGCTATTTTGCCAAAAATCTTGAAGTCATTCTTGACTTCTCTCTTTCTTTATATCACATTCAACCCGCAAGGAAATCTCATTGTTTTTACCTTAAAAATACATCCAGATTTTGACCACTTCTCATTACTTTCATCACTGTCACTTTCACTGAAGCCGGTATCATCTCTTGCCAGATTCATTTAATATGGTCCTGTTTGGTCTCCATGCTTCCATTTTGCCTGCCACAGTGTAGTCTCAACAGAGCAATCAGTAATCCTTTTAAAATGGAAGTCAGATCACGTTGTTCCTCTACTTAGATGTGCCAGACACCTGCAGTAATTCCCATCTCATTCAAGGTAGAAAACAAAGTTCTACAGTAGTTTATGCAGCTATCCAAATTCTCCTTTCTGCCCTCATTCTTTCTCTGAACTCATCCCTTCCACTCTCATCCTTGCTCATTCCATACCAGCTACACCTGACTCTTTGTTTTCGTTAAATACCACAGGATTCAGGCCTTTTCACTGACTGTTTCCTTTGCTGGGAAGTGTTTTCCCAGATAAACATGTGGTTAACTCCTTACTTCCTTCAGGACTGTTCGAATATTACCTTTGAAATAAGGCCTACCCTAATTACTCAAGTTAAAATTCCAACACGCTCCTGCCTACTCCTGTTCTCCTCTTTAAAAATCACACTCACCAACTTATAACATGCTATACAATTTGTTTTGTCTACTGAAGCATTCTGAGCATGGAATTGGCTCTTAGTAAATTTTTGTGTTTTATTACATAAACTGAAAAATTTTTAAGTATTTTTATTGATTATGCTATTACAGTGTTCCAATTTCCCCCTCCTTATCTCCCCCAGCCCCCCAACCCTCCACCATTCCCCCCTACTTAGTTTATGCCCATGGGTTTGTACATATAAGTTCTCTGAGTCCTGTTTCCTGTACCATTTTTTTCTCTCTCCCCATCTATTTTATGCCTACCAATTGTGCTTCTTCTTCCCTGTACCTTTTTGCCCCTATTCTTCCCTTCTCCCTCCCCACTGAGCTCCCTCTGTGTGATGTCCATTTTTCTGATTCTGCTCCTCTTCTGGTTGTTTGCTTAGTTTTTGTTTTCATTGTTTTTCTTTTCTTTTAGGTTCATTTGTTGATAGTTGTGAGTTTGTTGTCATTTTATTGTTCACATTCTTTGTCTTATTTTTCTTAGATAAGTCCCTTTAACATTTCATACAATAAGGGCTTGGTGATGATGAACTCCTTTAACTTAACCTTAGCTGGGAAGCTCTTTATCTGCCCTTCCATTCTAAGTGATAACTTTGCTGCATAGAGTAATCTTGGATGTAGTTCCTTGTCTTTCATGACTTCTAATACTTCTTACTAGCCCCTTCTTGCCTGTAAATTTTCTTTTGAGAAATCAGCTGATAGTCTTATGGGAACTCCTTTGTAGGTAGCTGATTCCTTATCTCTTGCTGCTTTTAGGATTTTCCTTTTCTTTGATCTTGGGTAGCTTAATGATTGTGTGCCTTGGTATGTTCCTCTTTGGGTCCAACTTCTTTGGGACTCTCTGGACTTCCTGGACTTCCTGGAAGTCTATTTCCTTCACCAGATTGGGGAAGTTTTCCTTCATTATTTGTTCAAGTAAGTTTTCAATTTCTTGTTCTTGTTCTCCTTCTGGCATCCCTATAATTCGGGTATTGGAACATTTCAGGTTGTCCCAGAGAATCCTCAGTCTCTATTCATATTGTGGGATTCTTGTTTCTTCATTCTGATCCAATTGGATGTTTATTTCTTCCTTTTGTTTCAAATCATTGCCTTGAATCCTGGTTTCCTTCTTGTCACTGTTAGTTCTCTGAATATTTTGCTTTATTTCATTTTGTGTATCTTTCATTTGTTCTTTCATTTTTCAACTGAGCTCAATCAGTTCTGTGAGCATTTTGATTACCAGGGCTTTAAATTCTCCATCAGATAGGTTGGCAGTCTCCTCACTGCTTAGTTCTCTTCCTGAGGTTTTGCTGTGTTCTTTCATTGGGCCATATTTCTTTGTCTTGGTGCAGCTGATAAGTTGTAAGAGGGCAGGGTCTTAGGTATTCACCCAGGCAGGGTAACCCTCTTTGCTGCACTGCCTGTGGGGAGGAACCAGAGAGGGAACAATGTAGCTTGCCTGCTTGTCCCTAGCACACTTTCCAACAGACTCTCATGTCAGACTGGAAGTATCTCTTGCTGTGGCAACCCCAGGCTTAGCCCACAGTCAGCTCTGAGTCTCAGTTTGCCCCTTGAGTCAGCCCCTCCCACGCAGCTCTGTGGAGCTCAGCAGTCAGCCCCACCCCCCAACCTCCTCACCACAGTTTTTCTGAGTTGGCCCATGTGGTCTGCCTTACTGATCTGGTTGTTCTGGTTGATTTTCTTTAATTCCTTTGCTGTTGGAATTCCATGTAGTTTGATTTTCTGGTGATTTTGGTTGTTTATTGATTTTAGATTGGTTGTTATCCTCCTTTTGGTTGTGCAAGGAGGTGAAGGGTTCCTATGCCTCCATCTTGGCCAGAACTCCACAAACTGAAATTTTTAAAAGATTTCATATGTTACCCTAATTCACAAGAGAAAAGGTTGAACAAATTTTCTTACCCAAGTTCTTGTAATCTCCTAACTATTTTACGGGGATATGATTAGTGTCTTCAGAAAAGTACAAATAATGGAGAGGAATTATGTTCTGTAGGGGAAGGTCAAGAAGTACTCCATGCTTGCCCCTGCAGAATGGGTTGGATTCTGAGATAAAGTAGGGAAAAGGGCATTCCAAGAAGGAAAATGAATGAACAAAAACAAACTGAACTGTTCAGGACATTTGGCTAAGGATTGGCTGGTAGTCTGAATTGACCAGAGCATAAGGGGCTGGGAAGACCCATTGGAAACAAGGCACAAATCATCAACTAAGATGTGCTGTGTGGAGGTTTGAATGCTAGGGTGAAAACCTGGTGTTAATTTAGTAGTCACTGGAAGCCATTTGACATTTTTGAGTGAGAATGGTAACATGACTAAGGATAGAGTTTAGGAAGATTAATATTTCAGTTGTGAGTAGAATGCATTAGTGTGGAAAGGATAGATGAGGAGACAGTTAGAAAGTTGTCCAAGTGAGGGGTAATGAAGGTGAGGATCATATAAGTGGGAGTGGAAAGAAGGGAAGAGATAAATGAGACATTGCAAAGGCAGTGGAAGTAGAATGAACATAAATTGGCAAGTAATATAAGGGGCACTAGATGGGTAGTTGAACATGATGGCAGAGGTTTTGAGCTGGAGTGATTGAACAGAAAAAAGAAAAACAAGAAAAACAAAAGAAGCTAGTTTAGAAGGGGCTATTATATTCTTTTCAGATGTTGCATTTAAACAACTGAAAAGCTCAGGTTGGCAGAAAATCAGCTCTCTGTTTGACATGGGAAGGTAGCACTCCTCCCAGCATTCTTCTACCTTCGCCCACCCCCTGTTCACTTCTATAGTTCACTGTTACAGACAGCAAAATGTCTTTTACATGATTGTTTTCAAGCCCTGGTATGGCTCCCTGGCTACCCAAGATGCAAATTTCACTTCTGACACATAGGGAAATGTTTCTAGGGGTGGGTTTTTGTTTGTTTGTTTATTTGTGTCCCTTTTTTTTAATCAACTGCAGTTGAATGCATCAACTCCAAACCCTATTCCAAATAGCATTTGTTCCTAAGGAATATGAACTCAGCCATAGCTGCCTTCTTCCCTGGTGCTGCTTTGTGGTACCTGGTTCCCCCTCAGCTAGGTCAGGACAGCACTACAAAAGTGCCTTAATTGCCACGATGATGGGAGCTGAATTAATCTATAGCAGATGAACAAGGATAATGAAATCATTTTCTTTTCTCTCAATGGTCTGTGCAGCATCATCTCTTCTGATACACTTCAGTGTCTGACCTTTTAAATGGACAGGATGTTCACTGCTGAGGCTTTTTAAAGACATCTATCTCTCCACAGAAAAATGGAAGCCAGACATCCAAGACCGACTTGTATTTGTCTGTGAATCAAGCTGTCATTTTTGTTCTGCCAGAGTCTGTTATCACGTCTGGACAAGTAATTATTCTCTAGGTTAGGTTCTTACAACCTTGAATTTTAGGAAAGTCCTTGAGACTGAAAGCAGTCACTTTCTTGCTGCTACAGTTCATGCATATCAGTGAGTTATTTGGTGACTTGGCAGCTACTACTGCTATTAAGCATGTAGTCTATTAAGCACACAATTCTTTTAACTTTGCAAGAGCTCCTAGCCTCCATCTGTTTACCCTATTTATTAAAATCCCTGCTTAGTTCTCCTACTGCAGTTGGGCAACTGACAGTGCATTCCTTCTTGCACAGGTTAGCTGGGACAGTGAAGGGCATGATGGAGCAAGAGCATTCCACAAGCTTCTTTAGGTTCCATGTGCATCTGGCTGGAATGATGAAGTAGGAAAGAAAGCACTTCCAACTTAGCACTCATTTCTGCTGTAAACAAGGGAACCTGTTATGTGCTGAGTGAAGCTTGACCATGGCATAATGAGGTAGGGCTGGCAAAGGTCAGAAAGTTCCAGAATCTTTTGCAGATGTTAGAACTACAGTTCAGTACTTGGAACATAAAATCTAATTTAGAGTGATGCAGCTCATTTGAGCTGCTAAGCATTCCAAATCAACTCAGAGTTCAATAGTTTCCAATGAAAACTTTAGGTCAAATTTCAGGGAGAAAAATCTTCAGTGAGAGATTTAATAATGTATAAAGAGACTGACACCTCCTACAGAATTCTGTTTGAAATAGAGGTTGCTAGAATAAAGTTCTCATTGCCTATTTCTGTTTGGAAGAGAAACCATTTGCAAGCCATTAGATAGTAGGTCAGTCACAGATATTATGTAGTATGAATTTAAGTTTGGTTGTTCGATGACAACATTTCGACTGTATTTTGAAAAGCCTTTTCTCCTTAGTCATGCTCAGTTATCCTTAGAAAGTCACATTCATGGGCAGACACTCACTCTGCCCTTTCTTGCTCCCCATTCCCAGTCATACTCCTTTGGAGGCTGGTATAATAAGTAAGGTCTGGAACATTGTTCAGAGTTTTAATTGTTAAAATATCACTAATAATATAAAATGATATCTCAGCACCCAGATTGTAAGGGTAGGGAGGGTTGATAGTGAGATCAGGAGCTCAATCTACATTGCAGATTAATAAGAGCTCAATCTACATTGCAGATTAATAAGAACAAGGAGGAAGGCATGCTTTCTACCTTTGAAGAATGACAGAAGAGGCAAAGGACATGCATGGATCCCAGTGTACATCTTCATTTCCAGATGATATGTGACCTTGATCAATCTCCTTCCCTTCATATTTCAGGATGAATGACAGCCATTTCCTCTCCTGTCATTTATGTGTGGGTGACCCAAGTAATCTTAGTACTATTAGGTAAAATATTATTATAACAAAATGTGCTTAAAACATTATCACTAGTTTTTTTCCCTACAGATGTCAGAAAGACTCTATACTTTCTTATCTAAAATCTAATTGCCTATTAAGCCTTGGAAATAAATATTTATTTGTGTGGGGGTATTCTCAGCTGAATACTTTTTAACAAAATAAGGTAAGAACACAGGGTTCTCAATTCATTAAAATATTAGCATAAAGCATAATCACTATTTCAGTCTTCTTATGAGTGCATACATTGGACAGCAACCACTGAGTGATATCAGTGTGTCATAGGTACATGTTTATCAACACTCCCTGGTCCCCAAAGATGTGTCACTTGTGTAGCATTTGGAGTATGGTGGACCTCTGTCTCTCAGCTCTGCTCCCGCCCATACCGCTTTTACTTAGGATTACCACAAGGACAAGTGCCCCACTCAGTGGCTTTATACTTAGTCCTAGGACATATGGAGCACTGATTACCAAAGCTGTGCCATTTGTTGGCAAATCAACTGCTGAGTTTGCAATGTTGAGAGACCTTCACTATCTCATGGGTAAATATTGTCTACCAATACATTCAACTGAAAAAAACAGGAAATTCTAAGGGCAAACCTGTTTATGTGCTACCATTGATCTAAATAATTTGATGTCTGTACCAAAAGGCAACTTGCCTATTAAACTTAAGTTGTGTGATATCAAAAAATAAAATATTTTGCTTTATTTTCCTATTTTGTAAGCCTGCAGTTGAATTTTTTCTAAAAATTGGACTCTCAAGGCCTTAATTATTCAGGAAGAAAATTTGATTTCTTTAGGAAATTATCTCCCTCTTGCTTTTAGGAATCTGAGCTTCTATAAACAGAAACAATAAGTAGGAAATAGTGTGTTTTTTTTTTTTTTTGAAGCGATTGGATAAACCAGAATGTCATCTTTCAACTTGCAGTGTACATTACCAAAAGGGCACTGTTTCCTCCAGAAAGACTCTTTTCAACATGTGCTCCTTGGCTTAGTGCTTGGGAAAAAAATCTTTGTATTTAGGAAAAAAATGCTTTAATTGAACTGCACAGCATGTCTCAATGTCTCATCCAGTCCTCAGGAAAATGCTGTATCTCTGCAACAAGGGCTGGGGAGCACAACTGCTCTATATAAGGTGGCTATACACGAATGAACATGCACCTTGAGATGCCATATACTGGTCGGCACTGCAGCAATAATGAAACTGTGAAATAAGCTCCAGGACAGGTTCCTCTAGCAGGTAAGTTCAAAAAAATACTTTTGCAGTAGAAAGCTGCTTTCAGAAAATTAGAGGCACAGAGTAAATGTCATTCCAAGGTTATTATGCTTGAGTCCTACTTTCAGTTTGGTGCTGTTTCCTTTTTTTAAATTCTTTCTTCCCTGAAATATGGAAATGTCCAGGATGCAGTTGTCTTAGGCAAAGGCAAACCTGATACATTCACTCTGTTCATGAAGTATGAACTGGCTAGCCCATGCTCGTAGTGGGATTCGAGCCCACTATCCTCAAAAGGTGTTTTCCCTTGAGCTATCTGGATTCAAAGAAATTTGTTTAATATACATCACTGAGTTTTACCTAATGCTCTCCACTCTAGTGGTTGTTACCTAAGCCTGTTGCGTAACAATTGCCCTTGGTTTGTGGAAGGACATGTCTGTCTTTGCTCTTGATCAGACCATCTGCCCATGGAGGGAAAATTTCCAGGCCAGTAATTAGGTTTGCAACATCCACATTTTTACTATTCCCACTATGTAGCAGAAAGAGAGCTATTGTTGTAGCACAGGGATTACTATTTACAAATTTGTTCTGTCCTTTGGGGATCAGACAGGTGGTGGCTATATAGAGAAGCTGACATTTGGGATTCCCTCACCTGCCGAGGCAGAAAAGCAGGTTCAGAAGGGCCAGGGATGTTCCTGACTTTGAACCGCAGTGACTGATCCTACCAGCATGGACACCTCAGGAGTGCCACATGAGCACCTGGTACAGAAATGCTCTTCCTATCTCTTATAACACTGCCCTCAGTACTGAAGCGATGGCTCCCGAATGGAGCTGAAGGCATTTTCCAGACAGGTCTGCCCTAAATGCAGAAATGCGTCAGAATGCCACCCCTGTGACTTAAATCCTAGCTCCAAATAAATAGCTGCACTCCAATGAAGTCAGAGGAAGTTAGTCAACATCTCTCCCTCCATGACGCTGGGGATTCTATAGTAAGTCATAATTCAATCCTTCATTAGGAAAGAAAAAATGTAAATTAAAAATATTTCAGCCAAGCCATTCCCAGCAGCAATAACCAAAATCTCTGCTGGCTAAACACAAGGCCACCAGACTGTTATCAGAACCTCTCTGTTTGATACCAGTTTAGACCACAATTAATTTAAAATTTTTACCTCCAAAGTAAAGTGAGGACATACAGTAACCCTAATTTACCTTTTTAATAAAAAGCTTAAATGGCAAGTGTCCACTGGGAAAGCTAAGTCCCAGCCAAGGTAATTCTCATCATGAGCAGAGGCTCCTGTTTAAAATGTGGAGTCACAGGACAGTCCTGCCTCTCTTCCCATAATGCTTCCTCTGGGCTTAAGTGATTCTTCTTGTGTGTGTGTGTGTGTGTGCATTTCGTTTTGGTTTTTAAAAAGTAAAGTTGGACTTGCAAACACTAGCAGTAATTGCCTTAAAAACCAATTATAAAGAATCAGGAGGTGTTGTTGAAAGAATGCTCTCCAAAAGCTATAAAGGGTAGAGGGATTAAGGAGCAGGTCATAAAACAGAATGAATCAAACATAGAAAGCATCCAGAAAGGAACAGGAATCTCCCTCTGTAGGCAGTGGGATAGGTCAGACACAGAGGGGACAGGGTGGGGGAATTAGCTATGTATCAAGAAATGAGGGCAGGTATCTGGAGCTGATGGTCATAAAAACCTTGTTCAGGAAAGTTGTCCAGATCAGAGAGAGTCAACCTTGAGTCACAGAGACATCTGCAAAAGCACATATTTAGCGTGGGATTCTACCCTCTGGGCTAACAATGAGACAGGCCTTCTCTACAGCAGCAGAACTTCTCTATAGTGGGCAAAGTATTTAGGGCCATTCTTGGACATAGTGGAGCAGGGATGGGCAGAGCTGATGACACTTGGTACCAGATGGAGGCATTGTCATAGAAACAAGTTCCTCAATGACATCTGAATGCCGACACTGAAGAAATAGAATCCTTATTTGAACATTGTATGGATGATGACAACCACATCTGTTGTTTCTGTGACAGCACAGACTTCTGTTTCTCTTCCCATTCCTCTGCGTCTTCTCAGTCTCCCTCACTCTACATGTGACCATGTGTGCTCCCAAGGGATCATGTGTGTCCTTCTTCCCATCACATATGTTCCATTCGGTATGTTTACCAGCAATAAATATATACTTTGAAATCAAATTTTGTCCCTGGTTTTGAAAACCCTACCATTAAATAATCAAGTGTCTGCCAGAAATCTTCATTTGCATTTCCCAAAGGCACCCAAAATCAAACATCATAGTATCTAAAATTAAACTCATGTTCTTTAGCCTTTCCCCATTCCTCCTAGGCATATTTGCCTTTCTCCTTATTTCTCTTCACATTTTCTACATTACCATTTGCTATGGAGTAAATTGTGTTTTTCAAAATGTATATGTTGAAGCCCTAACCCCCAAGCGATGGTATTAGGAGACAGGGCCTTTGAGAGGTAATTCAGACTAGAGAAATCAGGAGGATATGGCCCTCACGTGGGGTCTGTGTCTTTCAAAGAAATGACTCCAGGAGTTTGCTCATTCCCCCTGAATGCACACAAAGAAAAGGTCATGTGAGCATATAGGGTGATGGTGGCATCCTATAAGCCAAGAGAAGAGACCTCACAGAAAGAAACTTATATGACCTTTATCTTGGACTTCCCAGCCTCCAGAACAGAGAAATAAATTTCTATTTACACCACCCAATCTATGGCATTTTGTTTGGCAGCCTCAGAAGACTAATACGCCATTCATCCAATCACCCAGGATAGAGACCAAGTATTAATCTCAGTTCCTTTGTTCTCATAAACCTTCCATATTTAATCAATTTTGAAATTCTGTTTCACTGTATTTCTCTATGACTTTCAAATATGTCCCCTTTTCTCTATTCCTACTGCCTCTCCTCTAATTCAGGCCATATCATATTTTATCTGGAATATTTTAATAGTCTTATTAGTGATCTCTGTGCTTTTAGACTGTTCAGCTCTTTAACCCTTCCACCTCTATACCTCAGTCCTCCCCAGCAGTACCATAGTACCATGCATGGAACTACTTCCAACATGTAAATTTGACCATGTCATGCATCTATTTAAAACTCCTTAATATCTTACCAACAACTTTAGGGAAAAAGCTGAGTAGTTCAGGATTTTTTAAAGAGAATTCATTGCCTGATCACCACTTATTTTCCAGTTTTATCCCCTGCTATATCATAATACCTGATTATTGTGCTTCTCCAAACACATCACATTCTGTTATATTTTGCTGACTATTTATGTTGTTCCCTTCACTTGAAATGCTACCCTCCTCAAAGTTATTTTGGCAAATTTCTATTTATCTTTTAAAATTCAGCTCTTATGTAACTTCTCTGTAATGTATTTTTCTAGTTCCTGCTTTCACTATACTTTTCTGTTTTTATAAAATGTCCTTTACTTCAAATAAGTGCTTTACTATGTTGTAATTATTTATAATAAATGTATTTTACTTCAAAAAAGTATTTACTATGTTGTAATTATTTAAATTATTAGGTTATTAATTATTATTAAATTATTAGGTTTTCCTTTAATTTATTGCTTTTTAGAAGAGTGCTTTTAATTTTTTAAATTCCTTTCCAATGACAGTTTATATTTAATATTATTTTATACTAGTTTTCAAGTATACAGCATATTTTTTGTTATTTGATGTTTGGTTTTAGATTTTCTGTTTGCCCTTTTTTGTCTGTCTACATCCATAAATTCTGTGGTTGCTTGCAACCTGCGCTGGAATGCCTGCAGTTCAGAAACAAGTCTTAAAATAGTTTTTTAGGGAGGGTTGGGTGGGTGGGCTGGAATGGGAGTAAGTGGGAGAAAACTGTACTTGAACAATGATTAAAGTAAAATTAAAAAAAAAATAGTTTTTTAGAGTCTCTTACCTGCAATGATATTTATGTTATCACAAATGAGATTATTTATTATTCTATTTAATGAAGAAAATACTTTTTAAAATACATTTATTGGGGTGACATTGGTTAATAAATTCACATAGGTTTCAAGTGTACATTTCTATGGTACATGATCTGTATATTCAATTGTGTGCCCACCACCCAAAGTCAAATCATCTTCCGTCACCATAAATTTGGCCTCCTTTACCCTCTACTATTCCCCCACCTCCCCTTCTTTCTGGTAACCACCATACTGTTGTCTGTGTCTATGAGTTTCAGTTTATATCCTGCATATGAGTGAAATCATATGGTTCTTTGTTTTTCTGACTGACTTATTCCACTTAGCATGATATTCCCAAGGTCCATCCATGTTGTTGTAAATGGAAGTAATTAATCTTTTCTTAATGGCTGAGTAGTATTCCATACTGTGTACGTACCACATCTTCTTTATCCAGTCCTCTGTCAAAGGCCACTTTGGTCATAGAGGTGCATATATCTTTGCAAATAAATGTTTTTAAGTTTTTGAGTAGATACCCAGAAAGGGTTTGTTGGGTCATATGGTAACTCTATTTTTAATATTTTGAGAACCCCCCATATAGTTTTCTGTAGTGACTGTACCAGTTTACATTCCCACCAGCAGTGAATGAGGGTTCCTTTTACTCCCCAACCTGTCCAACACTACTTGTTACCTGTCTTGTTGATAATAACCATTCTAACAGGTGTGAGGTAATATCTCATCATAGTTTTCTATTTTTATTTTTTATCATCATACAAAGACATGCTAAATGATTTTAGAGAAAGAGTAGAGAGGGGAGGAAACATTGATATGATAGAGAAACATGGACCAATTAGGCTGCATTTTGCACATGTCCGACCAAGGACAAAACCCACAGTGTAGTCATGTGCTCTGATCAGGAATAGAGCCCTTGACCCTCTAGTTCACCAGACAACCAACTGAGATACACCAGCTAGGGCTTGTTGTAGTTTTGATTTACATTTCCCTAACAGTGAAATTGAACATCTTTTCATATATCCTTTGGCTGTTTGTGTGTCTTCTTGGGAGAGGTATGTGTTCAGGTCCTTTGCCAATTTTTTAATTGAATTGTATGTTTGGTGGGAAATACTTAAAAATTTTTTTGATCAAAGATTAATATATGTTTATTGCCAAAATAGAGAAACATATTAAGAAGAAACAACAACAATAAAAACAAAATCTACTATATAAATACAACTACTTCTGACTGTACTGTAATAAATTTGTGATCATACCATTCCACTTACATTAGGTTATGTTTATGTTCACTTTACATTACTCTCTAAGCATTACTCAAGATATCTAATCCTTTCTGAAAAGATAATTTTAAAGTGTGTATAACATTATAAGAGACACCATAATTTATAAAGCAATTTCTCTATTGCTGGATATTTAGTCTACTTCAATATTTGTAATTTCCTTCTTGGAAATTATTTCTTCAAATATGATAACTATTTCAAAGACATAAACTTTTTAAAAACTAATTTTTTTCTTATTGTCAAATTTCACCAGGTTTTATTATGATGAAAAAGTTATATTAATATATACTCTCATCAATATTATAGGTATATGTCAAGGCCAATATATTTTATAATTTGTCTCCAGGACTATTGAATTTTTTATTGTTCATCCTGTTCTATTTTTCTTATTTTGTAGCTTAGAAGAGTCAATGAAAAGAAATTGAATTGTTCAGAAAACATATTGAAATATTGAAATGGTAAGGTGAAATCTTGAATATTTTTTGTGCTCAGTGCAAATAGTAATCTTACTTTTCATTCTACTGTTTGTAACCCATTTTAATATTAACTGTGTGTAGTTACCACATTAACCATTTAGATTAACCCATTTCAATGACACAGCTCAGCTCAATTGTATCCTATAGAATGGACATGTCTGAGCAGTTGTTTTGGAATAATGAATAGATGTTAAATCTCCCTTAGCTATTTACTTTCCAGATTAAAAAAAGGGCAAGATACTCTGTTTCTTTAAAATCAGATTAGCAAACTCCACATCTTTTTAATTATTAAAAAATCTTCATTAAAAATGTTTAGCTATAAGAATTAAAGTTGACTACTACATTCTCAGTGGTATCTGACTAGCTCTAAATATAGTGGAATCACCACTTGGTGAATCTACATGCAATTAGCTAGTAGACAATAAATAAATTTGCATTTTTCAGAAACTTGGACTATTAATAAAATAAAAAATACATCACACCATAAACTTCAGTAGTCAAATTCTTACTATATTAAAGATTAAAAAAAGGTTAAGTTTAAAAAAAGGCATAGTAACTCATCATTAAAAGTGTAATAAAGTAGGGGGAAGCCTGGACAGACGGAGGTAAAGGGGGGAAAATTGGGATGACTGTAACACTATGAACAATAAAAAAGAATGCAATGAAATTGTTAATGTATAAATACAGACCTTAAAAATATACTTAATATTTACAGCACACACATAGATGAAAGTTATTCATAAGCCAGGGAGGGGCCTGTTTACTTTCCTTACCAGCAAAAATTGAAGAGATTATTTTTTCTTCTTCTATGAAATTCCTCCTCACCACAACAAAAAGAACAAAAGGGATCATTTGTTTCTCAATTACTTGGTTGCAAGAAGAGAAGGGCTCTAGGATGCTCAAGTATATCCTCAGAACAAACACTGTTATAGACATAAGGGGATCTTCTTTATAAAAAGGGTTGTAAGGGAAGATGATGTAATGAGAGACAATGAAGATTCACTTCTCCATTAAAACTTGTATTTATATATATATATATATATATTATTTTTTTAGTTACAGTTTTCTTTCATTATTATACTGTATTAGTTTCAGATGTACAGCATAGTGGTTAGAAAATCATGTACTTTTACAAGTAGCCCCAAGATGTTTTAAGTACCCACTTGGCCACATACATAGTTATTACAATATTATTCACTATATTCCCTATTCAAAATTTTATATTTGTAGGCTATTTTGTAGCTAGAAATTTGTACTATTTTTAAAAAGACATTTATTGTCTTTGTAAGAAGTATCTTATGGTAGTAGTCTTCTGTGACACCTCTCCTGATGGTGCTTCTATGAGCACATGATTTCCTAGGGCAATTTATTGTTTCCCTATTTGATCAACTTCAGACCTAAATCTGTCTTAAGAGTTAGAGTATAAATATGTTCATTAATTTTCAGATACACAGAGGTAATAAAATGGTATTTCATCCCTTTAAAACAACTATCTTTTATGTCTTGGCTTAACACAAATATTAACATTTTATACACTTTTATGATAAGATTATCATCTTTAGCAAAACAGAAAAATGAACTCAGATTTAAGGATTTAGCTTTTTCATGGGCTGTCAGAACCTCCTAGAAACTGGACTCTCACCTAACTTGGTCCAGTAAAAACATGGCTACACTGACACACTACCCTTTTCCTCAGCCTTTGTTTGAGTTTCAGGAAAGAATATGGACAAATTATTACAACTTGTTTTTACACGAATCTTTACAGCCTCTACCCACCTTGAGACCTATAGTGTGCATTAAGGTTTTGACATTCAGGAACAATAGGAGAAGGGAAGAATAAAAGGTAAAATATAGGGTCAATTTAATTCATTATTTTCCACAGCAGTGAGCATTAGGATGAATACAGACCACAAAATGATCTTCTATCAGTGTTAGGTGACCCCTGTGGACAGTCTCACAATCCACTGATATTCCCAAACAGATGTGTGGAATAGGTGGAAAATTCCACATTAGCCCTCTCTACATGCCTGGAAAGTACATACTGCCCTAGTTGCATGTCCCACTTTCGGACTTTACTGCTGGTTCTCGTTTTTAATTCCATATTATAAGACAGCAGGAAAAACAAACGAATAAACAAACTCCTCCACTCAAACTGGCCTCAGAAGGTCCTTATGTAGACTGTGTAAATGACATATTCTCTACCATTCTCAAATTTATGTTAACTAAGATCTATTGACAGAGAGGGACTCAAATATAACACCAAGTTGATGGACGTTATTAAAAGAAAAAATTCAAATTTTACAATGTTCACATTCACTTACAGCAAAATTCTTTTCATTATTATGAAATCCTCCTAAGTTTAAGTTGCTTATCTCAACCTCTCCATTTCCTTTAAAAAACTCTTTTAATGTTCAAAATCACAGAGAGCTATAGCTGTGATTCCCCAAGGGAAATGAAATGGGTCTTCTGATTAATGTTTTGTTTGGATGTACAGCACTTACCAGAAGCAGAAAGGCTTGTTGCAGAATTGAAATGTCTTTGATGTAGGCTGTTTATTGTCATGTTCAAACTTTCCCAGGAGACTCTAAAGTGGGTCTGCTGCTGATGGTTTGCCTCGTTCACCAGGGAGAGACCTGTTAATCAAGTATCAGGATCGGTCTTATTGATAACGTTTTTGTTGGACCACGGGTTGGTAGAAGGGTGGGAGGTGACATGAATTAATATTACTCTGTTGCCTGCCACCCCGAACTAAGTACCTCTATTTTGTTAAGAAAAAACAAAAGTGGATGTTTAAAAACACAGAGTACCAGAAAACAAAGAACAGGAACCCTCAAAATTAAATTTAAGAGGGCAGTCATTGCTGAAGGAGATAAGATCAGTTGAAATGAAACAGGGAAACCAGCTGACAGAGAAGATGAATGTTTGCTGAGAATCCCTGGTATTCAATGGAAATGTTCCATAATCAGCAAAAAAATGAAAACACAATAGGTCATGTAGCTATGCTTGGATGAGACACAACATGGGAAGGTTTGCAGGAGGAACTCTGAATGCCAATGGTATTTTCTTTCGGAGACTTGATCTGAATGAAATATGGCTTAAGTTCTTATTCATTTCAAGAAATGTTTTAAGTGTGTTTGTTGTTTTTTTGTTAATTTTTACAAATTGTGTGGATTTGGTTCTGATTTGAACTCCAAGTTTGTATATGGGATGAAACATGGTTCATAGTTAAAGTATTAATTAGCATTATTTTAATTTGATTTTAGTTTGGTTCCAAAGGTTTTTCAGGTTAATCTGATTTGGATCAAGTTTTTTCCAGGTGAAGTATTGATCCAAAATACTGTTTTCAACTTGGTATAGCAAACCCAGAGGGATGTTGGGAGGGAGTATGGGTCTAACAGACTAGTCTGTGTGTAAATAATTGAATATTTTAATTACATTCCATGAGATCAAATATATAACATTGGTCACAATGCCTTAATCCCAAAGACAGGACAGTAATATTGAATAAAATGTGGGAATGTTGTATTCAAAGATAAGTTGCTCCACCTCATACCCATTAGAGTGGTTACCCATTAAAAAAAAACAGAAAATAATTGTTGGTGAGGATGTACAGGAATTAGAACTTCAGTACTCTGATGATGGAGATATAGAATGTTGCAACAACTATGAAAAACTGTATGGTGGTTCCTGAAAAATTAAGAGTAGCATTACCATGTGTTTCAGCAATTTCACTCCTGCATATATACTTGAAAGAATGTAAAGCAGAAAGCCAAAGAGATATTTATACATCTGTGTTCGTACCAGTGCTATTCACAATGGAGAAAAGGTGAAAGCAACTCAAGTGTTCATTGACAGATGAATGGGTAGACAAAAATGTGGTATAATCCTATAATGGAATATCATGCAGCCTTTAAATAGGAAGGCAGTTCTGACGTATGCTCCAACAGAGAAGAAACTTGAGAACGTTATGCTAAATGAACTAAACCAGCCACAGAAAGACAAATGCTATATGATTCCACTTAAGTGACATACCTACAGCAGTTCAATTCACAGAGATAAAAAGTAGAATGGTGGTTGCCAGGGTCTAGGGGAGGAGAGAATGAACCATTTTTTAAAAGGTTAAGAGTTTCAGTTTTGCAAGGTGAAAGAATTCTCTGAGTGAACGGTGATGGTGGTGGTAGCACAATAATGTAAGTGCGCCTGATGCCACTTAACTGTGTGTGTAAAAAAGCTAAGATGGTAAATTCTCTGTAGAATATATGCTTGATTAATTGGTTTTAACTATGAATTTTTAGTATTCAATTATAATAGATATTTATTTGTCCCAATATAAGAAATATTACATCTTGTAGTAGTTATTATAGGTTATCAACTCTGATTACTGAGAAGAAAAACAGAAAATATACTTTGAAAAGACATCTGAAAGCATAACCTACTTAGACACCACACCTCTGAGGTGAAAAAAGTTGTATTTCAAATACTCTGGTCATGTTTATAAATACTGAAGTGTTTCGTTTTATTTTTGGGGTTGTTTTGGAAATCTATTTGCTTTTTAAAACAGATTGATCGACATACAACTTGCATGTCATACAATATATTCATTGTAAGTATACAATTTAATGATTTTTGGTAAACAGTTGTGCAAATATCACCACAAGCCAGTTTGAGAACATTTTCATGACACCATAATTTTCCTTTGTGCCTGTTTGTAGTCATTCCCTTATGTCACTCCCAAGCCTAGGCAACTACTGTTCTTTCTTTCTCCATGTCTTTTTCATTGACTTTGGAGAGAGAGAGATGGATGTTGTTATACTACTTACACATTCATTGTTTGATTCTTGTATGTGCCCTGACCAAGGATTGACCCAGAAACTTTAGTATATCAGAACGATGCTCTAACCTACTGGACTACTGGGCCAGGGCTTTTCTTTATAGTTTTGACTTTTCTGTAAATTTCATGCAAACGATCATATAATATGTCATCTTTTGTGTCTGGTTTCTTTCATTCATGCTAATGATTTGAGGCTCATCCATGTTGTAGCATGTATAAATAGTTCATTCTTTTTTATTGCTGCATAGCATTCCAGTGTGTAAATATTCCACACTATGTTTATGAATTCACCGGTTGAGAGGCTTTTTAAGTGTCTCCAATTTTTTTAAGGTTATGAAGAGTGTAGTTATAAATATGCACATTCAAATCTTTAAGTATACAAAAGTTTTCACTGTGGGTAAATACTAAAATCTAGATAAGTGGAATTCATGGGTCATATGGTAAGTTTGTATTTAACATTAAAAAACTGCCAAATTGTCTCTTAACATGTCTATACCACTGTACATTCTTTTTAAAATATATTTTATTGATTATACTATTACAGTTGTCCCATTTTCCCCCTTCACTCCCCTCCACCCTGCACACCCCCTCCCACCCATATTCCCCCTCTTTAGTTCATGTCCATGGGTCGTACATATTAAGTTCTTTGGTTTCTACATTTCCTATACTGTTCTTAACCTCCCTCTCTCTATTTTGTACCTACTATTTATACTTCTTATTCCATGTACGTTTTCCCCATTCTCTCCACTCCTCCTCCCCACTGATAACTCTTCACATGATCTCCATTCCTGTGATTCTGTTCCTGTTCTAGTTGTTTGCTTAGTTTGTTTTTGTTTATGTTTTAGGTGTGCTTGTTAATAATTGTGAGTTTGCTGTCATTTCATTGTACATGTTTTTTATCTTCTTTTTCTTAGATAAGTCACTTAAACATTTCATGTAATCAGGGCTTGGTGATGATGAACTCCTTCAACTTGACCTTATCTGAGAAGCACTTTATCTGTCCTTCCATTCTAAATGAAAGCTTTGCTGGATAGAGTAATCTTGGATGTAGGTCCTTGCCTTTCATGACTTGGAATACTTCTATCTAGCCCTTTCTTACCTGCAAGGTCTCTTTTGAGAAATCAGCTGACAGTCTTATGGGCACTTCTTTATAGGTAACTCTCTCCTTTCGTCTTGCTGCTTTTAAGATTCTCTCCTTATCTTTAATCTTGGGTAATGTAATTATGATGTACCTTGGTGTGTTCCTCCTTAGATCCAACTCCTTTGGGACTCTCTGAGCTTCCCAGACCTCCTGAAAGTCTATTTCCTTTGCCAGATTAGGGAGGTTCTCCTTTATTATTTTTTCAAATAAGTTTTCAATTTCTTGCTGCTGTTCTTCTCCTTCTGGCACTCCTATGATTCAGATGTTGGAACATTTAAAGTTGCACTGGAGGTTCCTAAGCCTGTCCTCATTTTTTTTTTTTTGAATTCTTGTTTCTTCATTCTGTTCTGGTTGAATGTTTACTTCTTCCTTCTCCTCCAAACCGTTGATTTGAGTCCTGGTTTCCTTCCCTTCACTGTTGGTTCCCTGTATGTTTTCCTTTATTTCACTTTTCATAGCCTTCACTTTTTCCTCTATTTTTCAACCATATTGAACCATTTCTGTGAGCATACTGATTACCTGTGTTTTGAACTCTGCATCTGATAGGCTGGCTATTTCATCATCACTTTGTTGTATTTTTTCTGGAGCTCTGATCTGTTCTTTCATTTGGGCCATTTTTTTTTGTACTGGGGGGCCTATTCTATAGTAAGGGGTGGAGCCTTAGGTGTTTGCCAGGCCAGGGCAACCCATGTTGCTGTGCTGTGGTGCTGTCTGTGGGGGAGGAGTCCGAGAGGGGACAATGATGCTTGCTGGGCTCTCAGCAGGCTTTCAGTCACTTCCTCCACTACCCACAAGCAAATTGGGCCCTTCTGGTGCTGACTCCTGGGTAGGTGGGTTTGTGTGCATTCTAGGTCCCTGTGGGTCTCTCCAACTAACTCTCCTGTGAGGCTGGAAATTTCTCCTGATACCACAACTCCCACAGGTTTTTTCAGTCAGAGATTTTGAGGCTTTATTTCCCTGCATCAGAACCCTGGGTTGCATGGTCTGTCTTGCTCTCCAGTAGTTCCTCCTGGTTTATTTGCACACAAATGTGAGACTGCCCATCCTGACAGCCACTGCCTCAGCAGGTCACCCTCCTGCTGTCTTGCCCACCTCAGTTCTCCAACTGCCACCTTGCCATCCATCCTCTCTTCCCTGGTTGCCAGTCTGTGCCCCTACTATCATTCTGGATGAATGTTTCTTCTTTAACTCCTTGGTTATTGGATTTCCATATAGTTTGATTTTCTAGCAGTCATGGTTGTTTTTTGTTTTAAAATCTATTGTCCTTTTTGTTGTGCAAGGAGGCACAGTGTATCTACCTATGCCTCCACCTTGTCTGGAAGTCTTCCCGTCTTACATTCCTATTGCAGTGTGTGAGAGTTTCAGCTTCCCCACATCCTTGTCCACACAGCACTTGATATTGTCAGGCATTTTTGTTATAGCCACTCTCATGGCTGTGTAGTGGTATCTTGAAGAGATTTGAATTTGTATTTCCCTGGTGATCAATAATATTGAGCACCTTCTAATGTGATTAAGCCATTGTATATCTGTGGTGAAATATTTTGTCACTTTTTAAAATTGGGTTGCTTGTATTTTATTAATAATACTTTATTAATAAGTTTTAACAGCTTCCTATATATTTCAGATTAAGTTTTTTATAAGATATATTAATTGCAAATATTTTCTTTCAGTCTATGGCTTGTCATTTTATTTTAAATGATTTCTTTTAAAGAGTAAACATTTTTAATTTTTATAAAGCCTAACTTATTATTTTTCTTTTATGGAATGTGCTTCATTAGTCATATCTTAGACCTTAACCCAAGATGACAAGGATTTTTCTCCTATGTTTTCCTCTAAACATTTCATAATTTTAGCTTATAACACATTTAATTTGATTTTTATGTATGGTATCAGGTAAGAATCTAAGTTTATTTTCTGCATATGAATATTCAATTGTTTTAGCATCATGTTTTGAAAAGACTACATCCTTTGAAGAATGAATTGCCTTGGTGTCTTTGTTGAAAATCAATTGACCATAATTTAAGGGTTTATTTCTGGACTACCGAATTCTTGAACTATAAGACACTCACCTCCCCAAATTTGGGAGGAAAAGGGAGCTGCGTCTTATAGTCTGAATGTAGCTTACCTGGCTTGCTGTGTGGCAGAGGGTGGTGTTGGAGTGGGATCACAGGAGGCAGCAGCAGGGTTGCTGCTGCAGGAAGCCAGTGGCGGCAGGAGTGGGGCAATGCTGTGGCTCCTGGGCTGGGAGGAGGGGTGTCCCCATTATGTGAAGCAAGAGAGGCAGGAGTGGAGTCCCTGATGCAGCATACTATAGTGCTAGGGAGGAGGGTATAGGCGGTGCAGGTGTGTTAGGAGAAGAAAGCCCGCAGTGCCTATAAGTGCCTCCATCATGTGACTGGTGTGTCCCCCATTAACATTAACATAGGCAAATTCTACTGCAGGGTCACCTGTCAATGTGTCCCTGCAGCTGTTGCAAAACTACAACTCCCATCACGTTTGGGCAGGTTGGGATGATGGGAGCTGTAATTTGGCAACAGCAGCAGAGCCACAAGGTTGTACAAAACTGCTGTCCTCACACAAGAGTGTTGTACAACCTGTGGCCCTCCAGGAGCAGATCCCCCCATAACAGTGTCAGCAGCAGATCTCCCCATAACAGTGCATCATTCACTGATGTTCTCAGCTACAGTGTCCCCATAACTATAAAGGACACGGTGCTGATAGTTCTGTCATTACTATATTTTGTTGTAGAAAGATACAATAGCATACCATAGTCTCCTGCTGAATCTACCGTAATTGTGTAATTGTGGAAAGATGTCAAAGCAGAAAAGGATTTCTTATAAAACCCCTTTTATACTGGAGGTGGTGAAGTACACCAAAGAACATGGGAACAGAGCAGTGGAGAGACACTTTGGGCCACCTCCAACCATAAAAATGATATGGGAATGGAGGAAACTGGAGGATCAACTGCAAAAAACAGACAAAATGAAACAATATTTTCATGGGTGTGCTGCAAAATGGCTAAAGTTAGAAGTGGATATGAAAGAGGGGATCACATGTCACAGGAACAATGGCTGTTCAGTATCTACAAAAATGATCGTATATGAAGCCAAACGTCTTGCTGCAGAGAAAGATGTTGGGGACTTCACTGGATCACTATCATGGTGCCACAGATTTATGAAGAGATGTGGCTTTACTGTGGGCACCAAAACTAGGGTTGCCCCCAAAATGCCTACAGCATATGAATCCAAGATTGCATCTTTTCTCAAATTTGTACTGGATGGAAGAAAGAAAAATCAATTTGAAATAAGCCAGATTGGGAACATGGATGAAGTCCTGTTAACCTTTGATGTTCCATCAAACATGACTGTTGATGTGAAAGGTGCCAAAACCATAACTGTGAAAACCTCAGGGCATGATAAAACCCATTACATGATTATGTTGTCCTGCTGTGCAGATGGCACCAAACTGCCACCAATGCTGATTTTCAAGAGAAAAAACACTTCAAAAGAGGCAATATCAAGAGGAGTTATCGTTCATGTTCATGACAAAGGATGGATGGATGAAAATGGCATAAAGATATGGATAGAAAAAGTGTGGTCCAAATGTCCTGGAGGGCTTCTGTAAAAACCTGCTCTATCAGTGCTTGACCAGTTTAGAGCACATATCACTGAAGCCACAAAACAGAGATTTAAAGAAGAGAAAACCCATCTAGCCATAATTCCTGGGGGGGTTACTGGTCAGTTGCAACCTTTGGGCATTTCTATCAACAAGCCACTTAAAGTTTTCATGAGAAAAAATGAAACGGATGGCTGCTGGAAATCATTATCTGACACTAACTGGATGAATGAAGAAGCCCACTATTACCCACATTTGTGAGTGGGTGAAAACCTCATGGCAGTCAGTTAAGGATGAAACCATTATGAGGTCCTTCAAAAAATGTGGCATCAATAATACCCTAGATGGCTCTGAAGATGACATCCTCTATGGACAGAGTGAAGACAGTGATACTAGTGATTCTGAGGAACTGAACTTCATAAATGAGGACAGTAGTGACAAGGAGTTCTTGGGGTTCCCTGATGATTAGAGGAATTTCCGTACTTAAAGCTTCAAGTCAGTAATAATGGTTGTTAATGCCGCTGTTGAGTTCTGTTTACATTTACATTGGTGAAATATTATGTTATTTATGTTATTAAATATTTTACCACATTTTTTGCTTCAAAATTTTTTTACCTATTTTCCTCCTTTAAAACCTAGGTGTGTCTTATGGTCTGAAAAATGCAGTATCCATTTTGTTACATTGATCCATTTGTCTACTCTATGCCAATCCCATAGTGTTTTTATTGAATCTAATTTTAGTAAGTTTTGAAATAGGATGGTATGAATTCTCTTATGTCATTCTTTAAAAATTTTCTTTTGACTAATCTAAGTCTTTTATATTGAATCTCTAGATAAATTTGGGGGACCATGGAATGCACTGGTCCTAGCATAAATCCACACATTCCACAGAAGCAGTCAAATAGGAAGAGAACAGCCTATTTGAATATTGGCTGGGTGGCAGGTTGGATACAAAACCCAGTGTTAGTGAGCTGCATCAACAGTCAGTATATAGTGCCATGTCCTCAGAGTCTAGAACACTCAGGTTAACAAAGTAGATTGGATACAGGATTAATCCCTCTCAACAGCATTTCCAATGGCCATTTTGTAGAATTTGTGCTTCCAACCTTAAGATATGTAGATCTAGAGGCCCTATTTCCAAGAGGTGACTCCTTATATCAGGGAACAGAAAACTAACAAGGGGTATAGCATTTATCCATCAGCCCTCTGTTGGTTGGGCATTGTGCAAGAAGGTGTTAACTTTTGGGCACGTATGAGCTTTGCATGTCTGGTGGGCCTAGCAGAGTTTCCTTGGAATCTCATTCTGTAACTCAAGTTTTCTACTGGGCTCAAGGTTTCTACTGACCTTCAAGCTGTGACTATTGCCAGGTTACTTCAGGATCTTCATGCCATTGGACCCACAAACAAAGAAATGAGCTCTTGATTACCTTGGAGAGCTAGGAGTGATGTTACATAGGAGGATGGAAAAGAGAATATCTAAAACTCAAGGCATTAAATTGAAACATTCCTTGGTGCTTTTATGTGCAGTAATAATGGAAAACGGTCAAAGGCAGTAATTACCATGCAATGATGACAAAGCTATTCAGAGTTTAGATTACCTCAAGGATGAAGGTTTATGTTGCCCCACAGATGAGCTACCAGATTAGCTGAATTTATGGCTTAGTATGAGAGGAATTTAGAATAGGTGACAAAGACAACTGATGGTATCATTTAAGACCTTATGATCAGTACAGCAAGCAAGGGGGGCAGTTACATCTTGTTTCAGAAACTTCTCCCCTACTAAGTCTCATGAAGGCCAAAACCTAGAAGACTCAGTTAAGAATCAGACTTAATGAAAAGCAGGAATGCTGAAAGGGATAAATAAACTGTGTCAGATAACTCTTGTTCACTAACATATTTTCTCGGCCTCACTTCTGATTCTAGCCACAGTTATAGCAAATTAGTGCTATGTAGGCTTCAATTTATATGGAACTGACCGCATCTTGTCTCAAGCGCACACCAAAAATATTCCAAGCCTTCTTTGATACTGCACCCTGGAATGCTAGTGGGAGCCTATTCAGGGGAGATTCTGGCAGACTCTGAAATGTAAGGAACTTGAACTCATGACCACTGGGAAACCCTATATCAATGGGGGATGGAAGATGACATACACTTTTTTCCAGTCCTTAGGTAGAAATTTCTTTGAGACACAGCAGTGTCTGGTTTTACTCCTCAGTTTCAATCTCTATGATCACTTACCCCTGCTCCCTGGAACCAAGTGTCAATGGACCACTTATACCCCAGTCTTTGATACAAATTCTGCTTTCAATATTAAAAGCACACCTTTCCCCCATTGCTTCATTCTAAATGTCTTTCTCTTTCTGTTGATGTCTTGACTTCAACCGAAATCACTGCCCAGAGTACCTCATCTATTCCTACTAGGCTTATGAAAGTATATTCTCCAAATGGAGATATTTCCTTTCCTAGATAGCTTTCAAGTGCCTCCTTTTCTTTATTTATAGCTGATTTTCTTTAACCTATAAGTGGACTCAATTTACTCATACCTAAAACACTCATATATATAGATACACCTACTCACATGTATTCTAAGACAAAATAAAATGAAGTCACAAAGGTCACAAAAACTATGCACTTGACTTTATATCTTTCTTCTTCTTAAAATAATAGCTGACATTTATTGAGTGCTTACCATATGCCAGGTGCTATTCTAGCAAATTGCATGCAATATCTCATTTTATTTTCACAAAACTCTAAGTGATACTACTGTTATCTCCAAAGGTAGAGAGAAAAAGCTGTAGCTCTTTGACGTTATGCGGCTTGCTCAAGGTCATCCCTTCAATACTAGAGCAAGGATTAAAATCCAAGTCTCTCTGTCTCTGAAGTATGCTTACCAGGTTTGCCTCAGTTATCACAGTTAGTGTTTTCAACTCTTCACTTCTCATTCTTCTCACTTTGCTGCAATTGCTTCCCATCAGAACAGCATTTGCTGGAGCCACAAATATTGTCATAATATGCTAAATAGAAATGGTACTATTCACTCTTATCTTACTCAAAAGTCTGCGGTCTTTGTTAAAGTTTAATCCCTCATCTCCATAATTTCTCCTGATTGGTGACCCTTACTATTTGTTCACAGTCTTTTTCATAGGTTTTTCCTTTTTTCCAAAGTTTAAGCATTGTGAGTATAAGCTTTAGTTCTCAATGCTCTTTTCATTTTATATCTTTTAAGGTGGCTATAACTACTTCCTCTTATTGATCTCTTGACCCATATTTATAAGAACCAAAATTTTACCTGAATATTCTATAGATAACTTATATAAAATTTAAATAATCATGTTCCTTAAAGTTATTTTTTCTCTTCTAATTCAGTCATCTACCTATCAAAAGTAAAAGCCTTGAATCTTCCTTGAGACATGTAGAAAAGTTTATTCAGACTGTCTTTGTTGTCAAATACTACTAACTTTCTGGAATAAGGCAAGGAGTCCTCAGAGAAATCTCAGCTCAGTCAGGGACTTAATTGCAAGAGCTTGAATATAAGTAAGAGATAGGAGTGACTTCACTGGGTATGAGTAGATGTTTTAGACTTCATTTTCAGAGACTGAAATTAGAGATTGAGAAAAAAAATCTACTCAAGGAGAAAGGGCTTTTGGTTAGATAGCTCCTGATTGCTTGCTGCTATTGCAATTCTTACTAAATAGTGGTGTTGTTTATTAAAATGATTTCTCATGATCCTTATCTACCTAAAAGCTTTGAACTATCGACATTTATGAAAAGTCTATTCCAACTAGCCTCAATTCTGAGACTAGTATTAATAGAATATGCAGCCTGTTTATTTGTAAGCCGATTATGAAACTTATCATTTTAATTCCTCTTGGTATATTAACCTCATTTAGATTTCTAGAGTTTTTGATTCTTTGCTACTAATTAGAACAAAGTACTGTTGTCCTACCAAGAATAGAAACCCTTCCTTCTGTTCCCTGTGGAAGTCATTTTTTTTTCAAGACCAGGTTTGTTTCTTTGTCTTTGATATGTATATCTTGTAGATAGTTTTACTCTGTCAACTGCTAGTGTATTCATTGGAAATAAAGACAATGGAGATAGTCATAAGAGCTTTTAGAATTCTCAAATTCATGTTCTTTTCCATATCATCTTTGTTAATCATGTTTGATACCACAGGCATAGTTTTGGTTTTCATCGTCCTACTGAAGGAGAAAAACATACCTGTAGGCTTATGAGGAGAATCAGATGAAACCAGTTATTCTGGATGGCAGAGTTGCATTCCAGAAGCTGCACCTGACCTTTCCGTGGGGCACGTCAGACCTCACAGACGCACACAGGCCCTGTGACTAGGCCCTTGTGGGCCTGTGTGTTGAGATCCCAATATAGACTCTGTGTCAATCTACGTATTTTTCATTTTATATCTACTACAAACGATATTACACTTACCTATTACTACATTTTATATCTACTACAAATGACACTACACTTACCTTTTTATTAATATACTTAGTATTAATATTCTTTTCAGAGAATAAGACTAGGAACCTCATTGATTTAACGGTGTGCTAGCACTTGCTTATTTTATTGCTTATTTATATATGTATGTAACCTCAGTGATTGCCCTTATGACTGAGGGAAAGAATGTCAGATTGTTTTTAAATTTACAGCTTTATGTAGCCAGTATCAAGAATTTTGGTTCTTATTTTGCTTTCTATCCTCTTTCCATATCACATTGCTATTATCAAATGTCACAATCATAGGCAAGTCACTGGCTTTTAAATATTTTCTCTGCTCATAAAATTTAAAACAAAACAGCTTTGATGGCCCATATTTTTTAATACAGAGCAGAAATATCTTTAAGCAAAGATTATTTAATCTGACTAAATTTTTTTTAAAAAGGATTTAAATTATATAATTTTCCTGGTGACAACAGGAAAACACTGTGTGCTTTAATTTTGGAAGACAAAATCTCACTCTATATCTGTTTGGTAAATATTTAAAAATGCAGTGCCCGTACACACCATTTGCTTCTTCAGTTGCTTTCCCTCCACACCGACAAATCACCTATTGCTACTTACTAGCCTCTCTGAGAAAGCCTCATGACTCAGACCCTTCCAGCTGCAACACATCAAAAGGCACCTATGTAGTCTTTGGGGTTTTTATTTGCTAAAACATCAAAAATTCAATTTAGTTTTGATTTTTGATGTACATTAATCGTCATAACCTTTTATGCATCAATTAACTGGTAAAAGTTATGAGGGCATGCATCTCTTCACTGAATGTGTCATGAAGACCTTTTAGCTTAGTTTTTTTAAGTATATATTCTTTGCCATTTTCACACTTTTAAAGGGCTCTTTATTTGGCTTTTCTTTTTGGAAGCTTGCTGCATATGAAAATAAGTTTAGTTGGTGGGACCTGGAGGCGTGTGTTTTCTATCCAGAATGGTTGGAAGGATTCTAGTGAGGCTGGGCCATAGCAGGCGCTCTCACAACCAGCTCAAAGCTGCATACAGGGTGGGGAGGAAGTAGGTTACGGTTGCTTGCATGGTAGGTAGTACAATGATTCATAAATGATAATACAAGAATAAACTGTGTTTTGGATGCTCACAACTGCAAACCTACTTTTGTCCCATCCTGAATATATATGTGTATGTATAGTCATATACATATATATGTGTGTGTATATTCATATATGTATATGTATATATATGCATATATATACACATAGGTGTGTATATATATTATATATAGTGTGTATATGTATGTATATACTTTTTACTTTTTCTAGTTTTTAAATATTTAATATTCATATACTGGAACAACTTTAGAAAGCATTTAGCTCAACTCTCTCATTTTACATATGATTAAAAAGGGGCAGAGTTAAGTTAGATACATTGTCTAAAACCAGGCAGTTAATAACATTTGATGGAAAAACTCAGCTCCTTTTAGATTCTCTAAAATATCTCACTACCTTTGCCACTTTGAAACAGATATTTTCATTGTAGGTGAGCCTTGTTTCTTGCCTAACTTCATGAGAGAGGTCATTGAACTTCCACATCAATTTCCATAGAGTACCTTAGAAGCAAGGCTATTCATATGGCCTAGGATGTGTCCACACGTTCAACAGGATGTTCTACCTTTAGCCTAACTAGCAAGAATGAGATAATTCCCAAATGTGATCAAAAGGTGGAGCTGCTCCTGCCCCACAAAAAGGAATGGACATCCTTTTAATTTTATGCCACTCCTTTGGCCTAAAACCTTTAGCATAGAAAAGTGATGTGGTTATTTGGCTTTCCTCCCTCAAATTCATCAATAGGATGTAAATCACTTCTGAATACATCTTGTTTCTTCCCATTTTTTTAACTTTTGGAGCCAACTTTCCACTTAATCTATTATTCCTGGCCCCTAGACATAGTAATTAACCTTACAGATGGAACTTAGTCAAATATGCACTCTGCAAACAGCATTACGTTAGAAAAACTTTAATTGTGTTCAGCAACATTTCTTAATTTAATCTGAAAGGTTATAGTATCTCTCATATTAATCAATAACCGTTTAATTTCTGGATGAAGGCTGAAATGATTTTCTCTGACTTACTAGCTGGCATAGGCTATGCTTCAGGCCATTAACTCACCTTACAAAAGTCTTTGCTCGAATTCCTCTTTGTTCTGAGAGTGGGGCACCATTTAAGAAATGGGCCATTTTATTAAATAAGTTGTAAGACAAACTCAACAACAGTTGTTGTCTTTGAGGAGTACCAGGTCTAAAGTAATGAGCCTTTGTTGTATATAGTACTTGGAATGAGAGGATCTAGAGCTATGGGATTAATCACCTCTCTCCCTCTTCACTGAAGAGCCAGTAAGATTTTACAATGTTGTAAGATTTTAGATTGTTGTTGTAAGAATTCAATGTCCAAATGTCTTTTCTTCTGCTTAGAACATAACTTTTCAAATAAAGAAGAAATTTTTATATTATTTAGCATTACTGCTAACAGACACTTTTAATGATGATCATTATATTAATAAATTACAGTAATAATTCGAGAAAGTTTTCACCTTGTCCTGATACCTTTTCTCTCATCTTACCAGTCTGTTGTATCACCTTTCTAAGTCTATAAAATTTGTTCTCATTAGCAGTAGAAAGAGAGAGAAATGTCAAGGTCTAATTATCAATGACTCTGAGGTGCAAAAGCCTGGAAGTTGAACAGTTATGAAGTTAGGATTATTAAAATGTTTCTTTTTTTTCCTGAAAGATACTAAATTTTTTATTTTGCTACCTGAATGAGAAAAAAATTAAAGATGTGAGAAACAATTAAATACTGAAGGAAAAATGTATACAGCTTTCCCAATTTTATTTCCCATTTTATAATTATGACATATAACAGAGAATTGCTGGAAAGGAAGTAAGTAGAAGGTGCTGACTAGAATTTATTTTTCTGATTTAAATTGGACTTGTAACAATAGGTAGAATATGGGTGATACAATACTAACCCTCTTGCTCCTAGCTGTTGCTATGTGTTTCTGTGCATAAGTGCACTTTATTTATTTTTATTAGATTTATTGAGGTAATGTTGGCTAATTAAATTATATAAATTTCAGATGTATAATTCTGTGATACATCATCTATATAATGTATTTTGTGTTTACCAAACCAAGTCTTTTTCCATCACCACTTATTCCCCTCACGTTTACCCTCTTCTATCCACCACCAACCCCCTTCCCTCCAGTTATCACCATATCATTGTCTATCTATGAGTTGTTGTTTTACTTTATTGCTTAATTCCTTTATCTTTTTCTTTTTAAATTATATTTTATTGATTATGCTATTACACTTGTACCAATTTTTCCCCGTTTGCCCCATGTGCCCAGCACCCCATACCACACACCCCTCAGGAAATCCCATATCATTGTTCATGACCACAGGTCATGCGTATAAGTTCTTCGGCTACTCCATTTCCTATACTGTACTTTACATCACCATGGCTGTTCTCTAACCACTATTTGTACTTCTTTTTTTTATTATTATTTATTTATTTTTAGAGAGGAAAGGGGGGGAGAGAGATTAATGTGTGGTTGCTGGGGGCCATGGCCTGCAACCTAGGCATGTGCCCTGACTGGGAATCGAACCTGCAATGCCTGGTTCGCAGTCCGCGCTCAATCCACTGAGCTATGCCAGCCAGGGCTATTTGTACTTCTTAATCCCCTCACCTCTTCATCCATTCCCCCATGACCCCCTCCCATCTGGCAACCTGAAAACACTCTCTTGTGTCCATGATTCTGTTTCTGTTCTTCTTGTTTGCTTAGTTTGTTTTTTAGATTCAATTGTTGATAGATATATATTTATTGCCATTTTATTGTTCATAGTTTTGATCTTCTTTTTCTTCAATAAATCCCTTTAACATTTTATATAATGATGGTTTGGTGATGATGGACTCTTTTAGATTTTTCTTGTCTGGGAAGCTCTTTATCTGCCCTCTGGTTTTAAATGATAGCTTTGCTGGGTAAAGCAATCTTGGCTATAGGTCCTTGCATTTCATGGCTTTCAATATTTCTTGTCAGTTCCTTCTAGCCTGCAAAGTTTCTTTTGAGAAATCAGCTGACAGTCTTATGGGAACCCTTTTGCAGGTAATTATATGCTTTTCTCTTGCTGCTTTTAAGATTCTCTCTTTATCTTTAACCTTTGACATTTTAATTATGATGTGTCTTTGTGTGGGTCTCTGTGTATCCATCTTGTTTGGGATTTGCTGTGTTTCCTGGACTTGCATGTCTATTTCCTTCACCAAATTAGGGAAATTTTCCTCCATTATTTTTTCAAGTAGATTTCCAATATCTTGCTCTTTCTCTTCTCCTTCTGGCACCCCTATGATGCAAATGTTGGACTACTCAAAGTTGTCCAAAAGGCTGCATATACTATCCTTGATTTTTTGGATTCTTTTTTCTTCTTCTTGTTCTGATTCATTGTTTTCTGCTCCCTTATGATCCAAAGCATTGATTTGATTCTTTTTTTTTAAGATTTTATTTATTTATTTTTAGAGAGGGAAATAAGGGAGACAGAGATAGAGAGAAACATCAATGTGCGGTTGCTGGGGGTCATGGCCTGCAACCCAGGCATGTACCCTGACTGGGAATCGAACCTGCAACACTTTGGTTCGCAGCCCGAGCTCAATCCACTGAGCTACGCCAACCAGGGCTTGATTTGATTCTTGGCTTCATACACTTTACTGTTGTTTCCCTGTAAACTGTTCTTTATTATAATTAGTGTATCCTTTGTTTCTGACTGGATCTTTTTTATGCTGTTGAGGTCCTCAGTAAGTTCCTTGAGCATTCTTAGAACCAAGGTGTTGAACTCTGTATCTGATAGATTGCTTATCTCCATTTTTCTAGTTCTTTTTCTGGAGTTTTGTTCTGTTCTTTGATTTGGACTATGTTTCTTTGTCTCCTCATTTTGGCAGCTTCCCTGTGTTTGTAGCTATGCATTAGGTGGAGCTGCTATGACTCCATGTCTTGGTAGTGTAGCTTAATATAGTAGGTGTCCTGTAGGGTCCGGAGGCACAACCTCTCTTATCACCCAAGGTAGATATTTGAGGTGCAAACCCTTGATGTGGGCTGAGCACACCCTCTTCTTATAGTTGAGCCTTGGTTGCTTTTGGCTGGGCAATGGGATGAATTTACCCAGGCCTGTCAGCTGCAAGGACTGGTTGTGACCACTGACCACCAATATTTGCCCTCTGTGGAAGATCAGCTGTGCAGGGGCAGGGTGGTGGTGCTCCAATATGATTTGTAGCTGCCCACTGGGGGCACAGGTTCTGGGTTTCTTGGGTTGTGCAGGGCAAGGTCAGTCCCCACCTGTGTTTTTCCCAGGACTACCATGCCTGAGCTATAAAGCAATCTGAGATGATTACTGCTTATGTTGGGTTTGGAGATTCACAGGCAAAGCCAAGCTGTGATTCTAGGCTGGTTGCTGCTAGTGTCAGGTCTGAGGCCACTTAGCAAGAGATACAGGGTCTGGGAGCTCACTAAGTGTAATTGTTGCTTATTTGAGAGGATTTAAGAAGTTATTCAGCATGAGCCAAGACCAGCCATTCATGTGGAAAAGCAGTTTCAGTGGGCCCATAAATTGGATGGGACAGAGTCTCTGGGGATCTCCAGGTCAAGGCAAATAGTATTAGCCAGGTCAATGAAGTCTCAGATATAGCACCAGCCTGCCAGCAATGTGGCTCTGTGGGTGGGGGAGTTTAAAAAAGGGATAATGACCTCTGCCCACCTTCATTTCCCACAGCTCTCATCTTCATGCCAGACACTTCAGATTCTCCCTGATTGCCACTGGTGACTTTGCTACCATGGTGCTGGAGCTTGGAGGGAGTGAGTCCGTGTGTAGGTTCTTTAAGAGGAACTGCTTGGGACTCCAGAAGTTTCTTCCACCAATTCAATCCCCACAGACTTTTGCAGTCAGAAGTTACGGGGAATTGCTTTTTGGCACTGGAACCCTGGGCTGGGGCCCTGGTGTGGGGCTGGGACTTTTTGCTCTGGAGATATCCCTCCTGAGTTTTTATCCACCACATGTGGAGGGTACCAGCCCATTCCATGTTGTGCCCCTCCTACCATTCTGGATGGATGTGGTTTCTTTAATTCTGTATTTGTCAGACTTCCATTCAATTTGATTTTTGATGGTTCTGAGTGATGGTTGTTAATATATTGTAGTTGTAATTTTGATGTGATTGTGCAAGGAGCCAAGTTGTGTTTACCTATGCCACCATCTTGACTGGAAGTCCTTCACCTTTTTACCCAGGCCCTCCAAACCCCTCTCCTCTGATAGCTGTCAGTCTGTTCTCTATGTGTATGAGCCTTTTCCTCTTTTCTTTGTTAGTTTATTTGGTTCACTAGATTCCACATACAATGTTTCTTCTCACCATATTTGGGAAACACATGGTACCATATGCTTCAGCTGAAATCTTCTGATAAAAAACAAAAACACTAGTGAATCCTTTAATCATTGGATTTGGCAGCGAAAATGAAGGGCTTTGAACATGTAGTTTTACAGATGAGGCGTTAGATTAAGTGACATGCCAAAGGTCACATAATTAATTAGTGGCAAATTTGGCACTAGAAGCTTACTATGTCAGAACTCTTTCCACTAAAATCTTACATTTATTGAATATGTAGAACATTTATTTTAAGGGGAAAGTGGCTAAAAATCTGATCAAAGACTTGCCAAGTGTTCCATTATACTTAAGCTTTTAAAAGTTGCTCTTCTTCTGGCCTCTGCTCCTTGGCTGGTCTCATCCCCCTGTGAGGTCTCATACAAATACTGGAGGCTGCAATGAGGCTCTGCCTGGATTTCCTGTCATGTTTGCAGACATCCCAACTCACCTGTCTTACAAAATAAGGACCAAAATATTCTCAACTATGCACTCCAAACATACTGTTAGCCACTAATGTCTGCTAATTAGTCTTGAAGAAGAACTCCAAAACCTGTGCCTTGCCTTCCAAGGCTTTATCATTTCTCTCCTGGATCATCAGAAAGTCCCCACTACCCACCCCTGGCTCTTCCCATCACATACTGATCTCCCCAAGTCACCTTCCACTGTTCCCAAAGTTGTTTCTTCCTAAAAACAAGTCTGATCACAATAATTTCTGTACTTAAAAAACTGTATGACTCTGAAATGCCTTCACCTTTTAGCTCACCCACCACCTAGGGTAGAACTGCTCCTTGGAAGACCCAAGTTGTTGTTAGGTACCCCAGCTTCCCACCTTCTCTCCATAAGCCATAAACTGTCATAATCCTGTGGTTGGCATATGATTTCCCTTTCTTGGAACACCTCCCCTTCCATTTATTGCTTCTAATACTCTTCTTCTAGCTCAAAACACAGCTAAAAAATTACATCCCTATATAACATTTTCTGTGACCTTTGCCAGTAGTGCTCCTATCTCATGGTATTCATACATTTCTTATGAAATTTATGGAATTATAGATTGCACTTCAATACCTCTTATACTATTCTATTCAGAACTTCTTATGGCTTAGTGAATAAAGGCAACAGAGGCAACTGGACCTGAGTTTGATCCTCACTCATCAGTCACAACAGTGTGACCTTGGTACAAACCTGTTTAATATTCTGAAGGTTGAAAATAATACCCACATACAGGTCTGATATAAAGAACAGCAATTAAATTGCAAAGTGCCTCCCATTGCATCAGAACCATTCATCAATTAGTAAATATGCATTTCTGTATCCCCAGCCTGTAATGAAGTGCCAATGATATTTGTTGGAATGAAAACAATGTATGTATTTACACCTTTACAAACTTCATTATGTAAAAATATATCTTTTTATTTATTTTTATTAAACATATTCAGGTTACAATAAGTAGTAAGAGTACATTTCTATGATACATTATCTGTATATTGCATAGTGTGCCCACCACACAAAGCCAAATCATCTTTCATTACCATATGTTTGGTCACCTTTACTCTTCACTACACCTCCACCCCCTTTCCCTATGATAACCACTATGCTGTTGTCTGTGTCAATGAGTTTTTTCTTATTTGTTTTTCTTGTTTGTTCACTTGTTCTTTTCAGTTTTACATCCCACATACAATTGAAATTATATGACTCAAGTTTTTCTGTCTGGCTTATTTTGCTTAGTATGATATTCTCAAGGTCCATCCATGTTGTTGTAAATGGAAGTAATTCATCTTTTCTTAATGGCTGAGTAGTATTCCATACTATATCTATACCACATCTTCTTTATCCAGTCCTATGTCAAAGGCCACTTTTGCTGTTTCCATGTCTTGGCCACTGTGAATAATGCTGCAATGAACATTGGAGTGCATATGTCCTTGCGAATAACTGTTTTCAAACTTTTCACATACATACCTAGAAGAGAGGATGCTGAGTCATATGGTAACTCCATTCTTTTTTTTAAAAAAGATTTTATTAATTTATTTTTAGTGAGGGAAGGGAGGGAAGGGGGGAGAGAGAGAGACAGACAGACAGACAGACAGACATCAATGTGCGGTTGCTGGGGGTTATGGCCTGCAACCTAGGAATGTACCCTGGCTGGGAATCAAACCTGGGACACTTTGGTTCCCAGCCCGCGCTCAATCCACTGAGCTACGCCAACCAGGGCGGTAACTCCATTCTTAATGTTTTGAGAAACCTCCATACTCTTCCATAGTGGCTGTGCCAGCTCACTTTCCAACCAGTGGTGAATGAGAGTTCCTTTTCCTCCACAATTTGTCTCCAACATTTGTTATTACTTACCTTATTAAAAATAGCTGTTCTAACAGGTTTGAGGTAGTATCTTCTGAGAGCCAAGAAATAAACCCACATGCATGTAGACATACTTTTTTGACAAAGGAGCCAAAAACATACAATGGAGAAAAGAAAGCCTCTTCAATAAAAGGTGCTAGGAAAATTGGAAAGCTATATGCAAAACAATAAAACTAAACTACAGTTTTTCCCATATACAAAAGTTACATTGAAATGGGTCAAAGACCTAAATGTAAGATCTGAAACAATAAAGTACATAGAAGAAAACATAGGCACTATACTTATGGGTCTTGGTCTTAGAGAAGATTTTATGAATTTGGCCCCAAAGGCAAGGGAAATAAAGGCAAAAATAAATGAATGGGACTATATCAAACTAAAAAGCTTCTGCACAGCAAAAGAAAACAACAATAACAACAAAAAGACCCAACCAACTGAATGGGAGAATATATTTACAAACAACAGCTCTGACAAATGGCTAATATTCAAAATATATAAAGAACTCATACAACTCAACACCAAACAAACAATCCAATTAAAAAATGGGCAGATGACCTGAATAGACACTTCTCCCAAGAAAACATGCAAATGGCCAACAGATATAAAAAATGATGCTCAATTTCAGTAGCTTTTAGGAAAGTTCAAATTTTAAAAAATATCATCTTTTGTTTCTCTAAAGCTTGCTCAGCTCTCAAATTTCAATTTTAGCTGTGGGTGACCATTGGCCAATCCAAGATAACTCAGTCACTTTTCTTATGAGAAACAGCTTTTTTGGAACCTACTCAGTCAGTTTAGGATGCCCTCCCTGATGCTTTTCTCCCCATTAAGGCAGAATAGGAAGATTTATGTACTCACTGGGCATAAACCACTGAGGCAGAATAGGAAGATTTATATACTCACTGGGCATAAACCACCCTCACCGAGGGAGGCTGAATCTCGTGCCATTTGTGCTCCAGTTTGCCTTTGGCTGAAGTGTAGCACTTTTCACCTGGTCTTGGGCAGTAGTGTCTGTCCCTGTCATACTTCCCATTGATGTCCTTAGAGGAGATCAGTGGAAACACTGGGTATACTTAAGGAGCTCTCAGAATGGAAAGAATCACGGTCTGCCTTCCCAGGCTGTATTTTCTAGAGAAGGCTGCAAACAAAGTCCCAGGTCCACATGAAGCCTGAGGCTAGAAGTCTGAAACCAAGGTGTAAGCAGGATGGGCTCCTTTGGAGGGCTGTGAGACAGGGATTGTTCCAGGCCTCCCTCCTTGGTTTGTAACAGCCATTTTCTGTGGTGGATACCAGCCAGCAGTATCCATCTCTGCTGCAGATGCTCATCGAAACATGAGAAAAACATACACAGAGACAACCAGATTCTGTGGGGAAATACGGACAGAATGGCTACTCTCTCTAGTGGAGAGTGCCTTGTCTCCATTCCCAAGCAGATTTTTATTGAGAAAGCAGACTTAGTTTGTGGATTCACTGTCTGGCAGAAAAGATCAAAAGAAGTAGATGACTTACAAAGGTGCAGACAGAATCCCTGCTGTGATTCTGGGCAGAGATTGGAGTTTTAACATTTGAAAGGAATAACAGGGCTCAAAGTACAGTTTTGGTTTCCTGTCTATGTCTTCAAATTCTAATCTAATAACATCCTCCAGCAAACAGATCCCACAGGATCTTGCATATTCTATGTCCCAGGCCTGATTACTCCGGGGGTCCACCGTTTCTGGTCTGGACTGCACCGCCCCTGCTATTTCCACAGGCCTGAGTTAACAGAGAAGACAAAGGCATCCAGGAGACCTGGATTTCTCACATCTAGGAACAAAGACTCAGGCTTTGACAAAGCTGAGGGGGCAGGGGTTCATGCCCATCACCCCTTCATTTCCACAGCCCTGAGTCTCTTCCCAGAAGCCTCCATGTGATCATGCCTGTCTTAGTCAATTCCCTCCTTGGGAAATCTTACCTGTCATTGGCTAACTGATCAAGCTTAGGAGGTCAGGCACAGAACAGGCAGTGTTCATGCCAGGGAAATAAGTTTTTGTCTCCTTAGTGGCTCCTAGTCCAGAGGTCTCTCACTCAGGCTAAGTCACAGGGGGTTACAGCCTCCTGAGACCAGGCAAGGCAGTCTCTTTATGTTTCTTCATATTTTTTCCCTCTATGTGTCTGTTACTGCATCCAAATTCCCACTTTTTATAAAGACAAAAGTCATTTTGGATAATATCCATCCTAATGACCTCCTTTTAACTTGATTCCCTTTGTAAGGACCCTATCTACAAGTAAGGTCACATCGTGAGGGACTGTGGGTTAAGATTTCAATGTATCTTTTTTTGTGTGGGGGCCACAAGTTAACCCATGACATTTGGTTACTCTGCATACTCTTTAGATAGACTGCCCATTCTCTCAGGCACTTCTTACCCTCTGAAGGTGACCATCTGTTGTACACAGGATTTGTGAGGTGTCACTAAAGCACATTCCTACCTATGCCTTCCCTGGCTATTGCTTAGCTACGACTCTGGAAAGATAATGAAACTGGGACTTAGTAGAGGTTTGCAGTCTCCTGAAGGATAGGGAATCTGGAAGTCAGCCCATGGTTTGGCGCTCTCTGTTTGGGAACTTTCCCAAATATACCCAGGTTTCTAGTGGTGCTTCTGTTATCCCACCACCTATGCTGCATGAGCACAGGTGAAGTTCTGTACCCTTCTCAGCAATCCACAATCATCTCTATACCAGTCACATCCCTCTGATTCTCTTTCTTTTCTGTGGGACACATGCACATCCCTATTTGAGCAGAAAAATGACTATTATTGAGTCTGCTTCTTTATAGCAGAGTTTAAGCAGAGCTACTCAAACTTATGAATAAGGAAAATTAAGGCATTTGTTAACATTTACGTTTCTGTCCTTGTCCTTGTAATTCAGGGTAAGGCTCCACAACCTGCACTTCTATGACACATTCTAGATGCTTTTGATACACATGTTCTGCAAACCGTGCTTTTAGAAACATTGGTTCTTTTTATAAACTCCTGCTCTGAATTTTCAATAGTTTCTTAATATATAAAACTGAATGTTTGACACATAAAAATAAAAACAGAAACATTTTCTTAAGTGCCTGTTTCAAAAATAAAAGCCATGACTTTCGAGATCATTACCTCTGCTAGGGATTTTTCAGAATCTATCAAAAATGTTAAAATCCAGTAAATTGACTCTTTTAATCTTTTGTGTCATCCCTTCTCTTAGTCATTGTGTTTGGTAAACTCATTCACCTACCTGAATGGTGAGGAGAAAGGTAGAAGTACAGACTTTTTCAGAAACACATAGTTTGTTATTCAATGTTATCACGCTGCATTTTGGCCCTTGTGTGCATGGTGTGTGTGTGGTGTGCATGGTGTGTGCATGGTGTGAGCATGGTGTGTGTGTGTGTGAGTGAGTGAGAAAGAGAGACACAGGAACAAAATGGGATTTGGGGACAAACAGAAGGTGCTGGGTGGAAGTGAATGGTATGTGCAACACATCCTACCTCATTTGGAACCCTGGCTATGCTGTTTTTTTATTGGGGTCAAGTGAGAAACTCACTTGACTTAGTTTGATTTTCCTTCCACTTAACTGAAACATATTCTTTTAGAATACAACTATGTTTTATTTTAACTTATATTCCTTTAATCTGGCACTGTGTGGAGAGATAGTCATTACTTGTTGAATGAATAAATAAGTGATGTCATTTCTTTCAATGAAAGGCAACAGGAGGGTTAATTTTACTGATAAGTAAGTTCTGTTCATTACAAAACACTGTGTTTAAGGAATGAGCCTCAGTTGGCCTTGTCTCCTTTTCAGAAACTGCACATGCCCATCTTTAGGAATATGTTGACTCCCTGGCTACCCCAGTAAACATCAGATTTTTCCTCCTCTGAATTTCAGTAGAACTTACTTCTTGTACTCATGATTTCATATGTGGTATATGTTATCTTATCAATTTAGGTCATATTTTGTGGATATTTTTTTTGTTTTGTTTTGTTTTTTTCTCTACCAAGTGCTCAGCTCCTTCCTGGCAGGGACTATATGATATGCCTGCTTTTCACATTACTTAGTAAAAGGCCCTTTGCTTAGTAGGTGGTAAGTTGTTACTGTACTTAATGATGATAGCGATGACAGTAAATTTAAGCTAGTGCACACAATTTTGTAACAGACTATGCTAATACAACTCTCTCCAATGAAGAAATCTAGACTCACACAAGTTCAATGGCTTGAAATAGGCCCTTAACTAGGAGAAGGAAATGAGTCAGGTCTTCAGATTCTGAACCCAGGCTGTTCCCACTACACCTTGGTAAATATGGTTTCTGTGTTAAACAGTTGGAATGTTTGCTCCGTAGTTGTTAGGTTTGACACACTTTTCCTCTGACTGGGTTGAGGTATCGTTGAAGAGGTCACCATGTGACCTTCTCTTTACAGTTTTTCAAAGGAAGACCAATATCTTACCTTTCAGATATGGTCTAGGGGGACATTGCTCTGCCAGAAGCAGAGATGTTAACTAAATGTTTCTCACTATTCCTTTTGGTCCCATACTCTTCCTACTTGAAGCTATCTTTTATTTATTTTTAACTCTGAATTCTATATTTTCCTGAGCATTTTGTAACTAATATGCAAATGAAAAGGTAACATGAGCATTGATGGTCAAAGTTGGGAGGGCAGGGAGTGCAGAAATCAAGTTACTGGTCAGAAGAGCTCAGTATGTATACACATACCATTATTAATGGAATGAGAAGGGATGAAAATATGCAATACTTATCTTCCTGCTTGGGCACAGGATTTTGAAACCACTAGCTTATTCCAGATATTAAACCCCAAGGAGTGGGAATTTGTGGAGATCTTTGAGAACTTGAGAAAATTGTGGTTGTTTGCCTTTATCAATCTAGGGTCCAAGCTGTGTTTTTCTCACCTTGAACTTAACTTCATTTTAAATTCTTAGTCCCTTTTTCAACTATTTTTACTCAGTATTCAGAAAAAGTGAAATCAGCTAAACATTTATTATTCTGTGCAACTATTTGAGAAGCTTTAAAAGGCAAAACATGTGGTACCCCATTAACAGAAAAAGAATACAGGGACTCAAAGAACCGAAGGACAAATCATTTATTTCAGTACATTTTGTATTGCAATGTATTACCAGAGGCAATAGGTATGAAAGATCAGATCAGCATCAGAAGTGCTAAATGATATTCATTTGCCATCTTCACCAAAATAATAAGATTGCATAGGAATATTTTTTATTTTGAATGTCAGAGATAATGTGAATAATGTGATTTTTTCTGACCCACACTCTAAGTCAAAGCCTTATCCTGCAGATAATAGAGAGGAGATGAATTAGAGGACTACAGTCAGATTCAGAAAAAAAAATGTGGAACCTTTTAAATACTAACAGATAAAACAGGCAGTTCAATGCAGATAAATGCAGAATAATGATGCTTTTGATGGGTCTTTATCACAGAAGGCCATGTTCTTCATAAATTATAAACCATGAAAAAGGAATTTTAGTCAAAAGACAAGTCTGTTTGTATCATCAATGAGTGATGAGAAATTGAAAGACAAAACCAAAATAGGATTGCATAGAGTGATAACTGCTTGATTACTCTATCAGCCAAGCCACTATACTTTTAAAAAATGCAGAACAAAAGATTACTCAGAATAAAAGTGCTAAGACTTCTCAAACTGCGGCAAGTACTTTAACTTTGAAAAAAAATGAGAGTGGTTTTGTGGAAAATAAAACAGTGGTCAGTCTGGCAACTGAAGTCAGTTTCAGATTCAGATGTTTTCAGTATTCTCATCTCAAAGGGCATCTGCAGAGTATTTGCAATCATATTCTCTAATGCGGGTTGGTGTTCATATTGAAGATGTATCTCAATTTACACGCAGATGTGCTCCTGAGTGTTTTGTCAGCAATTATCACATAAAGAACTTGGCTAGTGATTTTTCTTTTGGTAGGAAAATGTAAAATGAATTTGAACTTCTAATATATTTTCTAAAATTTAATATTTAGTTTTCTGGTAAACTTTTTGAAAAAAATGAATTTGAGCTTCTGCTATGTATTTTTTGATATATCATAATGAAGCTTTGCTAATTAAGTAAACACACACACACACAACCAATATTATTTGGAAAAAGACTTAAAAATAGGAATGCAAGGTGTCTTAGTGCCATGGTTTGAGAACCAAGAGCCCCGAGTCTTGCCTTAACACAGTGACTGTATAACCCTGGGTACGTTTGTTCTCGTACTAGCTGTTTGTGCCTCAGTGTTTTCCAACTTAAAATAAGGAGGCTCAAACAACTGAACACTAAATAGCTTTTGAAATGTATTACCCTGCACTTCATTGCTGGCATATTTTGTGTGGCTTCTTTTCTTTACCTGTACTTAATCTGACTTTTCAAATGTATTCAAACTTGTCTACCAACATCAAAAGCAGTTGTCTTTTAAAGCTGACAGGTGTGGGGGAAAGAAGTATTCAAATCACCCAGAGGGCTTGTCCAGCCCCCTCACCTTTTCTGATCTGCCTGGAGAACTCTCAATCACTGCTGCCAGGGGACCTGAGTGTTGATGAGTCTCTTTATCTTCCTTTTGGTGTGCTGGGGTGGAAAAAGATTGAGGACCACTGGTCTAAGGCCTTCACAGTCAGAGTTCTCTGAGGACAGAAGTGCATGTCAGGCCTATGTGTGAAGGGAACCATCCCTTCAGGGATATATTGCCTTTTCAGAGTCACTTTTACCTCCCACGACTCCTGGCCCCTACCAACAGCTTTCTTTTTTAATGGTCTGATTTTAAATTCTGTGTTATTGACATTGAGCCTTTCTTTTTTCATTCCACATTTTATGTCCTCTCAGTTTCTAAGCTGCCTTAAAGATTGCATATGTCATAATTCTTCTGTTGGAAATAACAGAAATGGGCTCTGGATAACTTTAACAAAAGGAGATTTATTGGACAAATACAGTAAGCTCAGAGAATGTGGGGGAGCCTGAAGACCTGGGCTTGAAAATAGATGGGGAACCAAGGCAGTGCTAGAAACAATGGAACAGGACCCACAGTAATGGGCTTCGGCACGGAGGCTCTGGTCCAGAGGCTGCCTCTCAGATAGAAGGGAGTACCAAACATGTTCTGTCTCTTTATCATGTTGCTTTCATTAGATTCCAAGGAGTAAACATCCTTTTGTCCTAATGGCTCACATACCCACATTTCAGGTAGGGAAGACAAGTCCTCCCAATATTCACTGAGCAAACGCTGATTCCAATAAAAGATTCCGAGGTTCTGTCAGAAAAGGCTGGGGCGGGGTCCTGGGTAGATATTAAAATGACAAATAGTCATGTATATTCACATAAGCATTTTTCTTGTAGTTATGGCAAGGCTGTTTCTAGGAGTATGCACCTGTTCTATATCTTCAGTTGAAAAATTGAGTTAACTTACATACTTACCACCTCTTTTTTTGATGCATAAAATAGTTTCATTAATGATCCCTTCATCCTGATAGTTGTTTTTCTTAGAAAAGTACAGTGTACCTTCATGAGAAAACCACTATGTTACTGTTGAAAGTCTGTTCCCCATATGTAGTCACATGTGGTCACATTAAGTTTAAAATTTTCAAACTTAAACAGGGCAAACTTTCTTTAAAAATAAGAATTATTTGATAAAATAGCACTTCTTGTAAACCCTAAGGATATCACTGCATAAACTAATACATAGAGTAGTCTCAGGTTTTAAGTTTCATAAAGAAACAGGCAGGTCAGCAACACTGAGAACAATTGCTGTGTGGGCTCTTACTCTACTAGGGGCGTCCAACCTTTTGGCATCTCTGGGCCACACTGTCTTGGGACACACATTAAATACTTTGCAACATGTAATCACAAAAAATCTCATAATGATTTAAGTAATTTACGATTTTGTGTTGGGCCACATTCACAGCCACCCCGAGCCGAATGCAGCCCACAGGCTGCAAGTTGGACACCCCTACTGATACTTCACAACGTGATGGTGTTTTTAACTTTCTTTCTGGTCTCCTTTTGATAAAAAGAGTTTGGCGTCTTAATTGGTATTTTTTTTCTCCCATTATTGCAAACAATTAAAGGCCTTCTGTGTTTCTTCTGTGTTTCTATTACTTTCTTTGACCATCTAGTCTTTTTTCTTATCTTCAAGATGCCTTCTTTTGTAAAGGCCCATCCAGACTGTACTCAGCACAAATCCAGTCACATAGAAAATTCTATACAACTGAAATCTGACCACCAGCTAATGTCTTTTGGGATTCTGGATAGCCTTGAGATTGGAATTTGCTAACTGTTGACCTGAGTCTGATGAGAATGGGAAGTTACATGACTTGCACCCAGTACTGGATTCTTAAGAATTAATTATCCAGCTGGTGATGTTTTAGGTCTTTTGCTCTCATCCAGTGACCATTTCAACTTATCAGACCCTCCAGTAAGGATGGAAAGAGAAGGTGAGATGAAATTCAAGGGGGCACATTTTGTGTTTTTAGCTGCAGCTCTGATTAGAGGGTAAAGGCGATTGGTTAAAGAAGGAAGGTGAAATGTAGAAATTATTAGCTAATTTTAAACTAGGGGATTAGCTTTGGAGGTCATTGATTTATGCAACCCAGGATCCCATTTGCATACATAATTGAGTTAGCTTTTTAAGAGTCTAGAGTTCCTTCACTTATAGATACTTTATTCATGGATTATTGCCTTTAAAAATACTTAAGCATCAAGGAAGTCCTCTAAAAGAAATCCAGCTTTGGAAATGCGGTGGACAATGACGGCATTGCCGGTCTAAGGGGTGCAACCTGCCTCCTTCAGCTTGATGGTGATGCTGTTGCTTTGGTCACAATCTCTCTCCTGTTCATTTAAATGACGTGAAGCATAAACACTGCCAGAGTGGCACACATAACACCAAATGAAAAGGCTGTATCTTCCTCAAGCTGTTAGCTCACTCTAATATATTTCCAGGGCAGTGACAGATGCTCTGATACCCACACGATCTCCAGAATAGGAGTTCAGCGAGTGTAGTATTTACCAAATTTTGGAAGACTTGAAATCAGAGAAATTCATTTCTGTGATACCTGAGAGTGAGAAATTAGCATTTCTGCAAAGACAATAATTTCCTAACATTTACTTCATATCTTGTGGAAAATCTCAGGAGAGCCTAAGACTCTTTGTTATTTTGTTTTTATAAGAGAGACAGTTCAAACAGTGAAATATGAAGAGGTAAAAGAACAAAATAAAAAACACTTTCAGTGAACCACAGCACTCTACTTTCTGATGAACGGGGAGAAGTTCAGTCCCCAGGTGCTTTCAGTCCCCCACCCTATCACTGCCCTGTTTGTCAGAGAATGCACCTGTTGGGGAGAAAGCCCTGCTGAGCCCTCCCACAAAATCCTATGATCCAAATGATGTAAGACTGTGAGCAGCAGCTACACTGGCAGAACATTATCATAATAGCACGACCTCCTGAGCTTTCCCTGATTACCTGGATCTCACCGCCCAAAGGGAAAATGACTTCAAAGACTGAACCTTTCCCTGAGTCTTTCAAAAATTTAGTGACTTGAAGCTACAAACTCTCCCAGCTTGTTTTCAACATGCACAGTAACAGCAGAAAATGAGCTGAGTCCCCTTAGAAGCCCAGAAGGACTTGGAAGCAGAACCCTCAAGGCCTGGCTGGTCTTTTCCCACAGAGCTGCACACACCTCTGTCATCTTAGATACGGGGAAGGCTACGGTTATTTATTTATTTATTTTTGGCCAGTTGCTTTTACTTTAACATTTTAAAACAGTCTTATCTTCCAAAGTCCATTGTGAAAGTCGAACAGATTAAGAGAATTTCAAAACAGTGCTAGCCCAAATCCGGCTGAAACTTTTAATTAGTCTGATGTTATTTTTAGACTCTCTCAAAGCTCGGTAATTGAGCCCTTTGCAGTTGTACAAACAAATAGAAACCTTGTAAGATCTTGAAATTCATGATAGTTTACTAATGAAGTCAACTTGGAAAACTCTTCATTGAATATTGTAATTTGATTGCCATCTTATTCTGATTGGACCCTGGTTTTGCATTTAAATGAGTATATATTATTTGAAATGCAAAACAGCATGTTATCTGGGGTATTTTGCAAGAACAGACGAGATTAAAAACATCTAATGTTCCATTTTATAAAAACATTACAAAATGGAAGTGCAGAGCTGACTTTTAAAATTTATTAGTAACAGCTTACAATAATTGGACATTAATTAATCCTAAATTACAAGACATTTCTGTGGAAATGCATATTACATCCTTCCTATCATACTCAGCAGATTCATTTCTATTATTATTCCTGTTTGTGATACTGAAGAAACTAACAAAAATTTCTTACTTACTAAAGCAGTCATTGTTACAGAATTGACTGTTACTCATGTGGGTTTAACACAATACATCACCAATTACTGATTCTCCAACAACTGACCTTGAGTACCCAATTAAAAAAATAAAAGCTGCAGCAGTACTAAGGCAAACCGGAATTCTTGAGCTAGGGTGTGTGGCAGCTTGTTCCGAGCTTTGATTTTTGTCAGCCTTTGTGTTTTTAGATGGATTGGAATGAATTTTCTGATTCTATAACCCTTTATTATTATTTCTCAACTGTGGTTTTATGTCTTACATAGAAAATTGTTTTCAATCACATCACCCAAAAGAGAAGATTTCTGTCTGAAAGGAGCATGGAGGTCTCTGGCAGCCCTCCCTGGATTTGATTGTTTGGCTGTCTGCAGTTGCCATTACATCTATTCTCAGACACACACAGTTCCTCATAATCTACTAGGCTGGGTGTTTCTTTCTCCCCTCGGGATTTTTTTTTTTTTTTTTTGATAAAAGATTGTCAAAGCAGGACCTTAACTTTAAAAGTACATTATCCAGGTCTTTGGAATAGTTTAATTATGTAGATATTATATAAAGTAAGTTGTAATCTGGGAATGAATATTTTGTAGATTTAGACTGTGAGACAAAGCTATTCTTTCACTTTTTTCATCTTTCTGTCCTCAAATCCAGAGCAAGTCTCAAGTGTTAGAGAAACAGGGGTTCCTTATGGCCTTCGGGAGTCAGGATGGCAATGTCGCTGTCCACACCAGGGCAAAGACAGCAGAGACACTGATTGCATGATGCTGTCCCCGCACTCCATTCCAGGTCTGTGCAATCCCAATCAACACATTAAAGCACCTCAGTCCATTCCTGATGGGCAGTTCTAAGAGCTGCATGAAAGTGTTCTGTCATCTGTGAAGTGCACACTAGTACCACTGTCATATAATCCATTTGGCGAATTCTGTCAAAGTAATTTTGATTTCAGAGATTCTAAGATTAGTGAGAGCTGTACTCAATCCTTTCTCCCAACCCAGTGGCCACAGATGCATGAAATAGTATTATTTTAATTTGGAAAACTCAAATTTTCTGAATTCAAATAAAGCTTAAAGTTGAACTATCTTAGTTGAAAAACAAAACTTAAAATTTGAGAGCAAATCTTAGCCTGAATGGTCGTTCTACTAAAATAGGGACCATATACCGGTTCTGGACTGGTTTTGGCTTGAGGGAGGTGCTATATAGGTCCATATCTTATGGAGCTTGTTTTATGCGAATGAGAGCTGCCAGCCTCCTAGATGCCCTATGTGCCCAACTAACCTGATTGATGGGAGGGTCAGTGTATCACCCAAGCCTATTTGTCAAAGCCTTTTTTTATTTTATTTTATATTTTACGGTAGCAGAGGGAAGAGTCGTCTTCTCCCTGTTGTATAAAATGAGAATATGTAGACCCAGACCTCCACACGTCATGATTCCGTCACCGTGGATGGATAAAGTTGATTGAATAGAATACACCTGAAGTGAAAGAGGAGCATGAGAAGGGTTAGAGCACGGCGCTCCTTGAGCCAGCTGTTCCGGTTGTCCCAGAGGCACTGTTTCCCTTCCCCAAATCCGATTGCACTGTATTCTTGCCAAAACATCCCCTGCTTTAGGTGAAGGCTTGTTTGAGTTGTACTTTCACTTGCAACTAAGAATGATCTCCACTATTACACAGAATTCATTTCTCCTTTCAGTATGAAGGGAGTGAGTGTTGGGGGAGGGGGCATGAGGAATGACTTTTCTGAACTAAGGCCCCATCCAGAAGCAGAGGCAGAAGATACATGTGCTCAAGTAATTAACTGCTTTGCTGAGTTTACAGCTTCAGCCTCATTCCGGATTTTAATCTCTTACTTACTTGAGGTTTTCTAGAGCACACTTCTAGAACATCTCCAGGTCCTGAAAAGAGATAGAAATATTCAAATTGAGTACTCGATGGCAACATGGCTAGTTAAATGTGTATCTTGATGACTGACTGTGCAAGGGCAGCAAAGGAAAGGGAAACATCAAAATTGATCATGGATCTGTGTGACTGAAAGTGAAGGACAACAAGGAGCCAAAAGGAGGTAGGTAAAAAGTACTGTATTTTGCCATGTATAATGTGTACTTCTTTTGCCCAAATTTTTGAAAGAAAAATAAGGATGAGCATTATACATGGGTAGTACTAATTCCACATATAAATATTGTAAATTTGTTACTGGTACAGAACATTTCTTGTACAATAATATGTTTAAAAATAAATGCTAAAAATTCCTTTGTAATACTAAAAACAAGCCTCTAAAATAAATAAATAAATAAATGAATGAATTAAAAAATGAAAATGAAATTTTTTTTCATGAAAGACTGGGCCAAAAGCATGGGTGCATATTATACAAGCAAAATACAGTGATTGAAAAGTAATAGAACCACAATGTGATGGGGTCACCCCAACTAATTCAGTGAAAAGGGGGAAAAGAATTTTAAAGAAGGTGACAAACATATTGCACATGTTTAGGAGGAAGAGTATCTAGAAAAATTTTGGCTTTGGCAGTTGTGACATCATTGTTAACCTTCAAAAGAGCTGCTGTAGACATGAGAAATGAGTGAAAGACCAAAATAAAGAACAAATAAGAACAGAAGATGAGAGAGAGACAAGAATCAGGAAGAGGTCCTATAGATGATGGATAGAGAGGAACCAATGAACAAATGGATCAATTGGACGACAAAGAATAGTAAACAGGAAAATAGAAATAACAATGAAGGGTTATTTTCAAAAGGGAAATTAAAAATTAAGGGAAATTGAGTTTGTTTATCTAAATTTTATAAGTGGTCATCTAATAAGACTGAGGAGAATAAGTATAGAGTATTGGAAAAACTAAAAGTTCTGGAACATTTTGAGGACATATGCAGTGAGAGAATGAACAAGAAATGACTGAATACAATCATTACTATATGTCTGTGAAGGATAAGTTATTATTTTATAACATGTACTATATTTTTGGACTATAAGACTCATCCCTCCCCCCCAATTTGGGAGGAATAATGGTTGTTAATGCTGCTTTTGAGTTCTGTTTACATTTACATTGGTAAAATATTATGTTATTTATGTTATTAAATATGTTACCATATTTTTTGCTTCAGTTTTTTCCTCCTCTAAAACATAGGTATGTCTTATGGTCTAAAAAATACCATATTTGCTTTAGAACTGATAAATAAGTTTTCAAAACTTTTCATAGTAACCATTAGCAGTCTGGGTATCTGGCAAAGGCAGATGGAAGACACTGAAATGCAAGAATTCTCTAAAATGTCTGGTTTCAGTATAAATGAAACCAGAAGACTGATGTCTTAGATGAGACAAAGAGCTTGAGGTGCTACTGGAGGTCATCAACTATTTGTGTAACTGCAAATAGGTTTTGAGCTTCTACAGTGTCAACTAAGATGCTTAGGAATTGGGTGAACAATGATGAATAAGATATGTTTTCTCAGCCCTGGCTGGCGTAGCTCAGTGAATTGAGTGTGGGCTATGAACCAAAGTGTCACAGGTTCAATTCCCAGCCAGGGTACATGCCTGGGTTGCAGGCCATGACCCCTAGAAACCACACATTGATGTTTCTCTCTCTCTCTCTCTCTCTCTCTAAAAATAAATAAACAAAATAAACAAAAAACGATGCATTTTCTCCATGGCAGTCACATGTAGGGAAAGAGGCAGCCATGCACGAAAGACAAGACATTCGATGAAATCAAGGAAGTGGGAGAAAGAAGAAAGGAGATGGTGCTCACAGAGAAGAAGCTCAGAGTCAGATGTCTGGGGAAAGAAAAACAGCAGAAATGGTGAGCATATTTTAGGTCTCCATTTTAATCGTATTGACAGTAATGGTATGTAGAACAAAATGAGAGTTGGGGGCAGGCTGGAGGTAGGAGGGACTTTGACTAGGAAACCAATACTCTCTTTCTATCGTTAATGCAACCACAAAGGAATTGGCTCTGAGTCATTCCTTCTACTGGAAACTGAATTATGATCCAATGTCCATTTCTTACTCTATAAATCTGGCTTGACATTTCATGTGATTCTAATAGATGGTGCTAGATAAGCTGTTTCTGACTTAAGCGCCATAAAATAAATGAGGAAAATGCAGAAAAAGATTCAGATTAATCTACAAAGCAATTTGAAGCCTATGTCAGAAAACTCTTCCTCAATTCATCTCAGTAAGTGGTCTGAAGAACTGTCACTTCTATGTGACACATACAGGTCTAAGTCCATTTTAGAAGTTCATCATACAATCAACTACATTTCTGTGTCCATGGAACATCACCTGAAATCTTTGGAAAGTAAAGTAGTTAAACAAATTACATGGCATCATGTAGCCAATGCTCCTCACCTCTACTGACGACATCATCTGAAGCACTTTTATAACCAAAATGCAGGTTTTGGCTGCCTGCTTCAGGGAAAGCCAAACAGGTGAGACAGGTGCTGGTGCAAAAAAAAAATAGGTTTATTCAGGTGTCCTGACCTGGGGTAATGGTGGACTCCTATCCCAAGGACCATCCTCCTTTCCTGCTCACGTGTGGGGTTCTTATAGGGACAGGGTGGGAAGGGCTTTTTTTTCCTATCCAGTTATCTTGCTAGCTTTTCGGAACTGGGACCCTACCCACTCATCTTTCTAGCCATGATGTGCTCAGTGTAAGAACCTCACCATCCACCATCTTGGCCAATGGGGGAGACTCCCTGGCACTCCCTGTCTAAGGTATCAGGGTCATTGTGGAGGGTCATTGTTTGCCAGACACTGGTGGGTAAGCCCTGAGGTGCCCACAGCCCTTATCCCATGTCCACCTGGACATGGTGACCTTGCATCTGGAGGAGCTGGTTGGAGTCCACAGACACCTCTGGATCCTGGCACACCTGTATCCTCTGCACAGTCACTGTGCAGCCGCCCCTCTGAAGTGGCTGGCTTGCATTCTCCCTGCCTCCAGCTGCCCATGCTCTGACTGACACTTTACAGCAAAACTTTGTTCAATTTTTAAAAAGTTAAATTCAGGCTCATCAGCTTGGGCATGGACAAAATTTAAAGGGAAGCTGGAGTTGCGAAGTAAAATATTCATGAGTCACAGAATTGGTAATAATGAGTGAAGCAGACCAAGCACAGAAGACAAGAGCAGAAACAGGGTGATGAACACGGCCAGCCCCCATGTCCTGCTGATGTTAGAGAGAGGCTGAGGACTGCGGCAAACTCAAGGCAGCTGCCACACAGGATTAGCCTATTCTTGACAAGGAAAGTGCCTGCCTAGTGTTGTCAGGTATTCCAATGTCTTTCCAGAGAGCCCAGAAAATTGGATTTTTATATGTAAACTACTGATTTTAAAAATTGCCTCCTAATTTAAATAAAAGTAAACCATGGGCTGAAAAGTCCTTCTGTCAGCTGCATGAAACCTTTAAGTGGTCAGTCAGTGTATGTTCTGTGCTGTAGAGTTCACATCTCACATGGGTGTTCAGATATTGCATGGCCATGGCTTAAAGCACTGGTGTACATTCAGGTTAGCTGAAGTAACTCAGACTAGTCTTGGACAAGCTGCATGGATGATAACCAGATGTAAGTGACAGTTGCTTTTTTCCAAATGCTGCTTTTGAGTCTCTTCCATTTCAGAAAATATTTTAGTGTTGTGTATACAGGCTCTCTGAGATACATAGATTAATTATAGAAATGGCTCTGCTCCAAACATGTAACAAAGACAGGTAATTTCTGTATTTATCAGCCATCTAGAATCAGCACCTCTATTGTTGCCTTAGTTGCCATTCTGGAAATTAGCAGCATTGAATACCTCCTTTCTATTTATCCTCAGAAAAAGGAGGAAAAACTACTTTGCAAAGAAAGAAAAAGCTGTGCACAATGCCTTACCAAGTTCAGTCCACTAATTGCCTTGTCCTAAGAGGTCACTTACCCCTTGGCCCCCAGGACATAATAACAACATAAACTCCTTAAGCTTAATCACTCTTCAGGTTCTTCTAGTTCAGTCTCCTCATTTACTAGTTAAGTAGAATGGAGGGGTAAATAGTCTTAGCTGGTGGTTTACCAGACGTCAATTCCATAGACTCTCCTATGTTATAAAATTAATGTTGCAAGCCATCTGAAATCATGAGCTTCTTAGAGAAAGTAGCACCTGGGCTCGAACTGAGTTCTTCCAAGTCCTAGCCTGAATACCCACGGGCTGCTCAGCCTAGCCTACCCAAGGTGGAATATCAGTTGCAAATAATGGAAAAACCAAGCTCAAAAGGACTTGAAAAAGAAAAGGTGTTTATTGGCTCTTCAATATGTAAATTTCAGAGGCATGTGCCTTCAAGCACCATTTGACTAAGTCCTAGCTCCATTTCCTTCATCATGATGATCATCTCTATCACCACTGTAAAAAGTACTTAAATTGTGCTTATATATGCCAACCACTGTTCTAAGTGCTTTACAAATATTTACTTATATAATTTTTACCACATTTCCATGGGATGGGTATGATTATTAACCTCATTTTTTACAGGAGAAAATAAAGGCACAGAGAGTTTAAGTAAATGGCCCAAATTTGTATTATAGGTTCAGGATACAAACTCTGGCTGCTGACTCCAGAGCCCTGACTCTTGGCCTCTGTACAAGTATTCCTTCTGAACTAGTCTAGAATAGAGTCTAAGGATTAGTGATTTTTTTTTTTTTTGTGTGCCCTGTCTGGTGTAGCTCAGTGGATTGAGTGCTGGACTTTGAACCAAAAGATTACTGGTTTGATTCCCAGTCAGAGCATGTGCCTGGGTTGCGGGCCAAGTCCCTAGGAAGGGGTGCTCAAGAGGCAACCACACATTGATGTTTCCCTCTCTATCTCCCTCCCTTCCCTTATCTAAAAATAAATAAATAAATAAATTAAGTAATTAAAAAATCTCTAAGAAAAGGATTAGTGATTTTAAAAATATTCCCCGATATACATCCAGAGTTGAAAATGGTGCTGCTAAACAGTGAATTAAGAGGTGGGATTGATGCAAAAAGAACCATGCTGGAATTTAGGCCTAACTTCTGCTCTACGATGCTTACATCCCAGTGGAGAAGAGGAGTAAACACCATTTGGGGATGGAAGAGACTTGGATGCGGCACTGCTGAGCACTGCTGAACACAACACCTGGCCCCGCAGGGCCACATCGCCTGAAGAACCCAGATATTACAGTCACAGTGTGTTCTAAGGGTGTCCATTACCTGGGTATTATCATTTTTGTGTGATGGCAGTCAGACACTGATTATAATTAGAAGAAAGAGAAGAAGTTCCTGGGGTCACGGTGCTTCACCGTCAGTCCCCTGCCTCTAACTCTCAATGCAGGAATCTTTGCAAGAGCACTTTCATGGGTCTCGATGACAACAATTAAGCTTGAAGAGCATGAGAAGACATTTTAATCAGAAGATAATTAAGAACAATGGGGGCATATGTATCATTGATTGTGTCTCAAGTACTCTGACTCATCTGGAAGATTATTCCATTAATATATGGATGTAAACATACACCAACATTTTCTCAGGATAAAGCAACTACACTTGTAAGTTTCCACCTCCGAAACTGCCTTTTACTTATTAGATGACAAATTAAAATCATCAACATTTACCCACCTACCGAAGACACCTGGGGTGCTGATTCCTCGTCTTTGGGTAGGACAGCATCAGGTGTAAGAAATGAGGCAAGGGGAGTCAAGAAACCAGAGTGTTATTCATATTTAACTATTCACTGTTGCTCCGTTACAAATGAGACTAAAATGCATATGGCCTTGAACACAAAGGGATAAATGCTGTGAGGAATAACAATTCCTCACAAAAGGAGACAATAGCAAAAGAAAACCAACAACAGACACCACCCCCAAAAAACACCCACTACAAAACCAAAGGAGCAATCAAAGTATTAGGTGCAGTTTTCACCTTCTGTTAGCTTGGTTGCTGTACAAACACAGCCTGGTGTCTTCAGGGAGGAGGAAGCCTCCTATGTTTGTCATGTGATCTCCACTTAAACTCAGCCATCCGCCCTCTGTGTCTTCTCTTGCTAACACAGTTAAGTTATGTTTTCCTCTAAATTGGCTTGAGATTTTTCAGTTCATGCTCCTCAGGAATCATTTTTGCTGATCAATGGTGCTTGCTTTGTGGCCTCACCCCCGGCCACATCTATCCCCGCCCCCCTCATACCCTCCCACAAAGGGCCCTGCAGGGAGTTTCATTCTGACCACATCCTGCTGGTAACAGATAAGAGAGATCCTCATTATTTAAGGAGTGAATTTCGCACATGGAGAACTCCACCATATGAGTTCCCCACATTTTCTTCCAGCCCCTTCCCAAGTGAGCACTGAGGTATGTCAGGCAATCTGGGTTGTAATCTAAGCAATGCCAATGTCTACCACTCTAAGTTATTTAAAGTCCTCTGAGCTTCAGTTTTCTTGCTTTCCAAAGTGAAATATAGATGAGATACTCTTAACATCTTCCCAAATCAAAGTTGTTTGGATCCTATTTATTTTTCCTTCTGGTTTGTCTGTCTCCTCTTTAGTCCCCGACTATCATACTTGCTTTGGTTTTTATATTTTGCCAGGTCTTTTTGCTCAGGTTGTAACTTTTCTCACCCTTGACATATTAATATTCTAGTCACCCATTAAAGTTCTGAAATCCTAATTCCTCCAAAGATCTTTTCCAGAATGCAGTATGTTGTGCGGGAGGGGAGCAGGTGGTTGTTGGGCTGTGTGCCAGAGATGCAAAGATGAATGAGACAGACTTGGTTCTGTCTACTATCCTTCATAGAATTTAAACACTAGCTGAGTGATAGGTCACATTTTTGAGATGACAGTATCCTCACTTTTCAAGGGAGGAAACAGGCTCAGAGAAGTAAGGTAAGTTTCTCAAGGCCACAGAGCTAGCTATGTGCTATTGCAGAATCCAGGTCTGCTAGACGACACTTCTCTAGCCAGGGCCCCATGGCAAAGATGGGACAAAGTGCCTGCACTTCCCTCTGTGACATGACCAACATCAGTCCTCAAATTACTTCCTTCTGAGCCTGGCAAAGTCACATCACCATTGGCTATACAGTTTGCCTGACATCTGCCTCCAGTTGACAGGAAGTGGCAATTGAGATGAAACTTTTGTTATTTGCTATCTTAGCTGATGTCTTTTACAGAACACCAAGAATAATTGATTGAATAATGCATCAGGATTTATTCATATATCTTATTTTATTGTTTTTAACTATTTCTTGAATACATCTTATTAAAATACATCTTATCTTTCCACTTTGTTTAACTCCCATGTGGGCAGGGACAAAATTCCTTCTATAAAGTGCATTTTATCTATCATTATTGACATAGATTGGGAGTGCCCAACAAGCACTGTGTAGGAAGGCACAGTGAAGGGAGGAATGGAACAAATGAGTACACTCGTGCTGTTTCTGCAGTGTCAGCAAGTAATGCCTGAAAGTTTTCTGTATGGGACCCAGGTCTCCAACTTCTGAGTTGGAGAATTATGATATTTTTTCAGTCCTCTGAAAATTGTAAATGTATGGAGGGATATGTTCCTAGGGTTTATAGAGGGAAGAGAAAGAAGGCTTTGTCTTCTAACCAGTTAGATGTCAAATAACAAATAAAAACTGAAGTTTGTCATTAAACAACCTTAGAAAAGCCTAAAATGATATAGGGAGAGACGACTATTCCTGTCACCATCTCCTCCCATACAGCAGACTGGATTGAACTTCCTTTCCTGTTCCTCCCAGACCCCTGAGTGGATGCTGAGCTTTGATACTGCCTTGTTTATCTTTGTCTCTGGGAGTATCTGACACACAGAACTCTTCAATAAATACTTTTGTACCAATGGCTCTATGTTGTTGTATCTTCAAGGGCTTTGGGTATGGGATGGGATAGTAAGCTTCCTACATTAATGTATGGATTACCCAATAATAAAACAGATGCTTCTCTTTCTACAGTGAGAGATAAAAGGTAAAGTAAAAAGGTTTCTGTCAGGGACAATATTTTGTGGGACACAATTATACAAACATATAAATGACTCAGCTCTTGCTAGAAATGAGTATGCTAAAGAAAGTGAAAGGACATACGGGGCACTTGAATGTGGACTGAGGTATTCTGGAGGTAGGAGATATTTATTGAATTAGTGGGGTGGAGACCCTGAAGAATATAAGAATAGCTGACAGTTATGAAACTCTTACTGTGTGTCAGCGCTATTCTGAGCAATGCTTTATGGGTTAATTTTCCATAGTTTCATGGATTAATATGATAATCCTTACTTCATACTTGATGAGCTTGAAGCATGAAAGATTGAACAATGTATCCAAAGTCATCAAGTCAGGAAGTCTTTGAGTAAGGTTTCAAATCCAAGTAGCCTGCTGTCAGCCCATGCCCTTGACCTTGGATGCCCTTGACCTCGGGGCTCTCCTCCCTTTGTAGAAGATGAGCTCTTGCCTGCTTCAGCATTTTGCCTAGAGCCAGCCCTAAAATGGTTCCATCTGATAAAGTCAAGGTTTCTACTTCTAATATAATATATTGGCGAGATCTACTTTACAATTTTTCTTTTACAGTTGTTCCTAATTACTCTGTTTGTATTTACTTGAAATGCCTGGGGGATTCAATAAAGGTATTCCGATACATGTGCACAATCCTGAAGGAATCGATAAATGGAATGAAAATGAAATGAGATGTAAGCAAGCTTTCTGTATTGAAATCATATTGTTCACTGGAGACTGTACCATTTTCCTTCTTTGGCAAAACAAGCAGTCCTGTGCTCCTGTGTATTTAAGAAAGCAGAAGTCCTAGCCTAGAAAGCTGTTCTAATCAACTAGTAGCTTCAAGCTATATTACTGAACTTTGTGTTACAAGCTATGGTGGATACAATGCTGACACACCATAGTTTTTATCTGATGATCCCAATCTGCTTAGAGTATAATAGTTTCTCTCAACCTTTACCATCTTAAGTACCGATAAGAGATTGAATCATCACAGGGAGGCCAAATGGAATTCATGTGATAGGCTCTATAATGCAATGGTTGTTTTGTTATATCTAGTATAACAATCATTCCAAGTTTTTAAAAAAATGCTTTGTTTCTCTAAGAAGCATATTTATGTTGGAGCATCTATTCTTTCTGGGCTCATTGCAGGACAAGGAGAGAAGGCAACTATGTATGGGATCTGACTAATGAGTATTATTTAAGGTCTTTTCCCGTATCAAAATTAATTCTTACCATATTTATGCATTTATTCCATCAACAAATGTTTATTGAGTACTTGTTATGGACCAGACATTTGTAGTACAGATGTAGAATTATTCTTGAGCTAGTATATGATTATAATAAGGTGTGATGGGAGCTGTAACAGGAGGGCAGTCTGTTCCAGAAACTCAGCATGGCATACAAGAGCTGTACCTACTAGATGCAGCTGGTTTCATCTTTCTCCCATCTTCCAACTGAAGCTAGTTCCAGCCACATTAGAATTCTGCTGGTGTCATGAAAGGCCACCATTGTTTGCATCACCATGATGTCTACAGTGATTTTTTTTCTGCTTTAAAAGATTGCCCACATCTTCTCTTTGTGTTCCCATCCTTTCAGCTTTAGTTCAAATGCAACTTCCTTTTTGAAAACTTTCCTGATTTTGTCATCGTTCTTCTTCCTCCATCCCTCAGTCAATCTTCCCTTTTTTAACTCTAAAGTATTATGTTTTCACCATTCTTATGGCTATATTATATTATATTATATTATATATTATAGCAATTTACAGACATTTTGGTTTTCACCCTTATTGGTTTATAAATTCTTTAAAGCATAGATCATATATTTCTTTTTCCCTAGCACTTATTATTGAAATTGTATACTCTTCAAAATACTCTGATTAACAAGTGAATTAATAGGAAAATAAATACCATTTACTTAGGAGCCTTTGTGAAATGTGCATATTTTACATCATTTAGTTTTCAGAATAATCCTGCAAGATAAATATTATCATTATTACTTTACAAATGAGGAAACTAAAGCTTTGATGGATTGAATGAGTTGCTCAAAACCATGCAGCTCTGAAATGGTCAACTTTTTGTCTGGTTTCAGTGGTTATTTTCTGTTTTACCATCCTGCAAAGAATAAATGAGAATGGTTGTGCAGTTTCATGCAGGGCCTCTTCATTTTACATCCTTGCTACTCAAAATGTGATGGGCAGATCAGCAGCACTGGCCTCACACAGACGCTTATAAGAAATACAGAACCATAGACCCTTCCTTTCACCTATGAAAGCAGATTTGCGTTGTTAACACTGTACCCAGATTATTTTTATGAACATGAAAGATTAAGAGGCATCGATTACCTCCATAGGTTTTCCTAGGTTTCGCATGGTTCCAGCTTTTCAAAACTTCCCAGTCTATAATGTTCCTCTTAGGCACATAGGAAATTGATGCTCATTATGACAGGCAACTGGTAAGCAAATGGAAGCTGGCAGTTACCAGTTCGGGCACACCTTAGAAGAATAGCAAAACATTTCCTAACTTTCTAACATCCTTCTTTTCTTGCTTCCCCACCTCCCTTAATCATTCTTTGAGGGAAGGGAGCTAGTTAACACTCTAACTTATTCACAAGTGTGAAAATATTTTGAGTGCTTCTCATTAGGCTTATTTGATTTTGAGGGATAAATTAGTACTCAAGTTAACTGGAGAGAAGGGCAGCTTAAGAATACACACAGAGTGGTTTTAGTAGTGGGCTCTCATAGATACCTACCGTATTTTTCAGACTATAAGGTGCGCTTTTTCCCCCCTCCCCAAATTTGGGAGGAATAGTGGTTGTTAATGCTGCTGTTGTGTTCTGTTTCCATTTACATTGGTGAAATATTATGTTATTCATCTTACCACATTTTTTGCTTTAATTTTCTTTTTCCTATTTTCCTTCTCTAAAACCTAGGTATGTCTTATGGTCTGAAAAATATGGTAAGTTCCTGATCAGTAATGGATTTACTGTCATGGAAGTGCTTCTGAACTCAAGGTCCCTTAAGGATGTCAGCTGCTGGAGTCTGGGGGTCTTCTCCTGGTGACCTACCATTCATGAAGTTCAGCTACCCCATCCCTTTGTCCCCACCACCATCACTACCATTTTGTGTTCCTCTCTGTTATTAGCTTTTCTAACTGGAAAAAAGTTCTTTCTTTCTCTTCCCTCCCAAGTTCTAAAGGCTGAGAATATGATTGGCTACTCTCTTGCACTCAAAGGGCCCATATGTTTCTATATCAATGGGTGGTAAATTAGTATATGGAAAAAGTTTGTCAGTGAAATGCCTAGCTTCAGTTCCATCATCTACAGCCTGGAGTATAGAATTATTCCTTTTATAAATAACCTTTCAACTTCTGCAGAGACTTGAGAATGCCAGTTGCCCTTAGAAAGGCTTGTGTATGGGTGGCTCTATAAAACAGATCTAGGTCAAAATAGGAAGAAATAAGTTAACTTTTTTCAACTCGAAATTGAAGATCTAGCTTATTTACTCAGTATATGTGACTAATTGCCACATTCTACATTCTTTCTTAAGATGAAGTATTGTGGTAACAAATAAATGAGGAGTCCATTGTCCCACTGAGTTCATTTTTAAGCAGAAATTAATTGAGAACCTACTACTAGTCAGACATTTTGTAATCTGGAGACTCCAGAGATGCATGGAACATCACTCACGCCTTTGGGGTGGCTATAATTTAGTAGTCATAGATATGTAAGGAAGTGCTCCCAAAATTTACATCAGCTAAAAACCTAAATGTGTATTGCCCACAGGCCTAAGATGTGGTCTTGTTTATTTGTGTGTATTCTCCTCTTGTTCAATTTCTTTCAGACTTTCTTTGTGGGTAAATTAGCATTAAGTTGTTGCTAAGAAAATTGTCTGCACTTATCCAAGCCATATGGAAAGGAGCAAGAATGAGTAAACCCACCTTTACATGAATGACTTTAAAAAATTGAAAGACAAGGAGTTACACCACGATTGCTTGGTGGTATTGTACGGTATACCATAAGTACTAGGTCTAGGGCTTCACTCTATCCTTGGCAAGGAGGAGACATTATAAGTTAAAAAATGAGAGCGCTACATTCCGTCAGATCTTTGGAAATGTCCATTCTGAGTACTGATTTGAAGCATGGTTTTATTTATAATTAATATTGGGCCCTCTCATTCCAATAGATAAAGTCAGAAGACAACTTTATAATTCAGTGAATTTAGAGAGATATGGGACTATTATGTGCCTCATGGAACTGAATTCTTACTCTGCCCAAAGCACCAGGTTTCCCACAGTTATCCCACCCTCGTGGTAGTGATCATTTCCAAGCAATTAACTTAGATGGGGCTATTGTACTCATTCAAAATCCACTATCTAGCATGGCTAGAACTTGCTGATGGTTAAACCATAGTGAATATGAAAGATTATTATGCTGACTATACCATTATTAGCAGATTATTATGCTGTGTACGTTTTCATGGGAAGTATTAAAATCACTCTAAAAAGAGGGCAAGTAGGAGAAATGGTTAAAAGGTGGGAGGAAATGTCTGGAAAGACCTTCTTTAAGACTCTCCTAGATGTCCTTCTTTTTTAGTGGAGAGCTGAGCATATACTAAATATATAGCAAGGCATCATTCTTATTTTTGCTTTCTCTTTCATCCAGTTGATTAGAAACAATTACCAGCACAAAATAGTCTCCATAGAGCTCTGGAGAGAACATAAGGAAAGTACCAGAGTCAGCTTTTGACTTCTTTTTCTGAACATTGAAATAATTCTTCTTCTTCTTCTCCTTCTTCTCCTTCTCCTTCTCCTCCTCCTTCTTCTTCCTCCTCCTCCCTTTTTTTCTGGTAAGTGGCTTTGTAAGTAAGAATTTTGGGCCTCATTTCACTTCAGCAGTGATGAGAAATTTATGTACTTAGTAGCTAGTTTTTAGTTTGTTCTTATCTGCAAAAAAAATCTTGTGCAATATTTCTGTTCCTGTATCAACAGTAGCTGGAGTATCTGTAGCAAATTTCCTACATGCTTACCACTTTCTGAATCCAATATAAATGGCAGTTCATATTGGCAAATGGACCCAGATAATAAAAGCTTCTTTGGGAATTAGACTTAATAGAACTAATTTAGATCTCAAGGAGAAAGTGGAACAAAAGCTACTGCTTCAAAATAAATATTTTGTTTGGTTTGTTTTCATCAGGTAGATTACTTCGATCCATACTTAGTATGTTTCTCTTTTAAATGACTATTCCTTCTTGAACCTATCTCATTTATGTTACATGTCTTGAAATGTAGAGACAATCACAGAATAAACTTCTAAAATGGTCACCAAATTGGCAGTGGATTTTAAAAGTCCCAAGGAGAAAGAGTGCAAGACATGCTACTGTCCACAGCCTCCTTCAGGCCACCATTGCCATCTCCCCCAATATAGAGTCAGACAGTCTAGGTCAAACCAGGAGAGTTGTAATTCCTCCAACCCTCCTAGTCAGATGGCCACCAATACCCCCCACCCCAGCCCTCCAAATTAAACCTTTGGAAATTCCACAGTTACCATGACATGAAAAACATGAGCTGGGACTCTATGAATAATCAGTTATCATAAGTATATTTCTGGAACTTTGCTATCCTTAGCTTTATTGCTTAGGACAAAAGAAAAACAAATAAATAAAAGGTCTCTGACAAGTTCCTACAGTTCAGAGACTTGGTCAAAAATGTCTTTCTTTCTTTCTTTCTTTCTTTCTTTCTTTCTTTCTTTCTTTCTTTCTTTCCTTCTTTCTTTTCAGTTTTTATTTTTTAAAGTCAAGTTATAGCCTTTCTCAAGTATAAGAAAAGCAATCATCAGTAGCTAGAAGAGTCTCCAGACTCAGGGTTGTTTTTATAATCGGGTCAGTTAAGCCTGTTTTCAACTCATTCCACATCATGCAGCTGTCATCAGACCAATGCTTTCTTTGGAGCAGGTACATTCAAATGCCACTGGGTTGCAAGCCTGTGGGTGCAAAAAGTAAACTAGTGTCAGTGAGCACATCATGCTGCAAAAGCATCATAATAATTCTACAGACAGCAAAGGATTGCATTCCACTGCTGTGCAACATCAAATACATAAGGCAAATGCAAACAGGCTATTTATTGTCACCTACCAGAATTGGGAACCTGAGAGCAAAAACTCCTAAGCTGTTCATTATGAGCTTAAATGAGCCCATTAGACTAACATTAGATTTAAGAGAAAACTGTGCTACTGAACTGTCAGGGATGCAACATTTCCTGATGCAGGAGAAAGATCACCACAAGTTCGAAATCTGAGTCTTATTGTCTTATCAATCTTATTTTCAATTTGGAAAATTCATAAGGTCAATATGGATATTGCTTTTATGCACGTGTTAAAAGTATGACAGAAGAAATATCTTAGCATCATTTTCATATTTGTCTTTTTTTTTTGTCCCTGCTAGGAAGACAAAATGGGGTTTCGGAGAAACTTGTTTGTTTCTGGAGTACCTGCTGCTAATCAAAAAGAGTCAAACAGAAAAGAAACCCATGACAAAATTTTGAAGCCCGATTTTTATCAAAAGTTTATTTTGATTTTATGATGTTTGATGTTCGTGAGGGATGAGACAGACATGAAAGATTCTGAGTATAGATTTTAGGGTTCAGTGATGAACAAAACTGACAATTCGTATTCTTATCAAATTTCTTTGAGTCTTACAAAAGAGAGATTTCCTTGAATTTTCTGACATCTTCACATCTCATCCTGCCCCAGACTTGGAGAGTCTGACAAACATAAAAGTTGAAAAATACTAGCAAGAAAAAATTTTCAAGCTGCAGACCTGTTTTTAAACAAGTCTTATTTAGTTGAAGTTGAAGGCTCTCTTTAGTACAAAGTAGTTGGCTCCACCAGGGCATTTGGCCTAAAATCTAACTATCATAAATAAAGAACTGAAGCAGAACGTAAATTACAATGCTGACACAGAGCTTTGCTTTGCTAGTTTCAGGTCAAAATACAAACTCAAATCAGGAGAATGTACCTGTGTTTTCTGGGAATTGGTTATAATTTTGTATATCCAGGTAATCCCAGGAAATCTTCAAGGTGATTACTCTTAGTTTATTAAAAACATTATAAAGCAAAGGAATATCTAAATAGTCTGCATGTGTTCCACACACATCTTGCAGCAGCACCATTTTGACTTGCTTCAGCAAAATGAAACCTTTTCAGTTCAAGGATGCTTTCTTCTTCATCATGTCATCATGCGGCTATCATTACCACCATTATGACTGCCACAATTATCTGAATATTTAATAAGTGTACATCTAATGAGCGACATTAAGCAGTGGAAGCATGAAAAACCTCCATCTCATTAGCCAGAGTGAGTTATCAGAGTTAATCAACAACTGATGGCTGTAGTTTGTTCCTACTCCTATTGCATCAGCTTCGTGGACACCATATGATTTGGGAAGATTGCTTCCTATTCAAAGGGGGCTCTGGGATGTTACGGTTTCTTGGAATGGGTCCAATGCTGTCTCTCATGAAATTCTATGTTCACCCTGGCTGGGTAGCTCAGTTGGTTAGAGCGTCATCCTGATATAGCAAGGGTTGGGGTTCCATCCCTGGCCAGGACACACACAAACATCAACCAGTGAGTGCATACTTAAATGCGATAACAAATCAGTGTTTCTCTGTTTCTCCCTCTCCCTTCCTCTTTCTCTACAATCAATAAGTAAATTTTTAAAATTAAATAAATTCTACTCTGTCTCTTCCAGAAACAGTCTCAGAAAAACAGTTAGTTTTTGAGTTGGAATCATGAGGCAGCAGCAGGGGGGATTACATGCAAATAACCAACAGGGTTGTTTCTTATACTGTACTGGTTGGGGACTATAGCTTTCACAATATTCTCAGTGCTAAGAACAGACTTAAAGAGTGTTAACGCTCCTGATGGCAAGTTTCTGACCTACCTTTAGGGTGCATTATACTATTTAGAGCACTGTTTCGAATACTGCAGGAGAAATGTCTGAAGAAAGGAGGCTGAAGGGACACTGGCTTTAATTTTAATTTCTTCTGAATTCAATCACCTTTTAAAATCCCAAGCGTACACATTATTCTAGAAAGAGAGAAATAATTATGGAAGTGCTCCAGTCACCACTGCATGTGACCAGACTGCCTGCTAGAAGAAAGGCTAGGAGACAGTGCAGTGGCAAGAACATTTTGTCCTGCATTAAGCCCTGCTTCCCTCAGAGGCTGTGTGTCAGATGCCTGGTACCCCAGTTCTTTGGGAGGGTGAGCCAATTAGCACATTCCCTAGTCTGGAACTGTAGCTGCTGTGTATGTGATCTGCATACTGATTCAACTGAGATTTGACCTTCTGGGCCCGGAAAAACAAGAATCCCAGGTGAGAGAGCACACTGGCCTAGATTTCCCTGTCCCTTCTCCTCTCCTTCATTTGCAGGCATACCGGCCTCGTAGCTTTTTATGACTAACTCCAAGATTGGAAAACAGTTCCATTTCACTTGAGGATTTAGATCAATGTATAAGATAAAAACTATTAAAAATCTTGGCTTTTACCTCCCTGTGCTAACGTCAAAAACTGAAAGCAGGTAGCTCCATGTAGTAGTGACACTCTTGGCCCACATGGGGGCAGTACTAGGTAGTCAAAAAGCCTCCAGGAACTTCCAGGGCAGGCAGAGTCTGGCAGGAGACAGACGGAAAGCATAAAGTAGAATCAGGTTAGTTTTTCATAAGCACAAGATTCCTTAGAGCCAATCATTATAGTGCTTTAAATGTTCTTGCTGAAAAAATTAGGAAGGAGCAATGTCTACCAATTTCCAGCTGCTGGTGCAATCATTTTCCAAGAGCTGTAGGGGAAAATTTTTGATTGATGACTCCATTTAACACTACTTTCACATGCACAACGTGAAACAGACAAACCATTGTTATCAGGTTATCAAATGATGGTCTAGGTTTGTTTGGAAGGGTCAAAGTATCTCTTAGGTATAGATTTTTATTTTCTTATTGTCTGACGTGATTAGCTGCTATTTGATAAAATTTCAAATACAGAACTTCTAGGGAAGCTGGAAAAGTAAACCTATGTTCATTGCAGGTGGAAATTTACCAGTATATTTAGTGTATGGAGGTTATCCATGGTTTACTGATACTGAATAAGCCTGCTTCAGACTGGTTGCTTTAAATGATAACAGCTACATAAATGAACAATGGTATAATTACGCATTCATCTGATCTGAAGAGTTTTCTGTGTTGGGACAGGAAATCTTTTCCATTAAGCCCCTCGGGCTGGATCCTTTGGTTATTTGTTAGGCACACTTCAGAAATTGAAGGAAAGAGACGTTGAGCTGCATTCTCACAACCTACAATAGTACTGAAAGACAGAAAGTCACAGAGTCATTGTTTCCCTTACTCAGAGGTGAGACAAAGTAAAATGTGCACCTTTTTGATACTGTTGTCCCATTTTAACCTTCAGAATACAAACCTGGATTTAACTGCTGAGCTCCTGGTCCTGTGAGGTCACTTGAAAGCAGTGGCAAACGACTCCGTCCAATGCGCTGAGGCACAGCATTACGGCGCAAGCTAGACAGTTGCTCAGAGAGGAGTCCACAGGATCTTGGGGAGGTAGTTTGTACCGACCAGAGCAGGAAACTATCTGTTTCTCGTGTCATTAATGTTGACTCTTGCTGTCCTTCTCCCTCCCTGTGTACTTACTTCCTCCTTTTCCTTTCCCTGTCTTTGATCTTTTGGATTCTCTCCATCAACGCTGGATTCTCTCCATCTTTGTCTTTAACTTTATCCCCCTTTCTGCTGATACACGTACCAAACATTTCATTGAGCCCGTGGAAACTGTTTATCCCTGAGGGAATCATTTGGTACTCAAATGGCTACAGAGCCTGTGCCAAAACAACAAGATTATTACAGAAGATTCAGTGTTTGCCTTTACATTTGTTTTCAAAATCTCATTAGCACAAAGGTTATTTCTCTCATTAAATGGTTACTTAGAGTAAGGTATATTAAAAAGCACATCTTTTTGCTTGCTTTAAAGTGGTAGTTTGGACTGGCATGACTGTCTTCCTGCACCATCAGTGTTTTAAATATGGAGGAAAGCATCTGCTTTGCCTCAGTCTGGGGTTTGGTAAATACAATTTCTCTGCCAGATTTTCCTATTCTAGCTTAGAAAATGACTAACATGACTATGGAGTTGAACCTTGCCATAATGTTACCTTAACATCATCTGGCAAGTGGTGATACGCAAGTGTTCTGCAAAAATTTCGGCTCCCAACCCCCAGCCCTTCTGGAAGTCAGTACATAAGCTCCAATAACATGTAATGGAATATCATCCATTCACTTTGTCTGTGTGACTCTACTGTTTTAGTGAGCATACGGAGAAGCGAATCGCATAGACAATGTTAGGATAAACAATAGGTTAATCTTTTTAATACTTTGGGACTTTTGCTGACTGGATTTTAATTTTCTCCTCTTCTAAAATACTAAGTAGAACTTCCAGCATGGTAACATAGTTTTCCTGTTGCTTTTGGGGGCAGAGGAGATAAGATTACGTTCAAGGGAGTCCTCTTCACTGGTCGGGTCCCTCAGGGCCCCCACATGAAAGCGGTTCTTTGAGCTCTCTGTTCCCGCAGCAGGACACTCCCACTTCTTCCAACCCCACCTACTTCCTCTTGCCAGTTCTAACTTGGTCATTAGCAAGAGAGAGGAATGAATAAGGGAAAGACAAAAAGTAATTAATTCACTGAAGTGCAGCTGCAAATGAATTTTTGAAATCAATTATTAATTTTCTCTTTAATATTTCTGCATTGATACTGCTCTGTATCAGGGGATTGGGAGAGCTGCTTCACTTCACAGCAGCAATGCCCTGGGTAGAGACAGCAGCGGCATCTTGCCGCAACCAGAATGCCTCACGCTAGCGTGCTTCTCCCGTTCATCAGCGACGTGCCTGTGCCTTCTGCCGGCAGCATTTTACATACAGCATGTGTATGTTTTGAAGTTTATGGTAGGTAGAGCAGGCAGGAAGGACAGGAGCAGTTGCAATAACAAGAGGGTGAATACTTTATTTTCTGTATCTTCTGGTGCCAGCCTCCAAAAATACTGAAGTGGAGGCAAAAAGCTTAACACGGATGATGATTTTTGAGGAAAAGGTAGTAGCACGAATTCAAAATCTTTTTGCTTACGTGGGAGGGAGGAAAAAGTACTGGATTGTGTAGGGACTGTTAGAGTAGGAGGACTGGGTGTCAACAGCCTGGAAGAGAACTATAAATCTTTGTACCTCCTGACCAGCCGTGGGCAGGGATCAGGCAGCGGCGGCAGGGCGACAGCACAGGCTGCTTGATTACCTCCCCTGGACTCTCCATCTTCAGTCGGCTTTAAACCCAGATTACAGAATGCAACTTCTATCACTCCCTTTGCTCAAATCAAATGTTATCAGGAAATCTGCTTTTCTTGACCTCTGCCGCATGTGGTTGGAAGGTAAACCTAAGCATTATATGGAAAAACTATTTTTAGTAACGGAAAGCAACAGTGCTGCTTCTGTGTTCAAAGATGTTGGCTCCAAATGGCAGAGGAATGATTGTTTCCACTTAAAGTGATTGATATGTCTACACACACTTGAGAGATAGAATTTCATTACCTATTCTTTCAGCAGGGGCTGACTGAATAGAGTTTCAAAGGAAATAGGGAGCACATTTGTATAACAGAGTACATTTTCTTCCAAGAAATGAAGGGGGCGGGAGAAGGCCAATATATACAGGAAGAAATCGTGGATTTTTAAATAAAAAGAATAAAGATATGGAAAGAGAGAAGAAACTACTGCCACAGAAGAATGTTCAATACACGCAGTAATTAGGCTTTTAGCGTTTTGTTCAATGACAGTAAAATATTTCTATTGGTTCACTTGCAGAAGTATTTATTTTTAAATTACCTGTAATGATTAAGCACAGAAAAATATACGGGTTGTAAAAGGCAACCTCACAAAATTCAATTTATTCCATAATAATACTTAAGAATTAATGCTTTCATTTTGCATGGCACTTGAAGACTTGGAAGCTAGGGTTGCTCAATATCTTGCAGATGTTTTTAAAAGAGAAAATTAAGGGATCCAAACTCTAATTTGGGGGTCAAACATAAAGGAAAACAACTTAATAAGCTCCTAAAAATGCAATGTTCTTTTATAAAACAAGAAATCCTTCTGCAACCTAAAAAATTCTGTTTTCTCTCCACTATTTTTCTCTGCTGCTGTTTGGTTGCCTCCTAAAGCTGTTCTTTCCAGCAGAGCCACAGAACCCCTCAGCTGTGAAGGCGGTCCCAGCAAACTTAGCAGCCAAGCCCTATTTTGACATGTTAAGAATGGGCGTCCATAAATCTTCTCCAGCTTCTCCTGAGAAGATTAAATCTTTCTTTTCAAGAATTTGCTAAATTTCAGGAAATACTGCAGTGTAAAAAAAAAAAAAATGACTTGTAGATGAAGCCGAAGAAAGAGTAGGAGATAATGGAATCCTGTTGCTCCAGAACCAAAGCTGCAGGTGGGGGCGGGTCCTGAAAGCTTAGCTATACCAGGGCGGGCAGGGGGAGATGCAAATGAAATCCATCTGTGTGCAGCGCACCTGGATGTAGGGGCAGCCTCCCAAGGATTCTCTCTGTCGTTGAAAGGGGCTTTTGTTGTTAGGATCAATCTCTTTAGAGCAAAAATGTCACAAATTAGCTTTCAATTAAGAAACTCCTCAGTAGTTGGAATTTTACTGTTCTTTCTTACACAGAGTCGGGGAGGAGGATCCAGGACCAAGTCTTCTCCCAATGTGTTTTCTCACCTTTCTCTGAATAGGAAGGGCTCATTGTACATGGAGGTACATGGAGGAGGTTTTATCTACTTAATGTGTCTCTGTCAGTTTGGGCTGCTTAGTACTGCAACCTGGGTGGCTTATTAACTATAGAAATTTATTTTCCACAGTGGTAAGGGCTGGAACCCTGAGATCAGGGTGGCAGCATAGATTCTGGCATGGCCCCTCTTTCAAGTTGCAGACCTCTTGTTTATCCTCACGAAGCTGGAGAGCTCTTTGGGGGCTTTCTTGTAAGGGCACTAATCCCATTCATGAGGGGTCCACCCTCCCTCCCTAACCACCTCCCTAAGGTCCCACCTCCTCATACCATTGCATTAGGGGTAAGAACCTCAATATGTGAATTTTGAGAGGGTACACTCAATCTATAATCACATAACTATGAGAAACCTAGACTGTCTTAATGTAAACAAATGAGGCATTTACTGAAAGACTACTGGGCAAGTAAGAGAACTGAAGACAGGGTTGAACAGGCTCTGGGAAAGTGAGATTCAGAGTTGCTCCAACTCAGCTAAATGAAGGTCCATTCTCACCAGGGCTGGTAATGGGGGTGACACTGTGTCAGGCATTTTCCATAAATGAGTTACTCCTCTTTGATACAGCGGGATGCCAAGAAAATGTCAACATGAGTCATCACTCACCTGCAAGCTGAGGATAATGTGGGTGAGGGTATAACCATCAGGGCCATGTGGAATACTGGAGGTATAGTTGTCTAAAAGACTCGTTCCCAAAAGAAGAAGGAAGAGATCTTGAAAAGCAAGAAACAAATGTATGAGAACAGGGAAATAATGCCATTACAAAGCTCAACTTCCTAGTCAGATCATTCTGATTTGAAAAACTGGTATTAGCACTTGCTCCTTTTCCATGCCTTACCTTCTCTAGGTACCCTTATAACTCATAAAAACTTAATTTACCTTTTATTTGAGGGAACAGGTGGGAAAAATGATCCTAGGAAAAAGCAGAAATACTCCATCAGGCACAGAGTGGTCCCACCTACCTTGCAAAATTGTGTCTGCTAGGTAGATCCCTACACGTATATCTAGCCATAACTCCATATATACTGAAAGACCCCAGACTTACATGGTTAACCTTCTCTTGTACTTTTGAGTATCTATCTTCTGACTCTACCTAAAAACATAGTCTTGCCATATTAGATCATTTTGTTACCAGGATGTCTATTTAACTGCAATCTATTGGCATTAGTCTTTGCCAAAAATTCCACGAAGTTTGGTTATGTTGGGACCCTCAGCATCTGAGTTTTAATATTATGTCCTAAGGCTATCACTTTGGACAATAAATGTTTTTTCCCTCCTCTCCAGCAACTTCCAACTGCATACACTAAGCCTGACTCATAAGAAAAGTACTCACAACCTGATGAATTCATTCATGAAAAAATGCATTTTCCACTGGAAAAAATATATATATCTCAGTTCCACAAGTCTCTGAGCTCCTTAACTACCTATAATTCCTAGAGCACCTAATGTGTGTTTAATACATAGCCATTGAATAAATAACTGAGTGAGTTAGTAAATGAATAAGTAGTTTCTTAAGTCTGGCTGTCAACTAAATCTCATCCAGAAATGTTTAGAGGAGAAATCTTAGAGATTATCTCATCTAACCCTGTTATTTATTATAAGCTTGGGCCTAGAAAAGTTAAATGACTTATCCAAGTCCCAAATCTAATATGTGCCAGGGCAGAAAATCGAAGTGAAGTATTCTAACTTTAAATCCCGTCCTGTTTCCACTATAACATCCAGGTAATTCATGGTAAAAGTGCAGAATCTTGCAGGTATATATGTGTTTTTGAAAAGTTACCATGTAGACTGAACGCCAGATAAGATTTAAAGAAACAATGTTAGAATAGGAAAGAGGCCATTCTTGAGGTTAAGATTTGGGCCAGAGACTGCCTGATTATAATGTTAGCCTTGTAAATGGTCAGAACAATGTGCCCCACTATGTAAAAGGGTAGAGCTCTTCACTGCCTCTTGGCCTACCCGTAATCTTCACTGTTCAGCCCCCAGACTAGGGACACTTGACTCAGAGGCATATTTCCTGGGAATGTCACGGTGACAAGTACCTCTATTTATCGACAAGTTTGGCCAAGCGATGGAACTACAGAGTGATTTTGGGGGAGGAGACGACCTTGTGATAGCTTTTGCCTCAGATTTCTGCCCCACCCAGGGAAGTGGCTGGCTGCCTCTGCCTGGGTGGGGAGCATGAGTGCGTGGGAACCACTCCAGCAACGACGTCTGGGGTGCCCCAGGTCACCCTCACCACGGAGCATCATCTCATGTTTGTACCTGTCCCCCTCCCCTCAATTAAAATGTCTCCTCTAGCTCTATCACATTTAATCTGTTGAAGACTCCTCAATTTAGGCTATATGCTGATGACTCACAATTATCTAGTTCAGGATTAGATGTCATTCTTGAGCTCTAGATGTATATATAATATATTCTAATAGACTTGCGTAACCCAATATCTCATATACATCTCAAGTTCAATCAGCCCAAAGTGGAATAATTTTTATATCCTGCTCCCAAGTCAGAAATCTGGGCTTCATCCTGGAATCCTCCTTCTATCTTATCAACCACATCCAGTTACTTGCTAAGTCTCATTGACTCCATCCCTAAAAATTTCTCTAATTTTTCTGTCATCTCCGTGCTCCATATTGATCATCTGCAGTTTCGTTACAACGTCCATCTGGGTGGCGTCCTGTGTCTAGTCTTCCTACCTCCAGTGTACGCTCCATGCCGCAGTAAAAGTGACCCTTCTGAAGTGTAAGTCTAATCCAGACCCTCTCTGGCTTCCATGGTGCTTCATCATTGATAGGATAGAATCAAGCCCTTTGGCAGGGCCCCTAGAACCTTCCATTCTTCCAGAGCCTTGCAGAAGAAACCCACTGGCACCAGCATGTACCATTTTCCCTGGAACAAAGCACATCACGGTCCATTCCTCAGGACTCCTTGTGCTGGTTCATTTCTGTCTTTTTGTACACAAACTTCCCACTACCTGGAATGACCCCCTCAACTCTGTCTGCCTTTGTCTCTACTTGGCTTAAGTATAATTTTCTTTGTTATTTTTCCTGATTCCGTCTGTAGTTTTTCAGCTCTACTGTACCTACGCATTTCTTGGTTGTAGCATCTATTATTCTGCATTGCATTTCTAACTACTGGTATCATCCATCTCCCCCTGCCAACCCCCAAATGACTAGTAGAGGGCCTAGTACATGTTAGTATTTGAATAGTCACTTAAGCAGTAATGGGTGGTTTGTGATTAATTTGCCACCATCCCAAGCAATATGCACTGAATGACAAGAAATTTCTGAAACAGTGCTCTAATCCCCCAAATCTGGAGGTTCCTTATAGTAAGGTGAAGAGGAATTATGTTGAGCCTGGAAAAATTTTGGGCACAATGAAAGTTCTTAGGGACCAGAGACTGTCATTTCTCTCACATACCTTTTATCTAGAAATCTTATACCAGAGGCCCAGGTTAATTAACTACTGAACACATGCATTTTGTTGACTATGGCTGAGTACCTGCAATGCTTCTGGCGCTTTGCTTGGAGGCTGGTGGTGCCCGGGTCCCTTCCCCGCAAGGCCACACACCATACTGGGACAACAGGGCACTCAGCAGCACCAGTCCACACTGACTTCTTGGCAGAGTAGGTTACCTAGGATTAACTAGAATCATACAGAGAAGAATTGGAGTGACACCTATGGGCTGGGGGCTTAAAGGGGGATTGAGCAATCAGTTTAAGCTTGAGTTGAGAATCCTCAAAAGTATTTGAACAGATTTGCTTTAAGAAATTGGTTCCAGTGGGCAGGCTCTTTCATCTCTGAGTGGTTTACTCAGAGTATGAGTGTTCGAATGATTAAGGCAAAAGAGATCTGGTAAAAAAAAACAACTCTAGTTCTAAAAATTTTCTCTGACCAGTTGTGGGCCTCCTCTCCTCTTCCTTTCAACTACACTACATGGGTTAGCTGCATTATTGTTTTTGGTTTGATTAAATATGCTTGAGCAATATGAAGAATCAGTTTTTGTAAAATATTTAAGGGAGGAAATGTTTCTCACCTCTGTCTCTTTTGGGGGTTAATCATGCTGTGTGGGTCTGAGATCACCAAACCTACTCCTAACACCAAAGGCAGCATGACTCAACCATCTGATGTGCAAAGAGGAAGGATTATATTGCATCCTAAACCAACCTTTTTGTATTCATCACACTCCAGGAAGGTAGAGGTCATATTTGTTTAACTGTCTTGTTTACAATAACTACAATGCTATGAGCAAATAGAATGTTATTTTATTTTGGATAAAATGTTATTTATAATATATATATATATTAGATATACATATATCTTAGGTTCTAATAGTCTAGGAGTTGCTTGGATATTCTTCATTCACATATTCACTTGGAAAATTGGGGTCTGATTAAAATTTAAAGAACAGAACCAGAGACATTTCTCAAAGAATTTCATTAGACTTATAATTTAGAAAATATTTTCAAGGCAATTTTTAGTACAACCTTTTGATATAAGAAACAATTTTAAACTCACTCTTGGCCCATGCAAAAAAAAAAGTATGTTACCACCATTTGCTCCTGCACTGGAAGGATAATTTTAAATCTAATCCATTCTTTGCCATTAAAATCATTTTATGAAGCTCTCTTTCTGTCTCCTCATCTGCTAACTGAGATCATTCTCACCCACTTAAGCTATCTCAGCGAAGTGTTATGGCTTTCAAGGAAATTCATACATAGGAAATACATTTTTAATATGTGATGCTGAGTATGATTTTATGTTTTCTACCTGCAGATGTAAAATGACATTTAATTTTAGATTTGTATTCCGCCCCCACCCCCGCAAATATTCCTCAAAATGCTATTTCCCGAAATAATATTTGCTGGCTAGAGTGGTGATTTAGTCCCTCCGCACTCTAAACTTTGTAACATTTTGTTGTCTTCAGAATTAAAATGAATCTTAAAAGTAAAAATCAACAAAGTGTCTACTCAACGTGCACACAGGACATGCTTTCTAAATCAGGCCCCAGATTAGATAATGAAGTTATAACAAATAATGAGCGAGTAGGAGAGAAGGGCAGCACAGAGATGACGAGTATAGAATGTAGTAAGTGCTAGAATTATATGGACAAAGGAGTACCTCGTCCTGGAGGAAAGAAAAGGCTAACCACTATTATTGCAAATTTCAGGTGAAGAATGACTCTTTTGCTTAGCATTAGCTACAATTCTATCTTCAACAGCATGGTGATTAAAAGAGTTAATTTCTCTCATGAGGGGAAATATTTTCCTCCCAGGAAGAATGAACCTGACTTTCCATATAAACATAATTTCTAGGAATAAATCTCAAGGAAACGTTCTCAACAATGGACATTTCTTCCCCAAACAAGCACAGCTGTTTAGTGTCTATAACCTTTCAATTTGTGCTTGTCTTTCTCTAACCCTCTTTCACAAAAGGCAGTGCCGCACTGGCCCCAGAATACGACTTTCAGCTCTGTCAGTGTTCCCATCTACCTTTCTGTTACAAAGCTTCGAAGAGAGGTCTAATTTAAGACCTACGGTGTGCTGAAGTCTATGGTTCCAGATAAGGATTCTCCCTCTTATATAACGCATTTTAAAATGAGAGCAAAAAGCCCACATGAGTGTTGGATTTCCACTGTTTAGTTCTTCTGAGTACCCTTGAAGTCTTAGACTGTAGGAGTACAGGGTTTGTGGGCTCCAGTAATTAGTGCTGGTGGCAGTAGGGCTTATAGCAGTGTTGATGAAAAGAAACCATAATTTCTATTAAGTCCTTAGGGCCTCCTTTCTGCAAGGGAGGCTTGCTTGGTTTCTTTTTAGAGCTTGGATCAAATAACTCAAGCAGGCGCTGTGACAATACCATTTTCAGGAAAGAAACCTATGATATGACTCACTCACCCGCCAAAATGACACTCCACACACCTACTTGTTCCTGGCTTTTACTTTCTGAGCCCTCTGAGTCAAAGCATTTGAAAATCTGTCTGTATGTCAAATCCCCATGAAAACTTCCCTGTAGACATCTTTCCTGTTCATCCTTGTCCATTTCACCTGTTTCAGCATTGGCAGAATTCCTAACAATTTAATCAGTATTCATTAATAAGTTCCACATGGAACAGAAAACTCATCTTTCTCTCCAAGTGAACACAGGTATTGTCACTTGCTTCGCTGCTCTGTCGCTCCATTCCCTAAAGGCTAGACAAGATTCCTTTACCCTTACAATTTTGTGAATCCTCCAGTTCACCCCAACCTTCCTCTCTGAGAGCATCTGCCCCTGAAGAGACAAACTTAGAGACCAAGGTCAGCAAACTGTCCTTTGCAGCTCTTACAAAATCACCTGATTTCATTTGCCTTTGAGAGGAGTGTGAGAATTCTAAATTGAGTGGAGGTAAATTAGTTTTAAAGAATTAAATTTGGTGCTCATGTCATATCCAAATACCACTGCAAATAATAAATATACTGCCTGCCATGTAGTGGGTTTGTTGAATGAGTACTTGAACAAATTGTGGAGCTAATGTCTGGATTATCTGGTTGTACCTTATTTTATTCACAAAATGTGTATTGAACGTCTACGTGGCAGGCATAGCTGCAGTGTGCTGTGCACCATGACCTTGAATCCATCATCCTGCCTCCAGGCTGGAGAAGAGTTTGGTCATTTTAGATAGATGGAAATTTGTATTACAGACATACTTCATCTTGCAAAGTATGTCTGTTTCTTTTAAAAGTATAAAAATGTCATTTTATTTAATAATTCTAGACACATTTTAGATCAGAGATTAAACCAGCTACTTAAACTTATCCTAGAAATAGTTAAATCAACAGCCCCAGTTACCTATGAGGAATCTGAGGATCAGATATGTATCTTATATAAGGTCAAAAGGGCAGTTACAAGATAACTATTATTATGTTCCCTCAGTATTAGGTGATTCTGATGGCCTACAATGGGATTTTACCTTCCCATAAACCTCTGGGCAGTCTCTTCTAGAAAAATATTCTAAATTTTAAACATATCATTAGGAGGATTTTCCTTTATGCATTAGTTGATTCTGAACACACTTCGCTGTGTCTTTCAGCAGAGGTGAAACCTAATAGGAAACTATAATTTATTGAATGAAAACAGTTCATTTATTTGAGGACAATTAACTAACCCCTTTTTAGTATTCTATTTTTCCAGTTAATTTATCTCAATTACCTTGCTTCTTTATGAGATAACTTGTTGATATATTTCTGACCCAGAGTGAATGCTTATTAGGATTAATATATTAGCATTATTTCTCTTAACCAAATATTTCCAAGATATTATATTCATGAATATCATCAAAGAAGGAGAGAAATAGGACTTTCATTGAATGTCAGTTATTTATCAGCAAAATTTTAGTTATGTTGTCATATTTAACCCTCCCAGTATTGTTGTGAAAAAAACTTGCTTTTGAAAGCTTTAAATTTTGAAAGGTAAGAACAATGGGGTCCAGTAAGGTACAATAGCTTGCCTGATGTCATGCAGGTAATGAGAGATGGGGACAAGTAGTTGAAAAATAAATTTTAAAAAAAGATGCAGCCCAAGTCTGACATAACAAAACCTATTCTTTTTCCAACAGCATCCTCTGACTCACAGGCAAATGAGCCAAACAAACCTTTTCTGGAGATGAGACTTTTCTGGAAGAGTTCAATGACATCTAGCAAAGGCCCACTTTCAAGCCCGAAAGAGCCAGGTGCCCTTCCTGTGCTCTGGACTCCAGGTCCTGGAGTGTGTCCCGAAAGCCCCCGAGGGAACCCTGCTTTCCCATCTGTGCGTGAGAGCTCAGCACTCAGGAAAGGATCCAGATTGACATCTGGCAGTTTAAAGTTCCCCTAGAGTTATATAGGAAGGGAATCTGGCTTATATTTTCTTTTCTCTGCATAGCAGCTCATAATGACTCGTCTGTCACTGGCTGTTAAGGCGGTTGGCAGGCCTGGTGTGCGCAGCAAATCGGGGTGACAGAGCCAGGATGCCTCAGTGGTGACGATGAGAATAGGGGCCTGAGCACAGTCCTCCATTCCGGCTCTCACTCTGGGCAGTCACCAGCTTTCCTCTGCGCAGTGCCCCCATCTGTAGAATGGAAAGAAGAATGCAGAGAAGCTGTGAGGTGGAACTCTTCCACGATGAACACATAGTATTTTGGGTATAGAAAGGGGAAGAGCAGTGGAAAAGTTTAAAACCAGTTTAGTGTGACATTATTTGGTAAAAACTCAATTAAAATCATTATCATTAGTATTTAGCAATCCTGGTACAGCAGGCCTTCCATATACCATCAGCTGGTACATGTAGCTAGCCTTTTAGGAATTGCTGAAGCAAAAGCTGTCCTGTGGAAATGTTGAGGGACAATGATATAAATATGTCCAACAAAAACTGTAGATTAGATACTCCACTCCTGAGCCTTTCAGCGGGATTCTTGAGATCATATTTTATGTTTTCTTCATGTTTTGCAAGTTCCACGGCACCTACTTCAGGGCCTTGAATCAAAAGAGTCTCAGTTGAGGGTCACTAATCATTATATGACTCAAGGCCAAGAGAAGCTATAATAAAAGGTCCCTGGGGCTCAACTTTAATTTTGAGGTGGAATGGCCAATGGCTTTGATTTTCCTGTGGCACTTGGATATGCCTCCTCAGTGCCAAATTGTTAAAAGTTGCCATATTTCTGCTTTCCCATTTCTCTGGGCTCTCTAGTTATGCCATCATCTACAGAGATGTATGGCTTGAGCGTACATCAAGTACAGCTTTCCTTTGCCCTCATCAGAAAGTGACCAGTCACACCACGCAGGCCTGAATGAAGTTGTCTTTACAGCTTTGTAGCTCCCATTCCTGGAAGGAATGAGACCCACTGTTGGTGAGATGTGGCTTACGTGCTATGACTGCACTTTGGACCCTCTGTTTTTTTTTTTGTTTGTTTTTTTTTAGGAGAAGTCACAGTAACGAGGGTAAAAGTGAAGACTGTTTAAGAAACCATGCCACGCCCCAGAACGGTGTTTTGCAGCACCTTGCTACTAATAGTGGCTGGGGGGCAATCACCAACATAGATATCACCTGGAAGCTGTAGACTGTCCCCTCCCCACCCCCAGACCTGCAGAATCAGAATCTTCATTCTAACAAGATCCCCAGGTTATTTATATGCACCTTAAGTGTGAAAAGTGTTAGTCAAGGGGCTGGGTTTTAGGATAATTAGGAAAGGTCAAGCTTACAGTTGAAAGCTGAGTACTCTTGTAATTAGCAATTGTTATTGGGTCCCATCATTAATATTGGGGCATAGTCTCATATAGAAGAGTTGTCCACTTTTACTGTCCAGGAAATTGTGAGGAGCCAGAACACCAATGAGGCATAAAGACTGATCTGCCCTCCTGGGCAGTTATAAAGACCCCCTCTAATGTTCCAGTTTCCACTTTGGTATTTGAGGGTTTCTCCATTCATAAATGATGCTACTCTCTCTTCTCTTCGAGAGCAATAGGAAGCCAGAGTGTCTCTGTAGCCTCCAAATACACTCTTCTGTCTCACCTGCATCAAACTGACAACTCTCTGAAGTGCTCAGACGAGTTTTCTTTATAAATAACCCCGAGTCCTTTAGATTTGTCATAAGAAGAGGGAGAAAGAAGCAGTGAAACTCCCTAACTAGCTTACTTTGGCTCCTGGATGCCAAGGCAGATGTTACAAATGACACAACATATCTGCTCAGGGCCTCAGTGTGGAAATTACTCAGCAGAGCAGACATGGGCCTTTCTGTTTTACTGCCAGTTATGAGCTTGTGAATAGCATACCACACTGCCCTGATTAGTGGATGCTTTCACTCGCTCCTCATAATCACAGGGGCTGGAGCGGAATGATAAGAAGAGCTTCCATGATGGAGTTGGTGGTGTGGGGCTGCCCTCTCTCTTCTCCTTTGTTGTGCTTTTCTTAATGCAGGCAACCCTTTGAAGTGTGATTTTTTGGTTTTGACTGACTCACCTGACCCATCAGAAGCTCCACATTTCCAATATAGTTCCCTTATCACTGTCCTGACTGAGGCTTGAAAGCGCCCGAGGGAAAGCTTCAGTGTTAGTGCACAGCTGTGGGGCTGTCCTGTCCCCTGCTGCCAACCGGGAAATGTTGATTCTCCTATTGTACTGAAATGAATAACGACCTTAATTTTTATTAGAGGTTTATCTTCAGACCTTGCCTAACTTTTTCTCAAAAGCCTAAAAGAATTTGCCAGTTGATTGAGTCCAGTTAGCATTGCTAAGGGATTTCTTTTGGGGAGCTCATCCAAGACTTCAATTCTGTCCTTTTTTTTTTTTTTGAGTATGCAGGCAAGGGCGGATGAGTGAGCAAGAGAGGATGTCTGGGTTCATAGTGCTCAGGTGCGTGTGACTCATCTTCTTCGGATCCCGGTGGTACAGAGCTCTGACTCTCACCTTCCTTGACTTACTGAAGGGCATAGAAGAAAAACAAGTGGCAAGTGGCTGCATTTAGGTTCTGATAAGAAGGCACAGATGCTGTGTGGTAACAGAAAATATACCTAGTCTGTGTGGGCAGGTATCGAGTTACCTCTTAAATCGTATTGGACTATTTTCTTTATGACAATGAGCATCTATGTAATCTTAAGCCTACATAAATCACAACTGTAATCTTTCAATATGTAAATCCCCTAAAAGCAAAAATAGTACTTGAGTTGTTTACAATGATGAAGACTTACTTTAAACCAGAGAAGAAAATTGCTTTCATCTTGAATTGTTAACAGTGATCAATTGGTAGTGGTGCTTGGAGTCCCAAGTTGAGAGGAATATTGAAGCCACCTCAGGGCTCAATGGAAAAGAAAACCGTGATAAATTATATGCAAGGTAACGGCAGCATTTGTACTGCATGCTTTTTCTATACCATTCGTACATATTCTGACTGTAATTCATGACTGTTTGGAAGGGAAAGAAAATCTTCCATTGCTGAGAGAGAGCCAGCTCTGACCAATTTGTAAGTGCTCTCTTATTTCAAGAGACAGGGTTTACTGGGTAAACCAAAGCAGCCTGCCTGGGTAAATGTTACCAGCCTGCCCTAACTATACTATACAATTTGAGCAGATTAAGGGCATACCTAGTATTTAGAATACTATATGCTGTTTTCTTTTTTGTTCTGTTCTCACATCTCTCTGGATTTGTTGTTAGAGGGCTGAGACGAAAACTCGGCTGAAACAGCATGGCTGAGGCCAGTCCCTCTGGGCTTCACTTTCTCCCTTTGAAGCCTGATGGAAAGAACACATGAAACAAGACATAGCAATAAAGTCACGAGGCACGGAAGTCTCAAAGGTCTTGTGAGACAGAAACAGGGAAAAACAGGATGGAGTTAGCATGTGCATAACATGGATACTGCATAGACGGTAGTTACATTTGAATCCTATTAATTTCTTTACAAAACCAAAACTAAAACATTGAACTATATGGAAAAGCAAACAATTTTAGTTGCCTAGTGGGTACTAAATATTTGATAGAATATGGGCATTTATGTTTGTGCTAGGTCCCACTAATAATGGGACTAGATGCACAGAACCTCCAGCCCACTCTAGCCATCCTGTTCCACGTAAGGGGAGAGGGGGGAAAATGGAGAAATATTTGTAGAGGTCACAGTCCAGAGGCATGGTCTTAGCAGAAGCAATGGTGAAAAGGCCTGCCGTCACCTCCAATGGTGGATCAACACAGTGTCAGCAAAATGTGCTGGTAATTATATTCTCCACTGCTATAAACTTAAACTAAAAAAAATCAGTTTCATTTAAGAATGTCCTTGATGAATGAAGTTGGAAAAATTAGTAATTGTATTAAATCTCAACCTATGAATAGATGTTTATTGAATAGTTGTGTCATGAAATATGAAAAAGACACCTTTGCTGTGTACTGGAGTATAATGGTTCTCTTGAGGGAAAGCACAGGTGTAGGTTTCATTTGAGTTGCAAGCTAAACTAGCCACCTTTTCATGGATAGTTTTTGTTTTTACACTTGAAAAAATGACTAACAAACTGTGGTTATGAGACTTATGTATTTGGCACTTATTTTTCTTTCTTTTTAACAAAATTTTTAAAAGATTGTATTTGTTTATTTTTAGAGAGAGGGGAAAGGAGGGAGAGAGGGAGAGAAACATCAATGTGTGGTTGCCTCTCATAGTGCCTCCTACTGGCAACCTGGCCCACAAGCCAGGCATGTTCCCTGACTGTGAATCGAACCAGTGACCCTTTCTTTTGCAGGCTGGCACTCAATCCACTGAGCCACATCAGCCAGGGTAGCACTCATTTTTCTTAAATGGACTAAGTAAGTTTGTTGCTTCAAGGAAAACAAATTACGGCATCTGTTGGGAGTTATGAAGTTCAAGTTTTCATCTGATGGTTACAATGGGAAAAATTTTATCCACTGTCATTAACTTGGTAACTTTCTAATATGTTAAGACTTTTCAAATGAGACAAGTGGTGAAATGAATAAATGTAATACAATTCTTTGATGTTGTATAATAAAAATGTACCAACATTTGGAAGATCTATGTAACTAACTAAATAAGAATTTACAGATGATAAATACCTGCCATTACAGAATTATGTGTGGGTAAAATATCCACATAAAGTGCAAGATGGACTGATGGATTTTAAGGTAACAGAGTACGAAAAATTAATTGATATTGTTTCAGATTCCACATTCAATCTGCAAAAGCAGGTGGAAGGTGGTAACAGGGATGAATCTACTTGGATACACCAGTATCGGAGTGACGGCACAAAGACTTCCCTTCCACGGTGGGTGCACAGTTATGTCTTGTTCAGAAGTAAAGAAAGGAGAGTTTAATAAAGTTTCTTGCTACACACACAGTAATAAACCTGAAGCTCCAGACTTTCAATTGTCCAGATGCATTATGAATTATACATTTTAATGTATCAGTCCATTATATAGTTTATTATTTTTGGCCAGGGAGAACTGTATTATGTGTTCCTAAGCAAGTTTTAGAATCACAGAGTTATAAACCCAGATTCAGTTACCTGTCTGATACTTAGATCCAGCCATGGAGAACTCACCTACCCAAAGAAGCAAATATTTCATCTTTGAACTTCCCAGATGGTTTAAAAAGTTATATTACTTGAAAATCCAGCCTATGTAACTTCTAAACACCAGTCCTAATTTTCTCTCTGAAGAAATAATGATGACAGTTGTGGTGTTTTTGGGGGGTCTGCTTTCTGTAGGCTAAACATCTCCATCCCATCAGGTGTCCATCACGGTCAGTATACATGGGGTTTAATTACTTTAGCATCCTGCACCCATTCCTGAATAAACTCCACTTAGTCTGAGTCCCTTCCTGTGTATGAGGTTCTTGCGATCCGATAGGTGAGCCTGTCAGAGGATGGCTCACCACCTCGATTACTGTCACAGCAGTCCCTTCTTTGTTTAGAATACCATAAGTGCATGAATGCAGCCCAAGGCCATGGCGCTTTTTTTATCAGACACAATACATGGCAAGATCATATTGATGTTAATGTTATAAAATTTATAAAAAATAATATTCACATATTTCCCAAGCTGTTCTTTCATAACTCTTTGAAATTTTTAAAAATCTAAGACCAGGTACTTGTATTCCTACCGAATTTAATTTTGTTGGCTTTAGCCATTTCCCAAGATGTTAATATCTTTTTGGAATCTGATTTTAATGCACAATATATTTTCTGTTTCTTATAGCATATATCATCTGAAAATTTTATAATTATGCATTTGATATTCTCATCCAAGTAACTGACAAAATCTGTAAGCAGGACCAAGCCACTGAAAGAGAATCCTTTGACACTTTGTAGACACCTTCTTCCAAATTAATGGAGGTTATTTTAATATGCATAGTTGAGATTCAGTCAGCCAGGTTTTGTTTCCCCATTTTATCTGTAAAATACCACAGATACTGTCAAATGCCTTGAGGATGTCATCTGATATCTCTGGGTCTCATTTACCCCCAGTAATTTAATAGAAATTTAAAATGTATCCCCTCTCAGGAGCAGGGTAAGTATATATGAAATAAAGTCAATAGGGTTCTTTAAGTTCCTTGGAGGAAAAAATGTTATAAATCTATGATTATTAAGAATAACAAAATAATTTACTTTGAAGAGTCCTGATCCGTCTACAATTATTCTCATCTACTGTGTAAAAGACTAAAGAACAGAAGGCTAAACTAATACAGCTGTGAAACTCATACTATGACCAGTAGATTTTGAACTTGAGGGTTTTTTTCCCTCTAAGATGAAGGACATAGTTTTGTTTTTAATAAAGAAAATGGGTAGCATCATCTTTTTCATTATTTTCCAAATTGTCCTTCACTTGTCCTTTACTCATATTTAGATCAATTATTGCTAGTGTGCCTTCATGGAAGGGAAAAGAAACAATTTTAGACAAGGGGCAGATTTTCAGGCTCAAGTGAATCATCTAGTTATAAAGACTAGGAAAGCAGGCTTTATGGCAGAGAGCATGACAGGCCCTTTAACTATTAGAGTGTGCTCCAGATTTGAAGGTCTAAGTTCTTATACGTTTTTCCTGGTCCACTTAACTGCATCATCTAAACTTGATAAAAGTGACCTTACAATGAAGTCATTTTCTTGAAAATATTTGGAAGTGCTGGGAAGCAACTGAGAATAGTAGGAAGGCAAGCACTTAATGGGCTGGACTCTCATACAGACTATGGGTTTGTTGGTGCAAGGGGGAGGGGTGCTTGCCTGCACAGAATCTGAATCAATTACAAACACACTCCCTCCTTCTAGGTCCAGGAGCCCAGAAACCCCTTCACACCAGACTAAGGATGCCAGGAAAAATCAATAAGTGATTGAATTGGATTCTCTGGGGGAGAACACAGTGTATTTTGTAATTTCAAAATAGCTCTTTTATTAGAGAGCCGAAGAGTGTATAGCAGACATTACATTTCTATGAAATATAAGCCAGGCAACATTCAGTTCTGTTTTAAAATTAATAGAGCTTCAATCTTTTTTATTTTGGCAAGAGATTGAGTTGTGATGCCTGCTAACTCTGTCTTCATTCTGATTTAGTAAGCATTTATTAAGAACAGTTTTCTATTTCTCTAAATGCCTCGCCAAAGCCTCTCTGTGTACTCTGGACATTAAATTAAGTATAAAATTGATTGCAGCAAAGCTAAATAAATAGATTCTTAATTTTGCAAGCAACACACATACGTATGAAAAATAAATGTTATGGTGTTGGGAGCTGAGAGTAGAAAAAGATGGTTCTTGTGTAGGTTTAGTTATCAAAACCCACAGCATATAGGCTGACAGCTTTTGAAATACATAAACTGTTTCTCTCTCTCCTGTTTCCATAGCAACAGAGCATACAAAGCCTTAGTTTTTGCACATAGAGAGAAAAAAAATTGGGAATAGAATCTGGAATTGTTTGGAACAAAAGAAAAATGTATAAAATAGAAAATTAAGCATATATAGTCCTGAAGAGCCTCATACTTGTTCATGGCCCCTTGATGGCATTATTCCAAATGTGTGCCTGCATGCATGTTGGAGTAGCTTTGAAGAATGTGGTCAGGACCTGAAAGGTGAGAGCATCCCCACCTCCCTTCTGCAAGCCAGAAGTCAGTGCAAATAACTCCTTGCCATCTTCGTGTTGGAAAGTTTCAGCAACTCCCTCCTTCGAGGCATTCTTCTAGGGCTTTGCTGATCAGCTTTTGCCTCTCCGCCACACTTCAGGTTGATTATTAAGATCTCTCCATTTTCTATACCCTTCCTCAGTTGATTAACTTTAGAGGGCCAAGGACAATGCCCTAAATTCAACAGATAATGCAAGGACGTGATGATCCTTAAAGGAAGAGTGTCATGAAGCAAGCAAGGCATGGAGACCAGCCCGGCAGCCCAAACTGAAGTTCCTCACCTAGGATGCCTCTGTTGGGTTAGAATTTAAAGGGTGTCATTGAGAGACATCTATAGCAGTGTTGACAATAAAAAATAAATAAAAATAAAATGGAAAATAAATAAATAAAATACAACAAAAATTTAAACAATTAACCTTTGTAAATAAAAAAAAATAAAATAAAATGCACCATCAGCCCCAAATGGGAATACCTCACTTACTGCGGTATCACACACATGAATTTGTTTAGAGGTATCTTTGTCCATCATGTGTGTTCATAACCATTTCTCTGAGTTTACCTTAGATCTCACCTTCCACAGTGTAGTGACCTTGGATACATGGATTTATGAAAAAAAAATGTAATAGTTGGCCAATACAAGAAATATTTACCAAATTCTCCCTCCTTCCTTTGGGTACAAAAAAATGTTTAGTGGGCAATATCAGTTTTCTTTAAAACAAACCAGAGCAGCCTTGAGGGTGTGGCCCAGTTGGTTGAAGTATCGTACCATAAGACTGAAAGGTGGAGGGTTCAATTCTGATCAGGGCACTGGCCTGGGTTTCGGGTTCAGTCCCCAGTCTGACACAAATGCGAGACACCAATTGATGTTTCTCTTTCACATTTATGTTTCTCTTCCCCTCTTTCTCCTTCCCTTCTTTCTAAAAGAAAAAAAAACATAGCAATTTTTTTTTACTTTAAAATGAAGGAAATAACACAAAGGTCTTTTATAAGAAGCCCAGTGAAGAATAAATGGTAGTAAGCATTGGTTAATTCCTAACATCCTCTCCTTGGTCTGGGGGACCCCAAAAGTGGTATACCTCATTATATCCTCTACTAACTAGGTGAGAGCTGAGACATAGATCTGTATCTGTGTCTCCCTTGCAACCCTCTTAAAGACCACAAGCATTTACTGTTACCTGTCCAGTTGGGGACAGGTGCTGGATAGTACAGCAAAGTTATCAAGACCAGATATTTGAACTGGTTTTGCTTGAGTACTCCTGGAGCAAAAAGACACCCCCAAAACAAACAAAAAACCCCAAAAAGCAAATTGCTAGTCATTGCTAGGGAAAACAAAAATTATATAACACTGTAGTCAAGAAATTCAATGAATGCTACTGTGGATCTTGGCACTCTGTACAGGGTTCTCACAGGGAGTTTTCTAAATGCAGGACATGCCCTAAATACATTGTGTAATGACATGGTGAACTGAATTAGCTCGGATGAAGTCATTACTGTCTTTTGTAAATAGTAGACCTCTTAAAGAAGCATATGGATGAAAACATATTTAACTAATAGACTATAATAGTTCCTAAGGGGCTTTTTGGTTTGATTGGAAAAAATAAATAAAATATGTTTTCTAAAATTGCCAAAACACATATTGACCTGTTAGACCACAAGGAAAATTACTGGGTTTCAGAAAACTTGTATTTAAAACAAACAAAGAAAAAAGTAAACCTAAACACAAATCCTCCTAACCAACAACTTTTTAAAAGGGAGCTTTAGAATTTTCAATTTTTGTAATATTGAAGACATATTTTGACCTGGTGAATGGATTTTTCCGAAGATGGGAGTAACCTATAATGGTCTGTCTTCACATAGCAATGCCCCTCTCCAGCAACTGTTGCTATTTCTCTCTCCATAAGTTAACATGAGAAGAAAAAGCTCCATTTTGCTAAACTCTGGCTTTTTAATTCTTGAAATAATGTTTATATCCCCTCATAAAAGCAAGACCAAAGGACTCCTGCATATGAGTTATTGTTGCCCCTACTCCCAGCTGCAAACCTGCCCTCCATCTCTGAAGCACTTAGAAGAGGCAGGACCTCAGAGGTCATCATCCTGGTTCTGCAGGAGTCTCTCAGACCAACAGGGGCTCTGTGGCAGTATCTATTAACCCTATGGCAGGCTGTCGTGAACCTGCTCCTGTGAGGATGAGATAAGTCTAAAATGCTTCTGACTTTCATCTGTCCCAGACCCACCTTGTCATGGCTGAGCCTGGTGACAGCCTTCCCATTTCTGGCTGTGTGAACATCATTTCTCTTCCCTTCAGACATCCTACAATAGTTAAACATCCTCTCCCTTTCTTAGCTCTTAAATTATATCTTCTAAAATCTTTTCTGACTTTTCTTTGTATCCTTTACTGATTTTAAAATTGTTCACCCCACAGGCCCATATTATTCTTCCCTCATCATGATGTGTACCTTCGGTTTTTCTCTTTTCCTCATGTTCTTCTTTAACTTCAACCACATTCTCAGTGAAGTGGCTGAAAATTACTTGTGCTGAGAATCCAGGAGGTCATACTTCACTTTGAGCTCATTTGCATGCAGGTCAACTAGGAAATCTGAGAATTGTGCTATATGTTTCTCTCTGATTTTTACCACCGGGTATATCACTCTCTTACAGCTTCCTCAGTATCATTTTTTCTTACTTTATTCCTATTTCATTAGCTTCTCTCAATGCAGTTTCCTGAACCTCCTGAAAAAGTTAGCTGCTCCTAAGAGTCCCTGACACTTTCTTTGTAGAAGTGATACGGAGATTCACTAATATGGTTCCTTTACTTCTGTGTCTGCTTTTGGTTGAATGCTTTTATGTAGGCCGATGTTTAGTATTACCCATGTAACACTTTTTCCCTGCTCTAAACAAACAATGCCCTTTTCAAAAAAAGTCTTCATGAAAACCAAATATTATAACCTGTATTATTGAGATTGGGGTAGGGGTGGGAAACAGACTCGCCAGTGGTGCTCCTCACAGCCTCCCTGGCAGTGCTCCTTGAACACCCTCACTGAGTCCTAGGTCTTTCAAAACAGGGTTTGAAAAGTGCTGGTCTGAACAATGAAGTGACTGCGGGTTGGTTTGGTAAGGTATTAATCGAAGTGTAGGAGTACACACATCGAATTGTACTACCAATTACTTCCTAAGTCACTCCTACTTCCATTCTGCTTTTAGCAGCCCTGACCTTGGCATTCCCAACATTCTGTGCCAAGTGATGTGAAGTGGTTTCTTCTGTGGTCCCACTCCCTGGTTGCTGAGCCCCAAGACCCCTCTCACAAGCCCTCTGATGGCTCACCAGACACTGGTTGCCACATCTTAGGCAAGTGCATTTATAGAGTATTCAACAAATGTTACCTTAATGACTTGACATACTGAATGTAGTTTCCAAATTGCCACTAAGAATTTATTTTTTGGGAAAAAGCTGTCTTACCCAGTTATAAAAACAATCATGATTTCATCTCTTCAATAGATATTCTCCATGGTGTCACGCTTTCTAAATCCGGAGAAGGGTCAGGAAGAGGAATACAGTAGTTAGAGGGAAACAGTACACGAGAATCATGGTATCTGAGGAGGGATGCATTTTATTTTCTGGCTTTAGATTTTCATCCACCATTTTTTCTTTATTAATTTTATTTTCAACTGTCACACAGCAAGCTTGACTTCTTGGTACACAGTGCTTGTACACATTCTTAACCCAAGCACACATATGAGTAACTCCCACCACAATCGGGACACAGAGCAGTCCCCGAAGACCTAACTCCTGAAGAAATCCTCTGTGCTATCTGAGCTGACAGGTTTCTTTTTCTGTTGGCACTTTAATAATATTCTGCCACCTTCTTTTCATCTCATGGTTTCTGATGAGAAGTTCCTTGCCATTTGAACATTGCTCCCCTGCAGGTAATACATTACTTTTCCTCTGGTTGAATTCAAAATCATTTTCTTTGTCTTCAGTTTTCAACAGTGTGATTATGATACACAGGTATGTAAGTGTAGTTTTCTTTGGGCGTATAGTGATTGGAGTTTGCTGAGCTCCCAAAACTATAGATATGTATCTTTAACCAAACATGAAGTTTCCAGCTATTATTTATTCAAATATGTTTTAGTGCTGCATTCTTTCTCCTCTTTGGGACTCTGATAACACAAATATTAGAGCTTTTATGTTGTCCCACAAGTCCTAAGGCTTGGCTTGCACTTTCAAAATGTCTTTGTGTGTGTGTGTGTGTGTGTGTGTGTGTGTGTTCAGATGAGATAATTTCTATTAAGCATTCAGGTTCACTCAGGTTCAGATGCAAGTTTATCTCCATTTGCTACTGAGCCCATTCATTGATATTTTTATTTCATTTATTTTATTTCAGTTCTATAATTTCCATTTGATTCTTTTATAAGTCTTATACTTATCTGCTAAAACTTTCCATTTTTCCATTCATTTAAAGAGTGTTTGTGTTTTCTCATTAGGGCATTTATATAATAAATACTTCCGGGTATTTGTGAGATAATTCCAACATTCCAACATCTGTGTCTTCTTGGCATCAGTGACTGTTATTTCTCTTTTCCCACGAGAGTTGAGATATTCTTTATTTTGATACTCTGAGTAATATTGGATAGTGTTCTGGACATTTGGAATATTATGAGACTCTAGGCCTATTTAAATTTTGTGGAAGATATTAATATTTTTGTTTTACTAGGTATTTGGCATGGTTAGTTTCAATCTGTAAGTTCCAACAACCTTTACTTCTATGTGCCATGGTTCCAATGGCAGTTAAGTTTTTAAAGGCTTTGTAGTGCTATTCAGATCTGCCCAGCATATATACCACAGTGGGTAGAGATCTATCTGTTGCTCCAGGGACCCAGGTGTGACTTTATGGAGCAGCTTTCCTGAGGCCCTCCTTCTCTGCCATCTCTCTGTGATTCACATTCCCCAGGGCTTGCCTTTCTGGTCCTCCAGCTAGAAAGCTAAATCTCCAATTCCCTCATTCTGACAGGTATTTCTGTACTGCCTTGGAACCAAAGGCAGAAGGAGGGGGGTGCGGGGGGGGGGGGAGAGAGAGAGAGAGAGAGAGAGAGAGAGAGAGAGAGAGAGAGAGAGAGAGAAGGTTCATCTCACTTTTTCGAGATCACAGTTCTACCACTTAGAGAGGAAGGCTCCCCTCTTTCTTGTGGTTTCTCTAACCTCTCCTTACATTGCAGATGAGTGTGCTTATTTCTTATTTCCTAAACATGGGAAATCTTCAAACCTGACCATCATGTATGGCTGTACAGAGATGTACTGTTTCTCTTCGTGGGGTTTACCACATCAACTACACTGCAAATGACAACCTCTGGAACTGAGCAGTAGATAGCTGTAACAAATAAATAAGAGAATCCTCTCACTTCTGTCCATGTTTTCCTTTCCCTTTATGTACCTTCCCTCAGGGATCACATAAATTTTTATAGCTTTATTATGCACCTGAATCTCAGATGTATTGTGCTTAGCTCCATCCTTACACTGAGTTCCAATTCCACATTTTCAATCACCTGATGAATATTTCTATCTGGATACCTCATTATTTCTTTGATATATAACGTGTAGAAGACAAATCTTGTCATCTTTCTCATAATAGCTCTTCATAGCTTCACTATTTCTCTCTGGAGCATAATCATTCTTCTTCTGTTCACCAAACTGAATATCAGCTTTGACTTATTTCCCTTTGCTTTGCAGATGTAACTAGTCACCGGGTACAATCCATTCTTACTTTTGTACTTGTTAACTTACCTGTTCACTTCCATTCTCTAAGTATTAGTTTAAGACCTTAATATTCTAAGTCAAGATAATAGTAATTAACAATACTATGGCTATTACTACTACTGTGGCTGCTCACTGCCATCGTCATCATTCACTGAACCTCTGTCACAGTTCTCTTTTATAAGTCCTGGCTGTGTGTCCTAACCATAATCCTAGAAAGTGGGACTTTATATTCTCACCTCACAGATAAGTGAAACATGATTCCATGCCTGCCTAAGTGAAGAGTGGGGGCTTAAACTGAAAATACTACACTCAACATGTTTTATGCACACATCACATTGCCAAGATCAACTCAGAGACCTAGAGAAAGCTTCCCTCCTCTCCTGTTCCCTTCCCTCCTTTACCCTCCCCTTCCTTTCTCTCCCTCTCTCTGCAAAAAGGTGCTGTCCACTTATTAAGCAGTGTAATATGCTCATGGTCTCTACCTGCCCAAGGGGTTCCTTTTCTACTCACACAAAGGTATATTTATTCTGATGGAAGACCAAATCTCAGAAAGGAGAGGAGGAACTTTTTCAGGGCTATAGAAATAGTGATGTTATTGAGATGGTTTTAGAATTCTGATTTGTCTGTCTCCTGTATGATATCCTTAGCTAAATCTACAGTTTCCCACAAAACTCTCCAAACATGTACATCAGAATAATCTTTCTTTTTTTTTAAAAGATTTATAGGGACTTTTAAAAAAGATTTTATTTATTTATTTTTAGAGAGGGAAGGGAGGGAGGGAGAGAAAGAGAGAGAGAGAGAGAAACATCAATGTGCGGTTGCTGGGGGTTGTGGCCTGCAACCCAAGAATGTACCCTGGCTGGGAATAGAACCTGGGACACTTTGGTTCCCAGCCCATGCTCAATCCACTGAGCTACGCCAGCCAGGGCCAGAATAATCTTTCTAACATATAACTTTGTGTAGTTTTTTACTGCTTAAAGACCTTCAATGACTTCCAATTTCCCATAAGATGAAGGTTATATACCTTGTCCTGAAACTCAGGGTACTGACCATTTAATCTCAGCAAAACTTTCTGGCATTTTTTCCCAACCCATTCAGTGTTGTATTTCCAATAGAAGAATCCAGTATTCCTGGATATAGCATGATTTTGTTTATTTGTTTTTTCCTTTGCTTTCATCATTTTCTGTACTAGATATACAGTAGGTGCCAATAAATAACTCTTGAATAAAGAACCCAATTAAACTAAAATATAGAACAGTGCACTGGGAGAGGTGCAAAGGTCTTGAAAATGCTCCCTGTGAACCCTACAGAATGCTAGTTGAGCCACATTCCCTCACAACTGTTGTAGACTTAATAGAATGCCAGAGCGAGGCATATTTTTATGAAATACCTTACTTTAGTTCTTAAAATAGAAACAGGTAGACAGATTCCTAGTGGTGATATTATTAAGTATGTAATAATATGAAGTATGTATTAGTATATATTAGCACATACATATATTTTAAACATTTGCATAATAAGGCTGTTATATCACAAAATTTGCTCTGGAGGATAGCTGCTTCATTTTTATCTACTGAATTAAAAGCTTGAAATGTTAAATCTTTCTGAATAAAGGTCTACCTCCATATTCCATTATATTGACACACTGTATTTTATTTAGCAATACCCCTATTCTTGGCCATTTAGGATCTTGAAAAAGTTTATGATGATACTAATTCTATAATGGACATTTTGATGCACAAATGACTTTTTTACATCTCTTTTTATTCCCTTAAAATAGATCCCTAGAAGTGACTGAGTTTAATGACAAACACTTTTATCAAGGTTCTAACACATTTTCCTAAAATGCTGTGTAGAAATCAAGTACCAGTTTGCACCCTCTCCAGCAGTGCATCACAGTGCCCTTCTCACCACATCTTCCCCACAGCTAGGCATCCTGGTAAGAGAGAAAATGTTGCCAATATGACAAGTTTATTAATCTTATTTAATTTAGCATTTTTAGTAATTAGGTACTGAGATTTCTCTCAAACACTTATTGCCCATATTTTTCTTAGAATTTAATCATGTGATTTTAATAAATGATAGACACAGTCCATGTTTCTTTTATTTTTTCTGCCAGTGGATTTTGGTTCTCATAGGCTGGTGTTACATTGCATTAGAAGAGGGCCTTGAAATAAAACATTAATAACTAGCATTAATCATAGAGCACTTTGTAACTTATGAAGCATTTCAGTGCATTATATTACTTGATCCTTCAACAATTTTAGAAGCAACAAAGGTAAGATATTCTGATTTATGGGTGAGGACCTATGTGAAGTTCAGGTTGTTAGCAGTAGAGCTACATCAGCTTTTTACATACTTAAATCACACAGCAGGGTGTAGATTCAAATCCAAATCTTATGATCCTCAGACTGGCATTCTTTCTTTGGTCTATAAGCAGGGGTGTCCAACCTATGGCCCACAGGCTGCATGTGGCCCAAGATGGCTATGAATATGGCCCAAAACAAAATTATAAATTTACTTAAAACATTATGAGATTTTTTTGTGATTACATGTCACAATGTATTTAATATGTGGCCAAAGACAACTCTTCTCCTTCCACTGTGGCCTGGGGACACCAAAGGGTCGGACACCCCTGGTACAGCAACCTGTACTCAGCACCTGGCCCCAGGAGAAGCGGCCCGGCCATCCCTTGGGGGCTTTCACAGCCCAGAGGCTTTTGGGTAAAATGGAGTTTGTGAAGTGCTGCTTCCGGCTGGGCTAAGAACACATGTGCAAGAAGTGTAGAGAGACGTCATACAGAATTTGTTCATAAAATAACAAGGAGGAAATGAAGTATGAGTCTGACTATTCTCCAAACTCTGCAAAATACTAATGGAATTTTCAAGAAACAAGTTTTTAAAATCTTTTTTTAAAAAAAGAAATCTTAGATAAAACCCCCCCGAAGCCCCCATTAATTAACCTTTTCTCCAGGAAAAAAACAAAACATAGGCAATAACCAAGAGCTCTACCTACTCTTGGAAATTGTGATGGATCCACAAGAAATATTTTTGTTCCCACATATAGGAATCACTAGTGGAGGTTTTTCAAAATGCAAAGGTAAATTCGCTAAGCTTCCACTTTCAGCCCCACCAATCCCAAACACAAACACAGAACAACTGAACCTGTTTCTGTCTACATTGTCACTATTAGCAATACAGAGTCTTGGCTAATAGTTTGCCTTCTATTAATAAGACAATCACAAGAAGAGGATGCATTGCGTATTATCAGTCAAGAAAGGAGGTATTCTATGTGAAAACCTACTAGGAAGCATTTGAGTGATGTTGAGAGGCTCAGTTAAGCTGTCAGTATCTCTTTCTTTGTGATAAACAGTAGTATGTAGACTAAGTTAACGCAAGGGCACTTCTAAATACAATAGACTGATTTTTTTTTTATAAAAAAGCAAGCACCCCAGATGACTGGGCCTGGTGTGGAAGAGAAAAAGCAGCCAGTGGGGATGGAGAATAGGAATGGAAGGCATAGAGGAAACAAAGATAAGTCCTGTTTGAATTATTATTTTGCCCAGAAACAGACCTCAATTATAGGCGATAGGTTATAATTTGTCATCATTCTGGGCACTAAATTTAATGATGAAGCTTGTCACTATTATATATAGTCATTTTAGGATTCTTACTTTAATGTTCACTTGATATTCCCTCCAATAAAGATATTAGTGGATACTCTGATTTCATACAGAAATGCTCTGTATGTTTGGTCTTGAAGGACATTACCTGCTTCAATGTAACCTCTTTAGCACTTGGACAGAAGTGTGTGATATTCTTGTGTCCTGTGCCTATGAATCTAATGAACATGTCTCGATTGGCCTGTGCCCAGGAATTTCTTGTCAGCAGAATTGAAACGTCAGATGATTCTGGCAGACTTATAGCCGCACAGTCCTTTGGTCAAATCCGGCTCGTTGCGCTGAATCCGTTTTTTGTAATAATGATGCTGATAATGTTATACTGTGTTATTTTAATAGGATAACAGATCACATTATAATTTCTAGGGACTATATACATTATTCAGCCCCGGTATCAACGGGTAATATTGTGCCCCCCCCAAAAAGGAAAAGGAAACAAAAAAGATGTTTCACTAAAAAGTATTTGTGCTTTTTAGTTACATAAAAATGAATGAGATGGTCACATTATTACATATTTTCAATTTTTATATTGAATAGATTCCTACTTTTAATTTTGATTCACTTAATATTGTATCCACAAGCTTTTGAATTGATGTTTTCAGCAAACCACGTGGACCAGAACTGCAATGATACCAACTGCAGCCCCTCACATTCAGAGTACTCTGTTCAGGAAATTTCTTTTTCAGAGTAAATGATTGTGTAATATGTACCAAAAATTGTAGTTATGAGTTGCACAAGTGTTCAGCATCTCCCCTTCTAAGCTTTTTCTAGTAAGTTTTGTCAGGCAAAGTTTATCCAAACAAGAAGTAACTACCAAATACTCTGATATGTCTTAGACTTTATCTCTTTTACCTTATGAGTCTGCAAAACTGGAATGAATGAGGATTGTGTACATGTATCTGTGACTTGTGTGTGTTATAATTTTTAATTATAATTTGAATAAAATTGCCAATAGGCAAATGGTTGTACCTCGCTAATTATCCTATTTTGAAAAGCTATTGGCTTTGAAAAGGTACTGATATTTAGTCTGTCTTTGATATGGTTAAATGTGTAAAAATAGCATGTTCTTTCATACAGTTCTACTCTTTTAAAAATTTTATTCAACCTCATATGTACAAAACTCTGTATTCACAATGTTTTTAACATTTTAAAAATTAAAGAATAATTAAAAAAACAACAATCACCTTATATAACATTGTTTTTAATCTTTGTATAACTCAAAACTGATTTTAGATCCATTTGAGATACCTCGAAATGCAACAAAACAAGTTAACACAAAAAGAAATCTTACACAAAGAGAAATCTAAGTAGCCTCTCTTTTCATGTTTTTTAAGATCAAAAAGTTGTACGTTTATTGCTTATTTCCTCTGTATAGAAATTTGCTAGGAATAAGGAACTATATTAACAGAAACAAGGTATCCCTGCATTGTTTATCCTTGTAATTTCTTATAGAAACATCATTATATTCATCTGAAGAAACAGTTCAGTCACCTGGTGACAGCTCAGTAAATATAAAAAGCTTAGGTTCTTTCCCCTTGACCTTGGGGTGTTTTCAGGCCTCTGTTTTAGAGCAGTTTTCTTCCGTCTCTGCTCTGTCCCCTTTCCTCCTCTTCCAGTCATTATTCTCAATTAGCAATTGCCATGGGCAGTCATTATCTATCGAACCCATTTAGAAACTTGGCCACAGACTTCATCAAGTACAACATTTCAAGGATACTGAGGTTGCTGGTGAGAAACATGGCCTTTGAATAAATAAGCCAGGCTTGGTCACGAATATCACATTTTTAGCTTCAAGCAATATTTTTCTCTCTAGGAGTTAGCACCTGATTAGGTACGTTCTTTTTGCTAATTCAACTTTCTGGGTAATAAATATTTTATCTTATCAATACACATGCATTTCTGTGATCCAAAGATATTTAGGTCCTTAATTAGATAGTACACCTAAATTGTTTTCTGGCAGTGTCTGAGTCAGAGTTACACTTCATCTCTGGTTAGCCTTTGTAACATTCCAGCTGAACAACTTAAAATTCTAAGTTCAAACTACTTACAATCTGTGTTAATCAAAATGCTGTAATTAAATTGGGCATGGACTTATTCTGTAACCTTAACCACTTTGCATTTAAGTTGTCTCTACATGAATGTTTGACACTAGTGCTGTCTTTAAATATTAATGTGTAGGGAAGAAACAAAAATAAAAAGAGCAGCTGGAGCCAAGACAAAGTAAAAGATAGCAAGGGGCAATTGTAATAAAAAACCTTAAGAAAGTTAGGAGAGTATACAAAGAAAAATAAACTTGTCAAAGCAGTTAGGTACCAGCATAAAGTAGCACAATTCATACACAGTCTTAAACTCGAAGGAATGAGTAGCCATAACAAGCTTTTGTGCAATAAAGATTAGAATCTCTGCAAAGCTGTTTCTTGTGTTTTATCCTTTGCTTTTAAATTTTACTTTTAAAGGGTAGCAAAGCTACAACTGGTTAAAAATGAAACAAAGCAAAACAAACAGAAAACCATGTTTTTTTTCTTTCATGTGTAAGAAAAACGGTACCACCTGAATATAAGTTTGCACCGCAAAATATCAGGCTCCTTGTGATTTCCATATCAAATCGTGTAGGACCAAACAGCATCACAAAATGATGTCTGTTTGTGCTCCACATGTAATGGAAGATGTGCTAGCATAATCTGTGCAAGTTTCAAGTGGGTATATTGCCAAATAGTTTGGCTTTTACCGTGAAAAAGGAAGAAGGAGAGTATACGGAAGTAAATGTATGGCTAGTGTCTCTCCTTGCGCCAGATAGAGAAATTATATTTGTTGAGACACTGCACTGTTGAGATTGGAGGAGAGAGTATGCCCTCAATTTCACTGCATTACACTAGTGTTCATTCAACTGATGAAGTTCTCAACTCAAAGGGCAACATCCACTTTGTTCTAAGTTCCTGCTGGAATGGAAAAGCTGACAAGGGAAAACTTACACAAAGGATATTGTGCTGTTAAAGTTTGTTCAAAGCCACACTTGTCAGATCTCTTTGAAATGAAATTGAAAAGGAAAAACCAATTTTCTTTGAGGACAAAGTTCATCTCATTTGGTGTGCTGCACCTGTCTAATTTTCTTCTTGGAGAAAGAAATCTTGACTAGGAAAATTTGAAAAAATAGTTTATACTAGTGCAGGTACGTATCATAATGTTTAATTCAGACTAGTGTTACATTCTGAGAAAACAAATATAAGTGAATTATCGCCTGCTTGAAGCTGTGATAAATACGTAGGTTGGCTGAAATTATTACAGACTGTTATTCTGTCTCTAAAATGTCTCTGAAGGGCAACGGTCTGGACTATCCTGAAATGAGAGCTCTCCGCTGTTTTCCTTTGTTAGCAATGTGCGATGCACAGTGTGATGCCGAGCACACGATCAAATTGAAAACCAAGACAGGTCCCTCAAAGGGGCTCCAGGAAAGCATCTTGGGCGCTTCCAAATTTGGAAGTAAAAAAAGCAAAGCAACGCCTATTTTTAGGACAACATGTTTATGAATGTTAAAATTTGCAATTGATTTTTAAAATGCCATCAAATAATGCTCTAGCTAAAGCTGTGTCAAGAGCAAACAAGAAGGCTTTGTGTGTTTGAAGTTACAATTTCCTGTAAATGGGAATGTTACAAGATTGCAGATGAACATAAAGTAAAATAAAAGATACAAGCGAAGATGTCATTTAAACTAGAAAGAAATATAGCTGTGACCCCAGACAAGGACTTATGTTCAAGATAGAAAAATGTTATTTTAGTCAACAGAAAAAAATATATAATGAAAAACAAGCCCAAGGGTAATCCTCTCCTTTAATACATCTTGTCTCCTATTTCCCTGTCTCTTTCAGAACTTCTGTTTCTATGTCAGTTTTCCTTGTTTGGTCATATATCTATGGGATTGGCTACATGCTTATATATACATCCCATACATTGAAAATAAATGTATGACTAAAAATGAGAAAGCATTTGAAAATGGAGAGGACAAGCAAAATTATGTCTCATTTGTTAGATCATGAGAAACAAAGGATTTTGGCTTTTGCCAAATTCTCCTCAGAAATTTCTATTCCCTAACTTCTTTGTTAGTGTTTTCCACTTAAAGCTACATCGCCAATGTCTTTTCATTTGTTCTGTGTCTAAACGTGGATCCAGCTGGAGTCCTCTGATTTTGTTTCCATTTCATTTGTATTTGTGTAGAAGACTATTTCACATATCCATACCCTTTATGCAAAATTTAATACCTTTTAGATACAATGTTCACCGTGACCTTGATAAACAAACATCAGCTTTTCAAATTTTTGAACAGCAGCTACTTTCCTTTTAAAATCAAAACTCAAACGACCAATGTCTTCATAATCAAAAGAGGATCTTCTTAGAGTAAAAATTATTCAACTAAATGAAAAAGCAGCTTACTGATTTTCATTCTGCTTTTGTTTGATTTTTATTTCCACTGTGCTCTCCATCTGTTACAGAGTAAATGTGTTTCGATTTAGTGAAAACATCTTCAGAAATTAACCATTCCTCTTATAACTTAAAAGTTGGATGCTGTTTTTTACTAATTGTCAGAAGCATAATTTATTATGCGTTTGTGCATAAATTAATCCCTCCATGCATTGCATTCAAAGTCATGAGTGGAAAGCAGTGTCTTCCGGGGAACAGCGTTACTACCCCACACTCAAGGTGCGCTTCCCTCCGTACCTATTTATATGCTCAATGAATACTTGTTGAATGAATGAAAGTATGTGGCCTTCCCTTTTTCTTCTGAGTATCACTCTTTGCTTTTTTCCCTTTTCAGTGCCCAGGGCTCTAATGTTCTATCCAGGAAAGAGTGTTGTTTCCCTCTTCAAATCTACACGCTGATCAGATACTCCACTTTCTGGTCCATTTTTCCTCTGGGATAGGCAAAGGAAGCACCTGGCCTAGGAGATACCATTCTATCCTGATTCTGGAACACTGCCTGGAGTGCACATACTTGCTTCCCTAATGTGTTTTTTCTCTGTAGTTGTCCCATCTTTACAGCAGGCATTAAAGGATGGCTAGCAGAAAGTGAACCAGGAGTAGCTGCACTGCGTTTCCCGTTTCTACAACGGAGCTGGTCCACTATGTCTGCGTCTTATCCTCATGAGCCTCCATTCACTACATAGATCAGAGCATCCAAGTATTGGCACAAGAGCCATTCTTCAGCCAAAACTCCGGTAATCAACCAGTCATTCGGTAAATGTTTCGAACCCCTACTATGGGCTCTGTGGGTTCTATGGAGTGCTATGGAAACTCCAAAGAGATATTACAGAATAGGACCTACCCTTCAAGCAGAGAGAATTTTGTGTTTCCTAGAGTACTTCCACATTTATGATCTCATTTGAATTTGTACACCATTCGAGAGAGTCAAAGAGGCTAATTATTACTATACATGTTTTCCAAGTGAGAAAGCTGCAGCCTAGAAGTCCAAGTTGCCCAACCAGGTATCCCAGGACCTCAATAAAACCCTGAGGGGCTTGATTATACCACTTGGTAACTCTTCTTTTCTACATCAAGACAGCCAAGCATTTTTATCAGTGAATTGCCTGTCAGACTACACAAAAACATTTATCCCAGGTGTTTCTTCCTTATAGAATCTAAGGCAAGTTCATATTTAAAGTACTTTGGATCTAAATGAGACCACTTAGTTCCCAAGGCTTGTAGTTTCTAGACCCGCCATGCTTCAAACTGTAATCTATTATTTGAGGGTCAGCAACAATGTTCCCAAGGCTGTGGAGTTTGGAAGACAGCTATAGCATGCCTTTTCTCCCTCCCTTTGCACTTCCATTGTCTCACCTCGTGTCATTATCCTTTTACTTCAGTAACCTTTCACCATTATCTTCTATTTTTTAGTCTCCCCTCCCACACACCTATTCATTTCCAGGCTGTTGTCAGTGAAATCTTCCTAGAGTACAATCATAATCCAGTAACTATCCTTCTCAGAAAACGTAGATGGCTCCCTGTTAGCCTGCTGAATTAAGTCCCAACTGCTTAGCCCCTCTGTAAACTGACCACAGCTTACCTTTCCACTCTCCATTTGACTGACAAGGAAAATACATAATTTACTGCTTTCTGTACACACTCATCCCTTTCTTTCTTTCGTGACTCTCTTTGCCATTCCTTCTGCCTCGATTGCTCAGCTTCTTACAGACTCTTCAACAAAAATAACGCTTTATTATAAGCTGTCCCTTACGCACCTTACTTTGAACACACACAGAACTTATGAAACAGCACAGGCTTTATGAACAGATGGGTGCATGGAATTAAGTTTGCGTCCTGACCTGGTCAAACTTGAGCAAACCACTTACCTCATCCAAGCATTCATTTCCTTATCTGGAAAACCACTACATGCTTTTGGTAAAGATTAATGATTACCTCTATAAATGTTTGGTTACTTCTTAGCACATATTTAGAAAATAAGTGGCTACTCTTATTTTTAGATTCTGTTTCACATTGTGGTTATGTCCATACACATTATAGAAATGCTTATATGTTGTATGATTTCTGGGAAGGCTGAGATCATGATTATTACTTTAGTTTTATTTTTCATTACTTTACATTCATGTAGGTCTGGATAAAGAAAATCTTGTTAGTGATCGCTGCTCCTCCCATCGCACACTTACTTCATTATAGCGGAACTATGCACACTATCTGTGCTAGTGAATCGTAAGTCCCTAATAACCCTAGTAACAATGCCATGTAATATATATTTGTTTATTTTTCAGTTTCAAAATAAGAAAAAAAGTTGTGAGTCTTCATATTATAGTTTCTTAGTTAACATTTTTGTCATGTAGAAAATTTAAGAAAATCTAAAATGCAACTATGATAGCCCAGGAAGACAACCATTTAGACAGCACTGTAGCCTATAAGAAATGGAGCAAGACTAGAAAGCTGTGCTGTATTTCATCAGTGTTTTACTAGGTCTGCTTGTACGTCATCCAACTGTGCCAACCACGGAGAACATGAAGGGTACACCATGAAGTTTGCAAAGTAGACTGCATCCAAGTAAACTGAAATAAATTCCACCACAAATGTGCTCCGTGCTGAATTCAAAAGAAATGAGATGTTGTGAAAGCCTGTGGAGGAGATTAGGTGGTGTGACCATAGCCCTGTTTGTGGAGAAACTGTGAAGAACATCCACTGATGATAATCGTCGTCATCATTATCATCCTCATTTTAATAATAAAATAACACACATGTACATAGTCATTGAAAGAATATTGTCAATTTCTCCAAGCTCTAGGAAAGATACATCCAACAGAAAAAACAAGTGATTGGTGTATTGGAGTACAGTGTTTAAAAAGTAAGAGGGTAGTGCATAGCACTTTTTTTTTAACTGAGGAAGAGTATATTATTATCTCATGTGACAGAAAAAGAACTTTCTAATATTTAGCAGGCACTTATACATCTAGAATATGTTTTTATAAACAACTAATTAAGAAGTAACTAAATCTTCCCATTTGGGGATGAGATTTCACATTTAAAAACCTCTAAAATATTCATAATTATTAATTCATTTTTTCAATCTCAGATTCTTATGGATCAATCTAATTGCAGTGTGAACAGTAGACAGATGGTGTAAACCTAGAGATGGGAATGCTTGTTCAAGGAGGCTCTACCAGTGACCCGGAGGAGAGACGATGGTGGGCAGATCTGTGGTCAGGCACTGAGTGGAGCACAAAGGTAGGGAGTTGCTGGGGTATACGATTTCATCTCAAGCCTAAAGGATGCTCAAATGTGGGCTGCTTCTTTATGTTAGCCTTCCTAATTTGTGCAGGGATCAGCACTTCATAAAATATGTATAACTAATCTGGAATTTAAAAAATATTCTTCTTCAATCCTAGAGAGATATGAGAGCAATAGGATGTATCAAAGAGCTGGGGGACTCAAGTTCACCACATTGTCAGGGTCACACTAATACTTACACAGGCCTAAAGTTACAGATAGAAAGGAGCAGAAAGACTTAGGACTCACTCAGATAGAATAATCAAAGGGAATTGATACTTGGTTGGATACAGAGCAGGGAGAGAAACAGTGTGGTCCAAGAATTCACCAAGTTGCTGGCTTGGGCAACCAGGCAGATGATGGTACCATTTGTTTAAATGAAAAATAGAGGAGGACGAGTAGATTTTGGAGTTGGTAAAGATCTTGTATTTACTTTCAGTTGTGTTAAGTTTGAAGCAGGACAAGAAAATGCACATATGCTAAAGGCGGTTAGGCTTTTGAGTCTGAAACTCAGGAAGCAGTTTTCTGCTGGATTAGGAGTTATCAGCATGTAAATTTTGAATGAGATTTGCCATGGAAAAATTGGTAACTCAGAAAAAGGAAAGAACCTTCAGTAAGGTAAACATGTGATCTATAGGCAGAAAATAGGATGCCTGTAAGAGGAATTGTAACAGGGTGTAGCCAAGAGGGGGGCCCCAAATAGGGATTTGTAATGGGGTTCAGAAGAGCTTGGAGATGATTAGCTCCATACCACAGGGCCACACCTGCCCAGAATGCTGGCAGCTATGGCTGATTGTAGGAGGAGCTGGAAATGAGGCTGTAGAGGAAGATTGGTGCTGGGATTTAAACCCAGGCACAGCAGCCATTTAGGGTCTCTTTTGGGGACCATGGGTCTTTTTGGGACCATGTGGCTTTGGTGGAGTGGTGACCATGCAGCTTGGGTGAGAGTCAGGACCATGCAACTTTGGAAGTGCTCCCTTTTTGACACGTGGATGGTGCCAGGAGCCTGAATCAGGGACTTCTACTTCTTTCCTGAGATACGGTACCCCAGACTGGGCAGACAAAGAAGGAAGGACTGTGTGCGTTTGTGGGTGTTCTAAAGAACTTTAGTCTGTATAACTTTTAAATAAATAATAATTCCTTTTCCTTTTCACTGATCTCTGGTATTGAGAGATGTCTTTCCTCTGGCAGCAGGCAAAGCAAACCTAGTTCCCTGGGGGGAACCCCCGGAGAAAAAGGGAGGTCTTTTACATTGTTCAGCCCCATCCCCTGGTCTGTTCTGTAACAGAATAACCAGGGTGGTGGGGAATATAGTGTCACTGAGGTCAAAGGAGAAAGTATGTCTAAAAGGGGGTCAAGGTCACCACTAGTGTTAAATGTTGCTCAAATTTCAAGTAAGTTAAATTTTCTGAAGTTTCTATTTGTTTTACTTTTCTTTGTTGTACTATATCCAGCAAATCTAGTTATTGGAATTTGCTCCACATACCTACAGGTAATGAAGAGATTGTTTAACAGATTTACATATTAAGAGTCATAGATATTTCATTACTTTCAGAAAATAAAAATAGAGAATAAAATTTTTAGCAGTGATTATTATAATAGTTTTTAATTAGAATTATTTTCAATTTCCGAAAATAAATTGGAAGAGATTTTAGAAAATATTAGTGTGTAATCTTTCACCTTCATAAAAACTTCTAGGAATCTGGATGTGGAATTAGGAGAAATAATGCTTAAAGAAAAAGACGTTTGTCCTAGCTGGTATAGCTCAGTGGATTGAGCATGGGCCTGTGAACCAACAGGTTCCTGGTTCAATTCCCAGTCAGGGCACATGCCTGGGTTGCAGCCAGGTCCCCAGTAGGGGGCATATGAGAGGCAACACACACACACACATTGATGTTTCTCTCCCTCTCTTTCTCCTTCCCTTCTCTGTCTAATAAATAAAATATATAAAAAAAGAAAAAGACTCTTTTTTTTTTTCAGAAGAAGATAAAGTGGGTTTCATCTCATTAATATGAAGAAATATATAAAGTTAAATTTTCAATTCTCACGGTCGATAAACTACAATTATAATTACATGAAGTAGTTTAGAAGCTGCTTACTTTTCATATCATGAATAAAATATTGCTTCAGACAACCAAATGTTTGGCTACCAAACTCATATAGTAATACCATGTAAAAGAAAAACTGCTTATGAATGTCAATTATAATAATGATAGTATTTAATTCCTTCATAGGGCTTTATATTTATGAGGAACTTATAGATCTGATGTCACATGTAAGCCTCAGAATGACCTATGAATTAGTGAAGGCAAGTATAGTTATTGTCACTTAATAGAAAATGAAACTGAAGTTTAGTGTTAGTTATTGTGCGGCATGTTTAGTTATTGTGCAGTGGGTTTAGTAAGTGATAGATAGGGATGGACTAGAACTCAGGTCTGCTAATTCCTAAACCAATACTTTCTACTAGACAGTAAAAGTGAACATCAAACACTGTTAGGAACAGTGGAGTAAATAACTCTTGAAGTGCTTACAACTGGGTTGGAAAACTCAGATGTTAGAGGGCAATATAAACACCACACAATCAAGTACTAAATATGCTTCATTCTACAAAGATCTGACTTAACTGGTGTCACCGTCTTACAAGGTCTCTTCCTTGGTGAAGCTGTAATTAGTGGCTTCTGTGATGGTTCACTTTATGTGTCAACCTGGCTGGGCTAAGAGACACCCTTCTAGAGAGCTGGTAAAACATCATTTCTGGTTGTGTCTGTGAAGGTCCCTGTAGAAGAAATGAGCATCAAAATTGGTAATAAAGAGTAAATAAAGCAGATGGCCTTCACCAATGTGGGTGGGCGTCATCCAATCCACTGAAGGCTTGAACAGAACAAAAAGGCAGAGAAGAGTGAATTTGCTCTTTCTGCTTGAGACATGTATTTTCTCCCCACACACATTGGCTCCCCCGGTTCTCAGGCCTTCAGACTCATGGAATTACACTACCAGCTCTCCTGGATGTCCGCAGAGGGTGTGAATCCCAGGACATCTCAGCCCCCATAATCATGTAAACCAACCCCTATTACAAATTTCCTTTTGTCTGTCTGTCTGTCTATCTATCTATCTATCTATCCATCATCATCCATCTACCTATTTATCATTACAGCTGCTGTTTCTTTGGAGAATTTTGACTAATACAGTTCCCAGTGTCTTCCACTAACAAATGTTTTTTTTTTTAATTGGAGTGATTCAAGCATCATAATCAGATTATTTGAATTTCATGTATCTGAAAACATATATATTATGCAAGAAGAAACCAAAATGTGGATCTATGATGTCAAGTGGAGAATGTGTGTGCGTGTGCTCCCAAAGCCAGAGTGTTAGAAAATCTAAAAAATAAAAAATAGACTTTATTCAATTATCTGTTGCTGTTGCTTAGTCTACTAATCTATTGTCTCCAATGTACTTCTTCATCCAGTCTAAAAACATTTTATCATTATACAATAGTTTATAATTATTGATAGTTGAATCCAAATAGTATTCAGAATGATATGACAACAGAATCATGTCTTAAGTGTATTCACGCTAATTATGTTTTATTAAAGTTTATCTCTTAATTAAATATGAGATTATAGATTATAGTGACATGCTAAATATTTTAGGGAGTTGTGAGAAAAGTGAGATGCGAGAGAAGTGCAAGCCATCGTTCCTGTTACCAAGGGGGAGCGAAGCGCGATTTGACCAGACACGCGGAGATGGCAGCTCTGACGGGAGCCCAGAGAAAGAACGGAAGTGCGGAGATTAATCGCTGTGTGATGGGGTGGCTGACAAATGCCTCCTGGAGGAACTGGGGTGTAATTTGGGTCTTAACACAGGAAGAGGATTTACTTGAACATAGGTGAGGAGCGAAAGCATTCCAGTTACACAGAAATAGGTGAGTGCATCATGACTTGTGGAAAACGCACACTGTGTGGAAGGTCAGCCAGCAGAACTTTCTGAATAGAGGGGAAAAACAGTAATATTGAACATTTTAATGCTTATTATTACATTTGAACACTTGTGGTATGACAGAAGCTTTGGATGCATGATTAGAGACCCTCACAAAAACCATGCAAATAGGAATTATCTTTTTTTGTGTGTATATGTGTTTTTCCTATGAAGTGTGCATGACCCAGAGAGGTTAAATATGACATCCATAGTAGGTACCTATAGCATCAGTACCTGTTTCTGTGGATGTCATACTTAACAACAAGGATTTGAAGACAGGTCAGGCCGACTCCAGAGTCCAGTTTGGTTCTGCCTGATATAAAATGCTGTCTCTCCCATTGAATGAAAACAGCTGCCCTAAGAATTTCAGTGAGCATAGCCGCAATTCAGAACCTATAATAAAATAATGCAAAAGCAGAATAAAGCTTGAGACAGATTTCTCTGTTTTGCTTCTGTTAAATGGGGCTTCAATGTAAAGGGAGCGTCCAGGAATACATTGCCAGATACTGTTCCAGTGGGCCAAGAGGGGCGTAATTCCAACAGCATTCTGGGCAATCAGAGAGTGAATTAGGAATAGAGTTAAGGATACCCCATTTCACCAGGGCACAAAACCTGCTGTTTACCCCGAGTCTCCTCACTCACAGACTGCAGAGGGCCCTTAATATGGTCACACGATTAAATGGCAAGACCGGTCACCCTGAACCTCATTAACCTTCACTATTTCCTAGCTTTTACACACAGTGAATGTCTACATTAGTCATTTTTTCAGCTTTTCTGTTTCCAGACTTCATAAAAGAAGAATTTGCAAATAAGTTTTTATCATCATTAACAATACTATCGCTAAAGGGCATATGTGAAGTTTTATGATGGTTTAGCACATTAATATTTTACAATCAGGCTTTAACATGCTTTTATCTTTTTTACACAAGATTAATATCCTGCCTGAATTAGTTTTATTACATGCATTTTCAATTTTCACTAAGCTGATTTTCCTGCACTAGAATTGAAGGTTTTTTTTTCCTTACAATTTTTTCCTTCTCATTTGTAGGATTTAACACATTTTATCCATCTTAATTTTTCCCACAGCATTGCAAGGGTTTTGCTGTCATGCTGCCATTTGCAATGCAGTTCTGTCCGTTAATCACTCTGTCTGGCGCTAAATCTTTCATTCGGTGCAACGTTGGCCTTTTTGTTCTCTTTGAAGCCCAAACAATTACTGCCATGTCCATCAAGTCGTAGTAAGAATGTAGGTTTAGTAAATAACTGACTGATATGATAAATATAGCTGATCTAATTAGGAAATTTAAGACCATATTTTTACTTTAGGGCCAATTAGGCCTTTTATTGGAAGAATGCCAGAAGTTACACATTATGTCATATTTGGAACCAACTCAAAATATGAAGAAACATATTAAAGATTAAACACAATTAAATACTGAAAGCAGTGCTTCTCATTCCAAAGAGTCGTGTTGGAACAATCAACATCTCCCCAATATCCATGTTATTGAAAAGTAGGCACCAGACATAGCCTCTCAGTCTGGCCTACATTTTGGCACATTGAAGTGTGAAAATCAAGTCTGGGGTCTCAACTGGTACTGAAAATCTACTCTTGGTTAAATCCTGGCTTAATCTGGCTGGAAACCCAGGATAATAGACAAGACAGGAAGATTGATGGACCAGGTAACAACAGCAGAGTACAGGAGTTGCAGCAATAGAGATACAAAGTTGCTCTTGGAAAAAATCAACCAGTTTGTTCATGTCTATTTTTTCCCCAACAGTTGCTGTGACCTTCCCTAATACTGAGCTCCCAGGCAATGCCTCAGTAGCCACACCCCGCCACCAGCACTTCCCTCATCCTGGCCCCACATTACTGGGACACTGACTGGATGGCTGGAGAAAAAAATAGAATTTATACTCAGGGTTAAATTTTTAATGTTCAAATATTATATTATATCTCCCACCTTTGATGGAAAATCATTGTGTGAATGGAATTCTTAGTACCTTGGTCCACAGAATGAAGTCTTCATCATTTTTTGCTGACCAATAAAGTTCATCATTTTTTACTTTGACAATGAACAAGAGTAATTTCAAATGACACTTAAATTAGACACATGTAGACAAAGGGGTGAGTGAGGCTATAGGTCAGTTTCATAGATAGTATTTTCTATTACCATCTCTGTTTGCTCTTTTTTTTCCCCTTAGCAATTAATTTACAAATTGGCCTTAGGTTAAACTCAGTTAACACCTCCCTCCCCTTTTCTCAGAGCTCTTCAAGCAGAAAAGCAGAATTTCAGCCAGCAACATCCTCACTCCTCAAACCCAGCCTCCCCACTACCTGATCCTGAAACAAAACAAAATTTAGGTCCATATAGTCAAGCTCAGAATCATCTTTCATTATATTCCCCCATCCAAAGAGGAAGGATAAAAATCAGAGGCAGAATGATTTGACTGTCTGGAACACTTGGGTTAACAATGTTCTCTTCTCTATGAAATGAAACAAGGAAGTGTGCTAAGACAATGATATAGTATGCATAACTTTATAACAAAAATCCACTGCCAGAGAGGATATCAGCAATCATTCTGCAATAAGTGGGATCCATGAAGACACATGTAAAAGAGAAAACTTACTTGTGCAAGGCCAAATACTTTGGAGATGGAGTCAACAAAAATCAAGGTCCAGAATTTTCTCCCAAATAGAAAAAGCAGGACCATGCCTCTGAGTTACATAAAGTAGAAAGCTTTGTTCTCTTCATGAAGCATGAAGGAAAGTCACCCATGGCTGTCGGTGTGTGTGTCAGCTGTTTCTTGTGCGCTAAAGGAACGAGAGCCATTTTCCTGAGGGAGGGAATGACTGCTCACCGAACCTTGCTAGGATGGCCGGGTGCCTCTCCATGCATACTAACGACTCTGCTCCCAAACAAGATGGTGGATGAGAGGCATAATTAATACGATGTGGACTGAGAGAAAACACTGTGGGGAGTTTTGAGTCGTGGCAATGCAGATAAGGTAACTCCTAAGTGCCAATTCAATTACTATTAGAATTCATCTGCCACTCTCCACTCCACTTCATATTTAATTATTTCAATAAAGAAGTGTGAGTGATTTTTATCATTTCTATTCAATTCCCCAATGCACTTATTTCTTCCCTGGACACATTTATTCTACTGTATTCTTGGCTGTTTCAGTGTATAGGTTTGGAAAATGAACTCAAAAGACCAGAAAGCTAAGGGTAGTTGGTATCAGATGTCTTTTCCCTATAGATTTAAAAAAGAAAACAGTTTTACCAGTTGTGGTTGCTTCTTTCAAAATGTCACTATATAACTGGCAAAGGAGCCCAGGCTTTTGTTTCTCAGCTTTCACTGGAACCTTATGTATTAGCTTTTAGAAAGTCAGCCTCTGCTTATCAACGGTTTTCTTTAAACTACTGTTTTGAAAACTATGTGTTAATTTTAGGCACCTCCATTAATTATTCTTTTGTGGAAAAAGAATAATAAGAAAGCAATCATTCAGCGGTATCTTATCTCTGAAAGTCTGCTTAGATTATCTGCTTATTCTCAGACTCCCCTCAAAATGACCGGGCATAGATATGATTAATTTAATGTTGATAAACCAGTTCTGGACAAGCAGGGAGGGAACCTTTGTGGGTGAGGAACTTGAGACTAAACCCGCTGGCATCTAGAGGACAAAGTGAAGGAGTATATAATCCTCTTCCATATTTTTAAACCATTCCACAATCATCATAGAGTTTATGGTTTTCAAAATGCCATCCTTTCTGAATTCTTGATTTGTAAAATTGATATTAAACAGTTTTAACTTTGTAACCACAAAACATTAAGAAAATAAAGCCCTTTCCATCTTTTAGATTCCAGAAGCAGCAGTAACCCCACCACTTTTCACCTGTACTGACTTCTTCTTAAATATCAAATGATCATCAAAGTCAAAGCCCTGAGAGAAAGGGATCCAAAAGCATTCCTTCCTGACACTGAAACTGCCAGTAACATAAGATAAATCAGGGACATTGTTCTAGACCTTCTTTGAGTTGCTAGAGGGAGCAGATGATGGGATGAAAAAACAGCACGCTCTCCAGGTATCAGAACATGGCTCCAGTGTCAGACCAGCTCAGCCCTGATCTTGGCTCTTCCTTCACTGGGCGTGCACAAAGGAGTTGGTGAGCTGGGGGTCGGCGCCACAGTGCACTGAAGCATGCAGAAGAGTAACTGGCATGTAGTTACATAAACTTTGATGGCTACTATTACTCATAAAATTTGTCATTTGGTGACTTGATTTTCCTTCATAAGCTGCTCTCTGCTCATTTTAAACATCACTTATTACACCTTTGTAAAGCCACCATTCCAATAGCTCTGGGACACACTTGCAACTTTACGAATTCTGCAGGCACTTTCAGTAAAAACTGTAATTTTGTCATTTTGAGGATAGGGGAGGCATGCGCAGAATGGATATGACTTAATGTATGTAACTTTCCACCTTCCACATTTTATCTTATTCAGTCTTCATTCATTGCTCTGATTGGGGTCCAAAAATTATAAGAAGCAGGAATATTTTCAAGACATTTACATAAGAGGCACTTGGGAACTGAATTCAGTTGGGGAGATGGGGAGGTAAGGGAGTTTAAGTTTTGCATACAGGCATGTGAAAACTCAGATAGTCTGTTTATCTGGGGTGACTCTGGGACACAGATGGAAATTGTAGGGAGCTAAAAATCCCCCAACTCAACCACCCCTTGGTGTTGTCAGTTGTAATGGAGATGAGCACAAAGAGGTCTTAGAAGAGACAGAGCTGTGTTTTGTAGTATTGCTACTTCTGCTGAGAAGTAGTAAATCGTGGTAAATTATCCTAAAACTCCAGAAACTTATAAATTCTCTTTTATCTTTTCTTGTCCTTTTGTGGATTCTCTTTCACCTCCCCACAGCCACCCAAGGTCTCGCTAGGGAGGGAAACCCACCGACATTCTGTTCCTGCTTTGGCCATACTTAGCCTTCCCAGGTGAGGTGAGATTCTGCAAAAGGCGCTACTGGGAACCAGAATTTGGATCCTACTAGTTAGGGTTGTTCATCCAGTCTCAGGATGTACATACAATACACGAAGTATTCTTCAACTTGAAACTTTATAAAGATGACTAAAGTAATCTTCTAAAAATGCCTTAACTATCACTCGTACAGAGAAGTGTACAGATTTCAACAGATATACCTAGAGAAAACCAAATTTGAGAATTATATAGTGTATCCTTAAATGAAACTTCAAATTCTTCACAGTAAGAAAATGTCAGTAACTTTTAAATGATGTGGCTGAGACAATAATAATCCAAACTGACTGTTCTGTCCTATAATGTATACATTTTTTTCTTCCTACACAAGTGGGTCTCATCTGCATTTGCTGTTTCTTGGTTTAGGATCATCAGTGCTAAGCCATGATCTTTACTAAGGCATTTACTAAAACTAGACTTTTTGTGGGGGGGAATGAGGAGAGAACTCTCCCTTTTGTTTATTATTGTAATTATTACAAAACTCTCTCTGATGATCAGATCCTGTTCCCTGGAAAAGTACGAGCCGTGGCAATACTGCCATTTACAAACAAAAGAACTCGGGCACATGGAGGCTGGATGATTTGCCCCAGTCCTGAGTAAAACTGGATTTTTTTTAGTTAAAAAAAAAAACTAAAAAGTTTTTTACTAAAAAGTTTGCCTCTCATGCGCCCTCCACTGGGGACCTGGCCCGCAGCCCGTTCATGTGCCCTGACTGGGAATATAAACCAGAGACCCTTCGGTTCGAAAGTCCGCACTCAATCCACTGAGCCACACCAGCCAGGGCTAAAACTAGACTCTTAAGGTTTGCATAATTATCGGTTGATTTCTATGACACTTTTGTTCTACCCCTTACACTCAGAGAGACTATTTAATTTGATGCTCTAAGATGGAATGCAAATTATGCATGTATTTATCTTTCTTTCTCTACAACTAAACTATGAGTACATTCAGAACACGGGTGTTCAGAGATCACACCAGTGTTTTACTTTGAAAACGCTTGAAATGGGATGGAGCTGTTAGTGGGATAGTCTTTGTGCTTCTCTTTGTATTTAAATAGCTCATAATTTTAAATAAAAGTAAATTGTAAAAAATAAAAATAACATGGACTTTGAATCATTATTCTTATCATTGTCTCTGACACACTGGGCTCACTAAGAATTTGTTAAATGAATGAACAAACTGAAACAATGGTAGATTTCCAACTTTCACTGTGCTTTTCCTGGTTGCCTGCTGCAGGCATATACAGAAGAGCCTTCTCCAATTTTCATGCCAGACTTCCTTCTGAAGAGGACTTTAAACTAATTTGGCCTAAGATTCTCCAGTTACTGTTGGTTTCTCTCTATTACCTGTCAAAAGGCACCTGACAATGTTCCAAGAAGAAAACACTACATCCTCATTCTGGAAGAAAGGAATTATATCAAAATCAAAAGATTCGTTTCTCCCCAGAGAAGTTATACAATACTGGCACAGTGATCAAATAGGGGAAGATTTCCTAAAATACTTTCCTGTAACGAGCCACTAAAACTGTCTCAAATGACTGATAAAGGAATGAAATTTTTAAAATCCTTACCCATGCATCAATCCTGCATTTGAGAGTGTCCCATTTTATTGTGCTGATTAATCACATGCTCAGAGGAAGTTGGCAAAAGCTATCAAAAGCCAACCAGTATAACTTCAGTGCCAACTTCACAAAATAATCAGGGTCTGGTGGGATGTGTCATAAAATATGCCACGATGGGTCATTCTAATGCACTCTTGAGAGAATTATACATATTCATCCTCCTCGTTTAGCACCTGAATGACAACAAGCAGGTGAAAGCATCCGAACCAATGTATCAAGCCAGACAGTTGCCATTATGAACAAAACATGAAAAGAGAGTGATGATGCTGAAAAATGGTGAGAGTCTTCTACTGAGACCATGCAAGCACTGCTCTCTTTTGATAGGGAAATGAAGCCTGCTGGAGAGATGGGGCTTTGTCTTCTTGTCATTGCTGCTTACAATTTATGGAGAATTTACATGAAATATAAATTTCTTAATAGGAATATACGTTTTTCAGTTGAAGTCACCATAACTTTTTAGTTTGTTTGTTTTAGAGACATCGTAAGGTAGGGAAACTGTCAGTCTGAACTAAATGCTTTCCTTAAATATCTAAGATTAGCTCTGAGCAATGGAGGGCTCTATTAATCACTAATGAACTCCTAAATGCCACCTTCCACTGAAATAATGACAGGTAAAATTATATCATGACACACTGAGTGACAAAAAGCAGCCCCCTTGCCTGGTTTCATAGTGTGTTATTGGACTGCGTGGCACTGTTTTAAAGGAACCAAATAGAGAGCTAATGGGCTCTGGTAGAATGACTCGTGGCTCACTGTGTGCATGTATTTATATGTGGGCTTTCTGTGTGTGTTCTTTCACATAGTTTTTATGAAGAAGTATCTATCATTCTTCAAGCCACTGCCACTAACTTCTACCTCCTCCCTTGTCATGTCTCAATGAAGAGAACCCTCGTTCTGTAATTAAAACAATACCACTTGTAACTGGAACTATGTGAAATCATAGATAAGCTAAGCAAAGTAATTACTCCATTTCTGGAAAGCATTAATATTTCCACAAGCTGCCAAGTGTTCTCTTAAGTGTCCTATATAGTGTTTAGGAATTGGACTGGTTGAGAGAGGCTCCAAATCTCCAATATGACTTTTTTATTGTATAATAGATAGTGAAAGAGCAGGTTGCCCCTTTGAGCTGAGTTTGCAAAGGTCACTCCTACACCTTCATAAAGAGTGCTAGTGTCTATAAGTTAAAAAGAATGCTCCAGACTGCCTTTCCATGGCCCCAGTTCCTGCCCCTGCCCAGTTTTTGTACTAGTCAGCCTAGTACTCCCCAGACAGCCCAAGGGAGTGTGCCACACGTGCTTGATTTCTGGGATTTTGGTAAATTTTCTTGGCTCTTCTAGGAAAAGTCTTCTGGCCATAGCCTCCACACCTGGATTTGTTATTCAACTACATCTTTCAGACTCTTTTGTTTTGACCTAGCTGAGGTCCAGAGTGGATATCATGCACTGGCCTCACAGAGACAACACTGACAGCTGATATTCAAAGAAGAAGGAAAAAAAGCATGCAGCAGGCTAAATGAGAGGGCTCATCTAAGAATGTCACTAAAGTTTAGTGGAGAAAGCTATCAAAGCTTAATAATTCCTATTAAGAAAATTCCTATTAAGAAAATTCTACATAGAGTAGGAAAAGCTCTTCTGGTATTTAACTTCAGCCTTTCATTATTATTATATTATTGTTTCTATTATTATTTGCTTTCAGTATTTTCTTAAGGTCTAACTACTTTGTAACTAAAACTAATCCTTTCTTTTCCTCTTACTGTTAATTTGAAGGTATTTCAAGAAGCTACAATAGAAAAGTAAAGTTAAATTCATTGCTTATAAACTGCCTGGGCTACTTGGTTCCTCCTCGTGCTCCTCACCCATTTTTAAAATGCCTTCTTTCCCAATTATTATGACTTCATTCACTCATTCTAATCAGAAAACACAAGTATTACAACACTCTATTGCCTACTGCCTAAATGGAGACCCCTTACCTTCTTGGGAAGGAAAGTCTTTCCTTGGATTACTGCAAAGCTGTAGAGGATTTTGAGACAGGATTTTCCTGCAACCCCTCTGCCAGAGGTCAGGAGAAAACTACTGTTTGGATGAGGAAAGCTTTATCATGGCACTTACTGGTTCTATCAGTCTCCTATTGAGGTATGAACCAACTTAGTAACTCGTTGTTTCTTCTGGGCAGCCCATAATTGTGTAGCAGGTGCACAACCACAGGTGGCATTTAACCATTCCTCCCTATGTCCAACTAGAAGTCTCATTATCCTGGGGGTAGCTGAGAGCAGTAGACAGCAGCCAATAAGAGAACAAATCAAGTAAAAGCTTGGTGTGTGAAACTACAGCTTTTTCCTGTCTTCATCTTCCCTTGTTCTTCTGCCAACAATTATTTCTCCCCATGTATTCTCTTTTTGTCTGCTTGCTTTCAACTCTAGCCTTAAACAAGTATGCCACTTTATTTGTTTCTGGGTAAGCTATCATTCATTCATTCATTTAACAAATATTTGTTGAATATCCATTATTTATCAGGTATTATTTTAGATGTCACAGAGGAATAATAGACAAAGTCACAAAACATATTCTAGTGGGGAAGAAGATCTTCCATTATATCCATATTATAGATATTTTATATCCATATATTGAGTTCTTAACTATGATTATTATAATTTTTAATTCTATAACATTTACTTGATTCTTTTTTACTAGATTAACCATCTTGTCATCTATATTCTTGAACATATCTTATTATGGTTATTTAAAGGTCCACATTTAGTAACTGCAAAATCTGTGTCTTCCATGGGTCTTTTACTCTGTCAGTCATATTCTTATATATTTTTTGTCATTTTACAGCATCTCTTGCTATGTGTGATAGCCTTTGACTAATTGATACTTGCTGTGTGTGAAAAATTATACTTACTTTCAGTGTCTGAAGGATTTTTGTTCTTTTCTAGCAAGAATTTATTTTTATTTTTATTTTCTGATATGTTTTCATCTAGGAAGAAAATGAATTAGCCCAACCTATGATTGAGCCAATTAAAGGCAGACTTCAGTTTTATGAAGGCTGACAAATTTTATGATTTGCCCTTTCTCATAAAATGTCCCACTGCTCTCTGACTTTTGCTCACTTTCATTTTTAATAAAATAAATAGGATGTGCTTTAGAAATCTCATCTCAACACTCAGGGCATCTCAGTCTGACAATCCCTAACTCCAGTTTTTGTCTCCCAAGCTTTAACATACTAAATAAAAGTCTGTTTTGCTTTTTCATTACTCAGCTACCATTTATGAATGCATGAGCTTTTGGAAGGGAAGTGCAGAACTGAATATTAGGCTTACTTCTCTGTCATTCTTTTCTTTCTAATATCTACATAATCTTGGCTTCTCTAGTCCCTGCTGACTTTGCATTTTTTCCAAGGCATTCAGATGGATTTCTCTTTGTTTTATCTAGTCTTTCTAGTTTTTCTAGGAGGAAAGTCTAGTCTTTACAAATTAATTCAACATAGCCAGAAATGTAAGTCTCTTACTATAAGAATTTTTAATGCAGGCAAAATTCAGTGTATCTTTATTTTATTCTCTGGCCAAATACTATAGCTCTTTTACAATCATTTGTCTCACAAATAAAGCCCATCATCCTCGGGAACAACTAGTGAGATGATGTGGATGGATCATCTGTCTTCACCACTGAAACAAAACTGTAGAATAGTGAACAAGTGAATAGGCATTGGTAACAAGTCTGTACAAAGACAACAGTTTATTTTAGCTTTTTGATCACTAAAAATATTTCTGGACTACCAAAATGGATCACTTTGTTTTTAATACATCAAGTGATTTTATGGCTTTTGAAAAATGACTATAGATAAGCAATTTAGTCACTAGAAGGATTTCAAATGCTGAAATATGCTCTTCTTTGATTTACCTGACAGTAATGCACAAATAAGACTCAGGACAGCTTAGCAGACATTTCATAGTGTTCTGGTGTCCATGTAACTTAGCTGGGCTCCTCTTGAGATTAAAGTTCACTTTTCTTTGGCATAAACACGATTTATCATTTTGATACACACACATGCACACACATTTTTGTTTCTGTTTTAAATTTTGTGTAGTCATTATATTTAGTGACTTTCTTTAATCTCTTTCAAATATCCAAATAGGAAATATTTTGGGCTGCAGAGGATCCTAGCTGAATAGTCAGCGAAGGGTACTTATCCAGCACAGTCCCCATTAAAATGCAAAATCAGTATGTCAAGATCTAGAACATTCTGTCTTGGGCCATTCACTTTTCAGGGATGAGTAATAATTAATTCTCAGAACTCTTTATGGTAGCAGGACACAGGAAATTGACTTGCTTAACTACCATAGATACTGTTGAGGGTTCTTGTAAGCTTGACAGCTACCCCCACCCCCCACAATAATGAAAGTACTAGGCAAGGCACAAGTGATACCATTTGATTAGGCAGCTTCCACTTCTCTGGCTAAGGTAAAATGTAGTATGGAAAGTGAAAGCTTACAGGGAATCATAATTCACAGCACTAAGTGTATGGAATTAAACTACTCCTTGCTCTCAAGAACAGGCCCAGCATAAGTTGGAGATAGAGGTCAGGGCAGTGGATCAAGTCATACCTCCTTCCAACCTCTGTGCCAACACACCTCAGTGGCAAGTAAGTGCCGTACTGAGTGTGGGGCTGGGACAGGAAAACAATGAGAACCTTACACTTTACTACTAAGACTGGGTCAAATGAATTTAAAAGTCAATAAAAATTCAAGATGTCTGTATAATCATACATGATCTTTCAAAATGCGGGGTATAGAAGATTTAAAAAAATACTGTAGTAACCAGGGGAGGAGGTTAGGAGCTGAAAAAGAATAAAAAAGTACAGGAAATTCTTCACTAACAGAGGGACTTTAAATAATGTAAGAGGTAGAAGGTAAGATATTACTTTTAAAAGTATTTTTGAAGTGCTGCTTTCTGTCACGGATTCCAAAAGAGAGTTTTAAGAGCAATAAGAGGAAAATTGGCAGATCCATTTTAAATTTTTTGAGGTTTCTCCATACTGCTTTCCACAGTGGCTGCCCCAGTCTGCATTCCCACCAACAGTGCAAAAGGGTTCCCTTTCTCCACATCCTCACCAGTACTCATTGTGTGTTGGTTTATTGATGATGGCCATTCTGACAGGTGTGAGATGGTATCTCACTGTGTTTTTTATTTGCATTTCTCTTATGATTAGTGATGTTGAACACCTTTTCATATGTCTATTGGCCATCTGTATGTTCTCTTTGGACAAGTGTCTATTCAGGACCTTCGCCCATTTTTTAATGGGGTTGTTTGGTTGGGATTTTTTTTTTTGGTGTTGAGTTTTTTAAGTACTCTCTAAATTTTGGATAGTAACCTCTTAACAGATGTATCAGCAAATGTGTTCTCCCATTCTGTGGATTGTCTTTTTATCTTATTGATGATTTCCTTTGCTGTGCAAAACCTTTTTGGTTTGGTATAGTCCCATGTGTTTATTTTTTCTTTTGTTTTCCTTGCCTGAGGAGATATATGCAATAAAAATAAATATGTCTGAAATTTTGCTGCCTATGTTTTACTTTTGACCCAGTGATCCCACTTCTGGGAATATATCCATATATTCAGAGGAACCCAAAACACTAATTTAAATGAACATAAGCACCCCTATGTTCATTGCAATGTTATTTGCAATTGTTAAGATAGGGAGCAGCCCAAGTGTCCATCAGTAGATGAGTGGATAAAACAACTATGGGACAGTTATACAGTGGAATACTACTTGGCTTCTTATTTAGATAAGAAGAAATATATTTGCGGCAATATGGATGGACCTGGAGAACATTATGCTGAGTGAAATAGGCCTATCATAGAAAGACAAATAATATATGATTTCATTCACATGTGGACTCTAATGAACAAACTGAACTAACAAGGGAAATGGGGACAGACTCACAGATGGAGAGCAGGCTGACAGCTGGGGGGATGGTTTGGGGATGGAGGTATTGAGCAAAGAGAAAAAAGGACCCATGGACATGGACAACAGTGTGGTGATTGCAAAGGGAAGGGACTGTAAGGGGACTAAATGATAATGAAAAAATAAAGATTAAAAAAATAAAATTTGATGGACTACAGCCTTCATCCTCCACTTCAATCATGACATCTATACATTTATATTGTATTGTATATTTTGTAATATTTAAGGGTAAGAAGAGGGATTCCAAGACTTTTTCACTCTCATTCTCTCTCTTACTTTCTATTTCTCACTCTCTCTATATTTATACATAAACATATAATCTGAACTTTGTAACCATGAAGCCCTACGTTTTAGTCCAGATCTCTTTCTGCTTTTTCCTGTAATCATTCTGAGTAACACTCACTGTTGATCACCTTTTCTTAGAGCCACCTGTTTTAAGGGAAGATGTTTCTATCCCCCTGTCTCTCTTCTTCATCATCATCTATCATCTATCTGTAAGTGCATAACACCTTGATATATACATATCTGTTCATTTAGATTTAATATACTTGAGAAATCACTAGTCTGTTCCTTCATTAGTTGAAGAAACTAAAGCTTGGAGAATGGAGTTGAAACACCTTTCCAAGCCTTGTCTAGTTAAGAAGAATCTGAATTTAACTTGTACTTCTCCCTGCAGTTACTTTGAGTAACATTCACAACCACTCAGCTTTTCCTATATGTGCCTCTCACAAGGGAAGAAATTGATAACTCTATTTTGGTTTCTATCCCCAAATTTCAGACTCTTCATTCATTCAGTACCCACTAATTATTTACTAATTATTTCCAGAATCTTCTTAAAGGATGTGCATATGTTTGTTAGAGACTTAGTGTATGAACTGATAGGTAACTGGATTAATTCAAACATCTATCTGAACTGAATAGTGAGCATTTCTTAGTAATTGACACTGAAGCTTAATAAGAATAATAGATACTCTGACTAGAATTTATAAATGTTTTTATTCAACCAAATATCTAGTGCAATTTAAATACAAAACATATAAATATATATAACAAATTTTAAATGAAAACAAACTTATATTACTTATTTAAAGGACATTATCTTTCTAATATAAATTATTAGCAGATGAAATAATTAACATTTTCCCAAAATACTAAGCCAACCACTATTTAAAATGAAGGGAATTTAATTAACCGTTAAAATTGAAAATAAAATACATAATATTATTTTATCTTTTTTAAAAGTGTGAGATTAAAAACAAAATGGGTCAAACATGTCATTATTCAATTAAGGAGCATTGTTGTGCATACTTTTCTAGATGCTAATAAACCTCTTCCTGACTTTACACTTGTTGCTGACATGGTGAGGAGACATTTCTTCCTAGCAATATTTATCTAAGGGGCTATGTGGTACCTATTTTCAGCTTTGCAGGGCATACTACTTAATTCTGCTATTATAACATTGCAAGAGGCAATCCGTAAAAGAAGCCATAGGCAATGTGGAAGTGAATAGGTGTGGTCTCTTCCAACACAACTTTATTTACAGTATATCCTATTGGCCAGATTCATCCTATTCACTGTTTTATCTCAATCTTGGCTTTAGTTCCAAATATTCTCTTTTTACCCCATCTTTAAATAATTTTCTCCCTTATTTTATAACTTGAATGAGATATTTATTGAAAAACATTTTGAAACTCATAATGGACTGTACACTTTGTAAAAATTTTTTTTCTTAATTTTCTTTAGTTTTAACTTAGGTAGATGGAAATTATGTTGCAAAATTACCTGTATCAATTTCCATATTGGTTTAGAATCCTTCAAGCTCAAGAAAGGATGATTCTTTGTGCAAGTTTTTACTAATACAACTATGTAGGTGTAGATCTATCTAAACTTGTCCCTATGCAAATGTGTGAACTTTTGCATAATTCTAAAGTTTATTGATCTTGATATTAAGAAGCAAAAAACTGAGTCTTTGGATTTTGCTTAAATCCCTGAATAAGACATAGCCAGCTGAATTCCAAAGATCCATGCTCCTGTTTCACGTGGTAGAATTGTTGCTGGGAAGCAGCTGCCTGGGCAGGGGCTGCAATTCTCAGGTCCTCTGCAGCCCGAGGGGCCACTGGACCAGTTCTCACTGCTTTGCATCCGCTCCATCCAGGTGGGAACATCTAAGAAGCAGGTGTGCTTTCTCCACCCTCTCCCTTCTAATCAGTGGGCTAGATGTCAATGCCTGGACTGACCTTAGAAGACACGCCTAGGTCAAATGGGTTTCACCTGATTAGGAAATGCACCTCTTTCAGATTTAGTCACCAAGACACAGGGTTTATTTATTGGAGTACTTAGTTTTACCTGAACTAAAACAAATACTAAACAACAAAAAATATTCCTGACATTTTTGGTGGTATATTACTGATATTTTAGTATTTAAAAACAGCACATTGTATTTTAAATACTAAAATCCTGGAAATGAATGTTAGAATCAGTAGATTTTGCAATAAATGTTGTTAGCCCATATAATTGACTTCCTACCAATAACTGATGTACAGTTATCAGGCATAGTTTTGCGTAGACAGAAAATAAAAATTAAATTTTGAACAAGTGTGTAGAGACTGAAATAACCAAATGTAATTTTAAGCATCTATAATATAATATAATATGGATATTAAGAATATTAATTAACCTATTATATTCAAAAGATAATATTATATTAATAATGTAATAATATAACATATCATTACTTAATTAATATAAATGGTTTAGATATTATAGTTGGCTGCATATCTAGAATAACCCAATAGGATGTTTCTCATCCTTAAATGGAGCTAGCTAGATGTGCACTGACCAATTTAGTTTCTGTAAATGCCTTTCCTCATGCTGACTGTTCATAGGCCTAGTTTGAATATTTAACCCATGTACATAAAACACATGTAGAGAGGTTTGGCATCTGTATTCTCAGTGCCTAGAATGGCATGTCCATCCTTGTTTTCACCATAAAAATTAGTATGGTAACAAAGAAAATGCCCTGTGATAATACAATAATGTCTGAGGTGACTGCTAAGCAGAAGAAATCCATTTCCTTCTGAGTTACATGTTTCCTCCCATGACCGTCTTTCATGCCAGTTGAAGATCCAGGGGCCATTAGTGATTCTAGACTTTTCTCTCCACTGAAACATAGTAAGTAGCTGATTTACCATCCTCTGCTTGCTTGCAGGTAAGTTCATGAGCAATTGTATCTCTCAATCTTATGATTGGACTGACCAGTGAATACATTTCCAGAAGTCATTTTGCAAGACAGGTTCCAAGTTTTGACACCCTCCCCAGATATAAACAAACTGAAATCAAGAAATTGATGGAAACTGTTTTTGATTTTGTCAGTGGGAAATATTAGAAGAGAAGTAAACTGGGGACAACAAAAAGATTAAATACTAAGATTTGACTAATGGAGACTTTTTAGAGATCATAAATGGAGATACTTCCTACCTCTTTTAACTTATTTTTTCAGTATTGTTAACATCACTGATTACACCATTGTAAAGCCACCATTCCAATAGCTCTGGGACACACTTTCACCTTTAAGAATTCTGTAGGCACTTTCAGTAAGTTAAAACCATAATTACAAAATTATGAAGTCTTGCTAACCTGACTGTTAAAGAATGTTTCTAGCTCAAGAATGGATACTATCATGATCATGCAGACAATGGAGAGTATTGAAGCTTTTGTAGGACAGGTATGTGCTTAAAGTAGTATTTTGGAAAATTATCAGAAGACCAATTTGAGTAGGAAAGAATAAAGGTGTGAAAATGGCATTCAGTTAATAAAAGCAGTGGCAGTAGAAATGAATAGGAGGTAATAAATGTAAGAGTCATTTCAAAAGAAAAGAAGCATAACTGCAAATTATTTTTTTAATGTTTATTGTTATTCTATTACAGTTGTTCCATTTTTTCCCCTTTGCCCTCCTCTGCCCAGCCCACCCCTGCAAGGAACTCCTCCTACCTTTTGCGACAGCATGGATGGAAATGGAGAATACTATGCTAAGTGATGGTGAAAGACAAACATGATCTCACTTATAAGAGAAACCTAATGAACAAAAAAACAAATGAGCAAAACAGAACCAGAGGCATGAAAACATGGAACAGACTGACAGTGACCAGAGAAGAGTTGAGAGGGGGATAATGTTGGAAAATTAGAAATTAAAACCCTAATGAATAATGAATATCACTTCACACCTGTTAAAATGGCCATTATCAAAAAGACAAAAAATAGGAAGTATTGGTGAGGATGTAGGGAAGAAGAAAACTCTTGTGCGCTGTTGGTGGCTTGTAAATTGGGTACAATGACTATGGAAAACAATATAGAATTTCCTCAAAAATTTTAAAATAGAACTACTATATGATTCTGCAAATTAACTTCTGTGTATTTATCAGTAAAAAAGAAAATTGCTATCTTGAAGAGATATCAGCATCCCAATGTTCATTGCAGTGTTATGTACAATATCCAATACATTGGATATGTCCAATGGTCTAAGGGTTCATTGACAGAACAACCTAAGGGTCCATGTACAGATAAATGTACAAAGAAAATGTGATTATATATTTTTATTATATATAAAATAAGTATTATATATATATAATAAAATATTAAGGAGTCATAAGAAAGAAAAATATCCTGCTACCTGTGACAACATAAATGGACCTTGAGGGCATTAAGCTAAGTGAACTAAGACAGAGAGACAAATATTGTATGGTCTCACTTATATTTGGAATCTTAAAAAAAAATGAACTTGTAGATACAGAGAACAGACTGGTGGTTGCCAAAGCCAGGGGGTGGGAAGAATAAGTGAAACGGGTGAAGGTGTTGAAAGGTACAAAGTTCCAGTTATAAGATAAATAAGTCCTGGGAATGTAATGTACAGCATGGTGACTATAGTTAAAAATACTGTATTGAATATTTGAAAGTTGCTAAGAGAGTAAATCTTAAAAGTTCTCATGACAAGAAAAACAATTGTAGTTATGCATGGCGATTGATACTAATTTAACTTGGAGTAATTATTTTGCAGTATACGAGGGGGGGATCCCTGAGAAATGGAATTATCTTCTGGAGGTTAAGACACTTGTAGTATAGTTTTTCCTGCTAGGTGACTGTTCTAGGAACCCACCTGTATCAGTATACTAGCTGGTGTTGTTGTGAGAGGCCGCATTCAGTTTCAGTAAATTTTGTTGAAGACTCAGTGCGTTTGCTCATTTCATGATGGGTGATTTTTGAATGCACCTGCCCATACCACACTGAGTGTTCAGCAGTTTTTGACCAAACAACAGCATGCCCCCTGTGTCTCACCCTCCCTGTTTTCCTGATCTCACCCTGAGTGACTTTTTTGTTTGTTTGTTTCCCCAGATGAAAAAAGTCCTCAAAGAAAAACATTTTGCCGATGTGGAAGAAGTGAAACAAAAAACAGCAGAAGCACTAAAAGGCATCAAAATTGAAGAGTTCAAAAACTGATTTGAGCGGTGGGAAAACCATCTTGGTAGGCGCATTGCATCAAATCGGGAGCTCTGTGAACGTGGCTGCAGGTAAAACATGGAAGAATAAACACACAATTTTTTATAAATAAATTCTGGGTTTTTATGGGTCCCCCCTTATATACACATATATCAAATCATTATGTTATACACCTAAAAGTAATATATAATGTTATATGTTAATATGTAATATTGTAATATGTACTGTTTTTAAAGAACAATAAAGGGTAAACAGGGAGAGTTGAAAGTGACAATAAGATATGCAGATGGAAGAATTCAAGGAGCAGCCAACAAAGCTTGTCGAGGACATCAAGTGTGAACATGTGTACAAACATGCAGGCAGCCTGGTAAACACGCCTGACCAAGAAGGCCTTAATGTCCCCTCAGCTTGAGTAAGCTTTAGGCGGATTCTTGCCATCTCCACACTCTGACTTCTCTCTTCTCAAAGGATTTGCTTTAGGAAATTTGCCATTGTAAATTCTTTCTCTGCCTCCTTAAGATATAAATCTTCTCCCAGACGCTTGCCAGTTTTACAACCTAGGAATGTCTTTGTCAAGGACCTGGGAGCCATCCCTTTGAAATGTAATCATGGAGAAAGATAGTGCCTTCCTCTCTGAGTCTCTTTGGGCGGGTGTGGACTTAACTTACATGCCAATTAGTAAACACAGAGCCTGATCACACTGATGCACCCACCCCCTAGAACTCTGCTTAGCTTATCTGGGTGCAGTTTTCTGTGGCACACCCATCAGAGTCATGAGAGTATTTGAAATATCCAAGAAATGCAGTGAGAAAGATATGAAGGACAGTTATATAAACTAAGGAAATTCAACCTTTTAACTAGATAACTGGAAGAGAAATGGGAGTGGTAGAAAGAAAACTCAACATGCAACATAAAATATAAATGCCAAAGAAATTTCAAGAAGGGAGATGCCATAGCATAAGTTCTTCATTAAGATATGGGAAAGTGATAATTAAAGAAAAAAAGAATAAAAGTAATTGGACAAAATGAGTAGGAGTTAAGAGCTGATAGTTGTTTTACTATCTTCACTGAGATCATACTGTATAGCATATCATTTTCAAAGCTTTGGTTTGAAAGGTGAGTAAAACAACCAATCCCCACTTTCTTGCAACTTATTACATTGATTTGGAGGAAATCAAATATAAAATAAAATAATAACAATAAGATAAGGACCATAAATGATAGACGCTATCACGACATTGGAGGAGATTGTTCCAACAGAAAGTGACTGGATAAATAGTTTTGACTGCGTTGACCTCTCTGAGGAAGGGATAATTTGGCAGTAATGGGCCCAGGTGGAGCCAACCATGCAAAGCACATAAGCCATGGAAAAGAACCCATTGTAGCATGAGCTGGTTGAGTTCAAAGATGCAGAGCTTGGCTATAGCACAGTGAAAAGGGCTGAGAATTGTATGAGATGAGAACATGAACTTGTAAGTCAGTGTAAGGTGTTTGGATTTTATTTTCAATGTGATGTGAAGCCATTGGTGGGGCTTAAACACGAGAGTGACATTATCAGGTTTGTGTTTTAAAACATGACAGCTTTATGGAGACTGAATTTTAGAGATGCATGATGGGAAGCTGAGAGACCCTTTGGGACCTTGCAACCCTCCAGGCTAGAGACTGTAGTAACTTGGACCAGGGGTCATGAAGAAAGCAGTTTCAATAAAACAGGCCGGAGTCAGCTTTGTGTGGGAGGAAACAGAGGTGGAGGCTGTGGGAACAGGGCTGCAGACATCATCTTTTCCGCCTGCTTTGAGTGTGAGATTTGGAGGCTAGAAATAAGGAGCATTAAAAATCTTCCTTTCACATAATAAATAAAGTAAGTAAAACAACCTTCATTTCTTCAAAAAGAAGAATTTAAAGGAGAAAGTGAGTTCATTGCAAAAGGAAAGGGTTTAACATTTGAAACAGAAAAGAGCAAGACTAAAGAAAAGCAATTCCATGAATACAGATGGTATTTGGAATGTTGCAAATCTTTTCATAATTTAGTAATTGAGCAAGCAATTCCTTCCTTTCTCTTCTTGTCCCTTTAGAAGATAATGTACACAATGGTTAAAATAAATAACAATAGAACAGAAAGCCTAGCAAATGCTAATTTGTACCATTATACACTCGGTCCTCTGGAACTTGTAGATCAACATCAATGACTATTTATTGTATCAGCTGCCTCTGGACTCTCTCTGAGTCTCAGAGGAAGTGAACAGGAAAGTCACAATGTAAGAAGACCAAAGCAAAAAGATCATAAATACAATGGTCAGAGGGAAACTCTTTCTCCATAATCTATTTAAAAAATTCCCTAAGTGAGAGAACTTTCAATTGCAAGAACTATAGCCCACAGGATGGAAACATTTGTCTTGGCACTCCAAAAAAAAAAAAAAAAAAGAAAAAAAAAAGGAAAGTTGGGCCTTGATGGTGGTATATTGTTTTCCTACAAGATGTTCCCTCGAGCAGAAATTGATCTCTCGGTGTTCCTTCTTGCCACCCTAATGAGTAATTCCTGGGCAGCTAGACTAAGAGATGAAATATTTTGATGGCATTATATGAGTATGTTGTCATTTATTTCTGAAAACATGTCATGATAATATTCCCTTATTAGATACACCTTTTGTTTCAATATCACTAAGTTCTGCCCAATTTTGATAGTAGAAATTACCCTCATGTTACTGACAAGAAGTAGAGGGATGCTCATAACAGCTTAGAGATTGGACCAGAGTGTCCCAATGTCTCCTACATTTATAACATTGTCTGAAGTCTGTGCTTCCTGCAGGAAACGGGGGACTGTCATCCTGGCTCCTGAGCTAAACCCACAAAGCCTGACCCCTTGGAAGATAATATATGTGTGGGGCAAAAATGTTTGCAGATACTTCAAGCACAGTCTGCTGCTTATTTTTTAAACCTCCTAAGGCTTCTGGATGATTATTTTTTCTGTAATAAGCATATAAAAGGTAAATTTGTATGGCCTGGGGATTGGTGTGAGTTTCATTCATGGTCTGCTTTGCTGCACTCTCTTTCAGCGTTGAAAGTGTATATGTCATCTCTAATTGGAACTCCCAGGCAGAAATGATGCCATCAGGGAACTTAAAATATGTGGCCGTATGAATCACCCTGCAGACCAGCCATATTGCTATAAAGCAAATAATTTACATTTAAATAACTTATCTGCATTCACCTAATTTAAAAGTAATCTTTATTCTTTCTCAACTAATCCCCAAACTTATGGACTAGTTTGATCATATTTGTGCAATAAAATTGAAATTTTCAGATACGGTAGGTAATCAATTTTAGTCACCTCATCTGCGTTTCCAATCTCATTACAGATTGCAATTTTCAGTGCAGATTACATGATGACCCATCAGTGGCTTTGTTGTTTCTGAATTACCGATTCCTTGCCTACTGCCAGATAAGAACAAAGCCTATGCATCAGCCTGACAGCTTGCAAACAGAAAATGGGCTTGTAGGATTGGATTTAAATCCCAGGTGTAGGGGATAATTACCACATCACTCATGCAGTAACTGAAAAATGGTATTTCAACAAGAAAAATTACATTCCTTTTATAGTGCCAACAGAAATCATTATTTGAGGCTTCACACTGATTCACTGTATCATTACATGTGCACTGTACTCATTAAATGTAATGTTTGTTGCAACATAAAAAGTTATTGTTTTAGGTACTTTAGTGGAGCAGGTAGCTGAAATTTAAGGTTTGCGGAACCTTGATGGTGTAGAGGTCGTTTGGACTCTAATATATACTGTGCAAGAGAAATGACAACCCAGACTCTGAGCTCTCCAACCGGCTCCTATTACAGGAGGCGTGGATGGATAGTACAAAGAAAATGGAGTATAAATCTTTTGTTTCAAAAACCCCAGCCATTTAACCCTACAGTCTGTCCGGAGGAAGAGGACAAATAATGATTCAAATCTCCTCGACAGAGCGGTGCTGCAGAGAGCATATTTTACCATTAGCTTTGAGATCACCGAAGCCCAACATAGACATTCTAAAGGACGGGAGGACAGAGACCGACCGTATTCATGTGAAAAATCATTAAAGAAAACAGTGACAGACACACTGGAAATGCACTCCTCACCCCTGGTGTTTGGTCCGTCATCCACAAGGCTTGGTGTGTTTCCCAAGGATTGTGCAAGCAGCACAATAATTAAAGCGTGATCGGCAGAGTTGTCTGTAGGTGCAGAAGGCTATGTGTCGACTGCTGAGAGCACCACCCCATGCTGTATTAATCAGAGCCTGAGCTATGTTGATGGCCAACTGGTTTTCTCATTAAGATGAACAGAATAGTGCAAAAGGGGACAGTGCTCTCAGATTTGCTGTACTCGTCCATGGACTCCAAGGGGGAGGCACTGGCTCTTGGTAGAGTAGGTAGAGAGAGAGAAGGAGGGAGGGAGAGAAAGAAAGAGGGAGGGAGAGAGACAGACAGAATTTTATATCAACTAATTGCTTCTTTGCCTTAAATCCCTAAATTTATATAACAATCCTAACTCTCTGCATGGAAAGAATAACACATTTTGTGAAGAGGCTTATAGTTGTGGAGAGCTGAAATATGTCTTTCTAATCCTCTGCTCCTCTCACCTCTGTAGCCTTTTTGTCTTCACAGTCTGCCAACGTGGCTGAGTTCATACTGGTGCTGAAGTAGGCTGAGTATAAGGAAGTCCTGCAAGCTTTTCTAATTTCTGCCTAAGCTTAGGAAGCTACTTGCAGCAACAGGCTTATTTTTCTATGAGTTTGTTCCTAATGTTATATCCCAAGAGAAAATGCACTCAACAAACTTTAAAGTGGTATGTACAGATATGCTACCTGCTCTCAAAGAGCTTATATTTTAGTTTAAACAGTGGGATATGGAAGTAAAAAATCTAAAGTTACCAAAGGTTATGAGTATTAGGGGCTGAATGAGTAACAGGGTCAAAGATCTAACAGAAGAAAGAGTGAGACCTGGTTGAAGGAGACTGCAGGCAGAGGAAGGGAAGGGTAGCCCTCAGCTAAACCAGTGGGAGGACTAAGAGAACCCCAATAGTAAAATCTTTACTAATGAGGCCACAAGGAAGTACTACTCTCTGAAATGTAAGGTTTTTAAAGGCAAAGACTATTGCAGACACTCAATCATCTTGACCTGAACCTTAACACAATAAAAATAAGCACTCACATGTACTTTTGAATGCAAAGAACAGTGCTAGGCATTTAAAAGACTTATCTCATTGAATTCTCGCACCAAACCTCTGAGGTTATTATTGCTCCATTTCAGATAAGTAGAAGTTGAGAAAGAGAGGTTAAGTAATCTGCCAAATGTTGGAACTAGGATTCAAACCACACCTATTTTTCTACAGAGCCTATTTTCTTAGTCATTACACTATATAGTTAAAACAACTTCATAGTGGATAAAAACCTAAGAGTTTTAAAAAGCTGTTTTTGTTCTTGTGTACAAAGCTAACACTACCTAACCCCAGTCATTTACCAATTAAAACCCACCCAAGCTACTAAGTAAAATGCATTGTGTTGATGGCTGTTTTAAAAGGATGACTTCAGCATCCAATTAATAGTCATAACAACACACATCTTAGGTGTGGGTCAAATCTTAAATTTTCTTTGAAGAGCACAGTCTGAGCTCCAGCTATGCCACTATTTAAACTCTGTGTTGTTGGTGGCATTTTGTTCTATTTCTTGCAGTGCAAAGCATAGCCTATTCCACCCACTCAGAAACTCAGCAAACTTAAAGCGATAAGTCCCTTTGCAAAAATGCCTTAGAGGAGTTTTCCCCCCACAGGTTCACCAGGGAGAACAATGTGGGGCTGGTTCTGGATCAGGTGGTTATATTAGAAAACACATTAAAATGCAGGCTGACAAACAAGCCCGAATGCAAAATTATAATTCTGCTCTGCTCCTGACAGCACTGTGGAGAATGGGATTTCTCTGTATTCGTGCCATTGGGCCCTTACATGGCATGGTTTAATCGGGGTCAACATGTGGTTGAACTGGAGATTGTAAGCTGTGTTCAGAAATTAAAACTGACCAGACATGAATGTTATTTCCCACCTGCGTAGTCTTTATAGGACACAGGCCTAATTTTCCACATGACAGTCCCTGCACCTGTCCAGCACCCCATCTCTGATCACACTTCCTCTGCAGCTCCTAATTTAGGAAGAAGCTGAGCAGCTACATTCATCTAGGAATCCCGTGCAGGGAGGCTGATCAAACGCCTTCCTTATGTGAATAAATTGGCTGCACCCAGAGTAAGAAAATCTGCTGTGTGTTCTTAAAAGGAATGTGATCAGAGGATGTGTGATTTACAAACTATCCAGTATTTTTATCGAGACATGAAAATAAATGGATTTGGTTCCCGCTGCAGCTCAGCTCTTTCTCCTGGGGCTGGAGGGGTTGACTGTTTGGCCCCACAGTGTGCCCTTGTGGGAGCGGGGTGAAAGCAGCTGCTTCCACTACCTGGGAGAACTCTTCTTAAAAGCCTCTCTTGCTCTAAAGAGCTTTGCTGCTTAATTTTGTTTTTCCTGAACATGTTCAACATCACCCGTTGGTGCTGCCTTATTGTTCACTGCTGGGTTGTGCGACATCCCCACACTCGTGAAAGGTGCTGTACAAATTGCACAGAGGATATCTCACTGTGTGGGGTCTGGATCAGGCCAGGAAGATCTCACAGCATTAGCAACTGGCGCTCCTCCAGCCTGGGAGGTAGGGGTAGGAGGTGGGGTGGTGGCCTCCCACACACCATGCAAAGATTAGTGAAATGACTAGCCCGAAGTCACGAAAGAAGGGGAAGACATGCACAGAGCTAAGCAGAACGACAATCACACATGTGCCTTCCACACTGCACCACTGCCTCTCCTCTCCTTTGTTTAAGCAGCAAGATGGCTTTACATTCATGACAGGAAGGAGGTTTTCCTGGCCTCCCTGTTTTCGCCCCATGGTTAATAGTGCTCACATGATGTATTCTCCCCATGAAACACTAAGGGACAGGGAAGTTTGTCTGCTTCTGGGCAAGACCAAAAGGTACCAATGGAGACAGAGAAGTTAATCGTCTGTCCTCTGTTTCCAAGCGCAAACGTCACCATGTACCTTCAAAGAACTTGCTCAGTGGTCTAAATGTGAGGAAGCTGGTAGATCTTTAAAATCAAAACACAAATCCTGTTGCTGTTTTCAGAATTTTGGGGTAGTCAATACAGCATTAGACATATTCACTGCTTAACTTAAGATATGAAATTTAAATGTCTATAGTATCTTAAGCTGGATACTTCATTAGACTGAATCTGGAGATGATCTATGGCCAATGGACTATTTCTGAGCTTTCCCTAACTGCTCTTAAAACCAGAGGGTCAGCAGAATTGCTCTAGAGCTGGCTTTTTCCACTTAATTAATATTTATTAATCACCTAACAGCAATACAACTCTATGCTGGGTACTTAGGGGAAGATGAACAGTATTTGATTCTGCATTCAATCATTTTATATAACCTCATAGAGGTTTTAAGCCTCTCAAACTGGCTACAGTATCAATAAAAGAGGTCTGAATTATAGACTCTGGAAGTCTGAGGACATTTTTGAGATGACTAGAGGAAGATTCTTATAGGAGATGCCTTTGAGTCAAGTCTTAATGAAAGGGTAGAATTTTGAAGAGCAGATATGAAGGAAGGAATTATAAGTGGATGGAAAAGCAGCTAGGCTAGAATGTAGACTCTGTTCACAGTAGTGGAAGAGGGATACCAAAATGCCAGCCTGACTCCTTTGATAGGTAATAATAGGATTTGAGGATATTGGAGCTTGTTGCTCAGGACAGTGCTATAAGCAAAGTAATATTTTAGACAGGTACATCAAAAATAGGCAGAGGAAAAGTTAGGAGACAATTGATAGTCCAGGTAGAAATAATAAGGGCTCAGAGGAGAGTGGAGGCATGAGAGAAGGAAAAGAGGGGATGACTGTTAGAGGCATGGAAGGCGTGCTAGACTCGGCACTAGAACGCACACACGCCCACAAAGCTCTGAGCCTGAGCGCATGGCTCTGTCTACCTGCAAGTGGAACCTAATCAACCAAACAAGCAAGTGAGCAAAATAGAAGCAGAGACATGCCTTCTCCTCAGTGACCAGAGAAGGGGGAGGGGGTAACTGGGGAAAGAAGGGGAAGGGTCAAGTCAAGGAACCTGTGTAAAAGGCCCATGGATGGGGTAGGGGGGAATTGAGTGTGGGAAGTGGGTCGGGGTAGGGCAGGAGAGAGTAATGGGAGAAAAATGGGGACAACTGTAATTGAACAACAATAACAAAACACCGAAAACAGGAAGAAAGCAGGAGGAGGATGAACCAAAACAAATAGATAAAAAACAGAAAGAGAGGATTCAAATCAGCACTGAGTATATCAAGGGACCAAAAAAGAAGGCAGATTTTTTTTTTCAAATAAGAACCCAAAGTGAATAATATCAAATGCTGTAAGGTCAATGATAAGAATGATAAATAGTCACTGGGACGCAAAATCAGGAAGTCATTGTCCACTGCCAAGAGAAGAGTATCAGACTACAACATTAAATGGTCAGAGCCCATGGGGAAGCAGATTAACAATAGATGGTGATAGGAGGCAAGTTGTATTGTAAGTAGCCCCAAAATCTATACCTTTAAAAAAGATTTTATTTATTTATATTTTTTAGGGAATGGGTAGGGTGGGTCAGGAGAGAGAGAGAAAGAGAGGGAGAAAAACATCATAGGTTGCCTCTTGCACACTGCATCCCCCCCGCCCCGCAACTGGGGACCTGGCCTGCCACCCAGGCATGTGCTCTGATCAGGAATTAAACCAGTGACCTTTTGGTTTGCAGAACGACACCCAACCCACTGAACATACCAGTCAGGGCAAAAAAATCTATAATTTTTAATAATAATTATGGCTTCATAAAAATTCATTGACAATCTAGCCACTGTTGTTAGAGAGACTGCCACAGAATTTAATCTCCCGAGCCATTACCAACAGCAGCAAAGCTCTCATCAAATTTCTTGACAGCATTATGTGGAGTAAACAAACTATATCTGCAGACTAAATCCTGCCCACAGGCAACCAGCGTGTAACCTTTACTTCAGAGCCATTCAACATCTATAAAATTTAAGAAGAAGGACTCTGTTTCCTCCCATCACCTTCAATGAACTTTACTGCAAATCCACAGGTAGAGCCAGGGAAAGCTAGGCAACTGTATGATTGTGAGGAGTTTATTAAACATGTTAATTTGTTTATGTCCGAGTGATATATTTATTATTCTAAAACCAACATGATTAGCCCTCAATAATGGTGAGGTGGAGAGGATGCCAAAGAAAGAACTGATAGGTTAATAAAAAAAAAACAGTTAAGAATGCAGTCAATTGATCTGATTTGCACAGGGTCTCTTACCAAAGAAGATGAAAATCAAGGGGTATTAACAATAAGGCAAGTTTTGATTTTGATGCTTCTGAGCCTGACACCAATATAGAGCGCTGTCCTATTGCAGCCAGGGTTCTCTCTCCAATTATACACCCTTGACTGATAGACACACCACTCTGCTAGAGAAATGCCACATGCCTTAGCCTGTAGGGGAAAAGAGATTTGATTTCATTGTTACACTAATTAGAGAACTAACTCCATTTAACAGCATTATCAACAGAAACTAAGTGCTGAGTGCATGTAGACAACTCCACTAGGCCTTATAAAACAGTCATAGGCTAATAGCTTCAAACAAACTCTTCAAAAGTGGTGTATAATCTGAGATTCAAAACAGACATGGTGTTTCATCATCGGTGATAAATTTAGTTCTTCAACCTTCTTCCCCAGAGTCACCGTAGATGCTTAACGAGAATAAAAGGAGAGATTCTATATGGAATGATATACTTTCTTCACATGGGGTATTAAATTTCATGCCCAAGTAGTATGGACTTCTTCCATCTCTTCAAGGTGGGAAAACAACTGACTTGCCCACAGTGAGACTGGGACTCTTACTGAGTGAGCTTTACCTTAACTATGCTAAAAAACTTACAATGGAGATATTCCCACATCCTCAAGGGAAATTGGTTCTGTGTCTAAGTGAGCTTTTCTCAACATGTTTCTCCCAGGGTTTAACCTGAACCTACAATTGTTTCAGTTTAATCCCATTTATCCTGGTTCTCTCCCCAGTGGCCACACTGGCTAAAGGTAATGATACCTCTGGGAACGAAACTGCAGTGCCAGGTAGGCGGGTTTATCAGGGCTGCTGGGGAAGGAGAGGACATAAAAGAAAATGCCTCAGGAGGTCACAAAAAGTTCAAAATTCAATATGTCACATTACACATTCAGTATTTATGAGGAATGATCTAAATAAATAAAAACTCTAAATGTTTCAGTGGGGTGGATAGCAGAATGAAGAAAGGGGACTGAGAGACTATATATTATATATCAGAACACTCAACAATGATTCCCTGAAATATTCCTAGAATTGATTGTCAAATTGCCAGCTTTTAAATTCACGAGAAGCTGTAAGACATAAGATCCATATGGATTCCCTGAGAATAATCCAAATGTGATAAATTCATTTCCTTAGTTCATAGAGTTGCCAGACCAATGCACTAGAGAAGTTAAGGTACTATTCCCAGTCACTACTACTTGGTAAATAATTATGGAATAGTGAAGACTGAAGGAGGAAGAGTTTAGGTGGGAAAAAAGATAAAATTAACTTTGAGATATCATAAGATATCCATGTAGAGATACGAGGTGGACAATTGAGTAGCAAAATGTGGAGATCAGAAGACAAGCTTGAGTTGGAGAAACATATTTGCAAAAATATGACTAAAGAGGCTGGAGAAAAGAAGTAAACAGTGATGTTGGGGAAAAATTTGGATCACATAGTGTCATAGGAGTCAGAAGAAAAATGTTTCAAAAAGGTTGTATTAGTAACTGTGTTGAGTGCTGCTAAAATATTGAGTGTGATGAAAGAAGTCTCCATTAGGTTTAGAGATGTGGTATTACTCTAATGGCATATTATGGAAAAATATATCCATTGTATTTTTTCTTTTTCTTATTTGTAACTTCAGTTTCTCAGTTGTTACCTGCAATGAGTCCAGGTGCAGTTCTGTTAAAATTAATGTCCAGCTCTTTTTGTTGCAGGATCTCCCCTGCTTTTCCCCAAAATTTCATTCTCTAATTATCTGGGGAATCTCCAAGGATGCTAACATCATCTGTGTGCCAGTACCCGCCATTCCTTGCCACCAGTAGGGATGGAAATCTGCCACACCTGCTTCGAATAAACCGTGACAGTGCTGAACAACATTGTCAACATTGTCAGTGGAGACCGATGGCTGTGGTGACGCTTCTGTGAACAGTGGTATTTTTTAGATATTCTATACATTTTCTACACAGACGATAATGTTGTCTGGGAATAGAATTGCATTCAGTTGCAGATATGCCACAATAAAGCTGCTTGGACACTAAAGTGCATAGAATGTGAGGCAGCCCTGTTGGCTCACACGCCTACAGTAAGATCCTCGGAGAGCACACCTGTCTTCAGGATGGCTTGATTTAGCATGAGCTCTGGCACCTCTTCCATTGCTGTAGCTGGCAAACATTATTCCTCCATACACCGCCATCTAAATTCCTCCTTCCCTTTGGGAAATTCCACCTCAAGGGCTTCTCATTGTCCCTCCAGCTATCTGGCTTCTTTCACTGACCTGACAGTGCATGAGACACATGTGAATATGCCAGAAACTCAGTGGAGGCTAGGGATTATGTCCATTTTCCTCCAAGAAATTCTTCAGTCCCTTTTCAAATTAATAGTTCCAATGGGAAGGATGGTGCCTGTGAATTTTTAACAGCAAGAGAGCTCTATTCCTCATCCATCTAAAATACCCTGGTACATATACTCATATCATTTCTATGAAGTTTGAAAGGAATTCCAATAGAATCAATTTAAAATAAAATTGAACCTCAAAGAAGTTACGTGACTTATCTGAAGGAACATAGCACATCAGTGGACAAGGTGAAACTTGAATCCAGACCTAACTAACTTCAAGGCTGTATTCTTTAAAAAAAAAGTTTTATTAAGGTAAATTGTCATGCAATACGCTGCACATATTTAATGTGTAAATTGTGATAAGTTTCAAATATTATATATGCATAGAACTATCACCAAAATCAATAAAATGAACCTATATGCCACCAGCAGAAATTTATTCATGCCCCTTTTTGATACTTTCCTCTTGCTTCTCCCTGAACTCTGACCCCTGGCTACCACTCGTCTTTTCCCTTTTTTCTGGCACTGTATTTGTATATACTGAATATAATTTATCTTTGCCAAATATATGATTTGCAAGTATTTCCTATGGATTTGTGTTTGACCTTTTCCATTTTTTTAATGGTGTCTTTCGAAGACTTTTATTTTCCTAGTAACGTCTTCCAAAGTGTAGAAGCTGTTCACTTTGATGAAGTCTAACTTATCAATTTCTTGTTTGTTTCATGAGTCATGATTTTGGGGTCTAACTAATGAAATCACCTAAATTTATGTCCCAGAGATTTTCTCCCATGTGATTTTTCTGGGCTTTTTATAGTTTTAGGTTTTACATTTAGGTATATGTCCCACTTGGAGTCATTTTTGTTTATAGCTTAAAGTTTGGATTGCTGTTCATTTTTTTGCTTATGGATATCCTTTTGTTCCAACACAATTTGTTAAAGAGTTTATCCCTACTCCACTGAATTTGCCTTTGGCATTGCCCATGTATGTATGGGTCTATGCTGGACTTTCTATTCTGTAAATTAGATCTATTTGTCTATGTTTAAGCCAGTTCTGCATTGTCTTGATGACTAACTTTTAAGTAAATTTTGATATCAGGAATTACCATATTTTGCCGTGTATAATGCTCACTTTCCCTCCAAATTTTTGAGAGGAAAAGAAGAATTTGCATTATACATGGGTATAATAATCCTGTGCGTAATGCACACCAAACATGGGTATGCATTATACACAGCAAAATACAGTATTACCCTTTCAACTTTGTTCTTTATTCTTCAAAGTTGTTTGAGCTACATTGTCTACATTTTTGTTTAAATTTTATTTATCTGTTTTTAGAGAGAGGGCAGGGGAAGAAGAAAGAGGGAGAGAAACATGGTGTGGTTTCTCTCCATGTGAGAGAAGAGGTGTGGTTGCCTCTTGTGCACTCCCTACTAGGGACCTGGCCCACAACCCAGGCATGTGCCCTGACTGGGAATTGAACCATTAACCCTTTCGTTTGCAGGTTCGAATTCAACCCACTGAGCCACACCAGCCAGGGCTACATTTTTACAGGACTTTGAGAATCAATTCATCAACTTTCTAAAAAAAAAAAAAAAACAAACCCTGCTGGGATTTTGATTGTGATGGTGTCAGTTCTATAGATCAATTTAAGGAAAACTGACATTTTGGATCTAAGATGGCGTCGGAGTAGGAAGGAGCAGATTTGGCTTTCCTCTGCTCAGGGGAGAGAGTCCTGACCGATCTTTGGAGTGGAAAGGCAAGCAACCAACATATTTCAGCATTTTTGAGAACGGAGGACCAAGGATTGTGGCAGAACCGAAAGAACAAAGAACGGATTGCTGCATCAAGACAAAAAAGAATAGGTGGAGGAGGTGAACACCAGGATACCCACTGGAAGAGGAAACCCAACAACTAAGGAACCACTAAGAGATAACAGCAGAAGAAGGTGAAGGAGGGAGTAGTAACCACACAAACCTCAATCCAGGGCTTATCTGGAAATACAACTAAACAGTAGAGACAGTACTCAATACAAACAACTGAACAAGATTTCTTTAAACCTTGTACACACAGAAGAACCAGCCTCAACACAACCTGCCCTCACCAGCACAACAAAATATAGAAGGTGGTGGACAGAGTGACCCACATTTAACCAGCTGGCGGGAAGGAACCACCAAAGAAAGACTCAACAACAATCAGAACCCAAAGGCAAACACAAAGCCAACTTAAACAACAGCCCAAGACCAGCGAGCTTGGGGGGTCAAGGAAACAGCACCACTGAAACTCACTGCTACTCTACTAAAGAAGTTCACATCATAAACCAAGGGAGCCAGAACAGATCAATATAAGAAGCTGAGGTGAACAAGAAGAGTCTCACAAACCATGGGAAGACAAAGAAATACTCCCCAAATGAAAGGAAAGGAGGAAGCCTCAGAAAGAGTGCTAAATGAAACAGAGGCAATTCAACTATCAGATATTGAATTCAAAACAGTGATTGTCAGGAAGCTCAATGAGCTCACAATGAGCTACGAGAAACTACAGGGAAGCTACAATGAGCTCAATGAAAACTACATCAGCATAAAAAAGGAAATAGAAACTCTCAACAAGGGCCAAGAGGAAATGAAGAACACAATCTCTGAAATGAAGAACACAGTAGAAGGAATGAAAAGCAGGATCGATGAAGCAGAAGATCGGATCAGCGAGCTAGAAGACAAAATAGAAGAAAACACCCAGAAAGAGCAAGAAAGGGAAAAGAGGCTCAGAAAGAATGAAGAGGGATTAAGAGAAATGCAAGACAATATGAAACGTAATAATATCCGTATAATAGGGATACCAGAAGGAGAAGAAGAAGAACAAGGGATAGAAAACCTAGTTGAACAAGTGATGATGGAAAACTTCCCTAATTTGACGAGACAAAAAGTCACACAAATACAGGAAACACAGAGAGTCCCAATCAAGAGGAACCCGAGGAGGCCCACCTCAAGACACATCATAATTAAACTGGCAAAATTTCAAGACAAAGAGAGACTCTTAAAGGCAGCAAGGGAGAAGAAGGAAGTAACATACAAGGGGGCCCCAATAAGGCTAACAGCTGACTTCTCAATGGAAACACTCCAAGCCAGAAGAGAATGGCAAGAAATAATCCAAGTAATGAGAACCAGAGGCCTGCAACCACGACTACTTTACCCAGCAAGGCTCTCAATTAAGATAGAAGGCCAAATAAGAAGCTTCTCAGACAAAAGAAGTCTAAAAGAATACACCTCCACTAAACCAGCTCTGCAAGAGATGCTGAAGGGATTGCTTTAAGGAAAGAAAGGAAAAGAGAGAGTGAGAGAGGATCACACGTACATAAAAGGCAATGAATAAGTACTTATCAATAAACACCTTAAACGTAAATGGACTAAACGCTCCAATCAAAAGACATAGAATAGCTGATTGGATAAGAAAACACGACCCACACATATGCTGTCTACAAGAGACCCACCTCAGGATAAAAGATCTGCACAGGTTGAAAGTGAAGGGCTGGAAACAAATTTTCCAAGCAAATGGACAGGAGAAAAAAGCCAGGGTAGCAATACTCATATCTGACAAAATAGACTTCCAAAGAAGATCCATAAAGAGAGACCCAGAAGGTCATTTCATAATACTCAAGGGAAGAATTCACCAAGAAGACATAAATATAGTAAATATATATGCACCCAACATAGGAGCACCTAAATACATAAAGAAAATCTTAGAGGACTTCAAGAAAGATATGGACAGCAACACAATTATTGTGGGGGATTTTAACACCCCTCTATCAAAAATGGACAGATCTTCCAAACAAAACATCAACAAAGATATTGTGGCATTGAACAATACCCTAGATGAACTGGGCTTTACTGATATTTACAGAACCCTCCATCCCAAAGAAGCTAAATACACATTTTTTGCAAATGTACATGGAACATTTTCAAAGATTGACCACATGATAGGACACAAAACAAGCCTCAACAAGTTCAAAAAAATTGAAATCATACCAAGTAATTTCTCAGATCACAAGGGACTGAAACTAGAAACCAACCCCAAGGAAAAAAACCCAAAACATTCAAATTCATGGAGATTAAACAGCATGCTATTAAACAATGAATGGGTCAAGAATGATATTAGGGAAGAAATCAAACGTTTTTTGGAAACAAATGAAAATGAACTCACAACAACCCAAAACTTATGGGAGGCAGTCCTGAGAGGGAAGATCATAGCGATACAGGCTCACCTAAAAAAGTTAGAAACATTTCAAACAAACAACCTAACCCTACGTCTACAAGAACTTGAGGAACAACAACAAAGACAGCCCAGAGCAAGCAGAAGGAAGGAAATAACCAAGATCAGAGCAGAATTAAATGACATAGAGACTAAAAGCACAATTCTAAAGATCAATGAATCCAAGAGTTGGTTCTTTGAAAAGATAAACAAAATCGACAAGCCTTTAAGCAGACTCATCAAGAAAAAAAGAGAGAAAACCCAAATAAACACAATCAAAAATGAAAGAGGAGAGATTACAACAGATACCACAGAAATACAAAGGATTGTAACAAATTACTACAAAGAGCTGTATGCCAAGAAATTTGAAAACCTAGATGAAATGGACAAATTTCTAGAAAAATATAACCTTCCAAAACTCAATAAAATGGAAGCAGAAAGCCTCAACAAACCAATAACAGCAAAAGAAATCGAAGCAGTAATCCAAAAACTCCCAACACACAAAAGCCCTGGACCAGATGGTTTCACAGGAGAATTCTACAAAGCATTTAAGGAAGAACTAACACCTATCCTTCACAGACTATTTCAAAAAATCCAAAAAGATGGAAGACTACCAAACTCTTTTTATGAGGCCAACATCATCTTAATCCCAAAACCAGATAAAGACACAACAAAGAAAGAAAACTACAGGCCAATATCGCTGATGAACATTGACGCTAAAATCCTCAACAAGATACTGGCAAACCGCATCCAACAGTACATTAAGAAGATCATACACCATGACCAAATAGGATTCATTCCAGGTATGCAAGGATGGTACAATATACCCAAATCAGTAAATGTAATACATCACATAAACAAAAGCAAAGACAAAAACCACATGATCATATCAATAGATGCAGAAAAAGCATTTGATAAGGTACAGCACCCATTTATGATAAAAACACTCAGTAAAGTGGGAGTAGAGGGAGCATTCCTCAACATAATAAAGGCCATATATGAGAAACCTACAGCCAACATTATACTCAATGGGCAAAAATTAAAATCTTTTCCACTAAGAACAGGAACAAGACAAGGATGTCCACTTTCACCACTTCTATTCAATATAGTACTGGAGGTTCTAGCCACAGCAATCAGACAAGAAAAAGAAATAAAAGGAATCCAAATCGGAAAGGAGGAAACAAAACTGTCACTGTTTGCAGATGACATGATAGTGTACATAGAAAATCCTATAGACTCCACCAAAAAACTGCTTGACCTAATAAATGAATTTGGTAAAACAGCAGGATACAAAGTCAATATCCAGAAATCAAAGGCATTTCTGTACACCAACAATGAAACAGCAGAAGCAGAAATCAAGAAAAAAATCCCATTTGAAATAGCAAAAAGGAAAATAAAATACCTAGGAATAAACCTAACCAAAGAGGTAAAAGACCTGTATTCAGAAAACTACATAACACTGAGGAGAGAAATCAAGGAAGACACAAACAAATGGAAACATATACCGTGTTCATGGATTGGAAGAATTAATATCATTAAAATGTCCATACTACCAAAAGCAATCTACACATTCAATGCAATACCGATTAAAGTACCAATGGCATATTTCACAGACATAGAACAAACACTTCAACAATTTATATGGAACCATAAATGACCCCGAATAGCTGCTGCAATTTTGAGAAAGAAGAGTAAAGTAGGAGGAATCACAATACCTGACACTAAACTATACTACAAGGCCACTGTAATCAAAACAGCCTGGTACTGGCATAAAAACAGGCACATGGACCAATGGAACAGAACAGAGAGCCCAGAAATAAACCCAAGCCTCTACGGTCAATTAATATTTGACAAAGGAAGCAGCAACATAAAATGGAATAAAAATAGCCTCTTCAACAAATGGTGTTGGGAGAACTGGACAGCTACGTGCAAAAAAATGAAACTCGAGCACCAACTTACACCTTATACAAAAATAGATTCAAGGTGGATAAAAGACTTAAATATAAAGCGTGACACCATTAAAGTCCTAGAAGAGAACGTAGGTAGGAAAATCTCAGATATTTCACGCAGAAACTTTTTTACTGATTTGTCTCCTAGAGCAAGGGACATAAAGGAAAGAATAAACAAATGGGACCTCATCAAAATTAAAAGCTTTTGCACAGCTAAGGAAAACAGTATCAAAATAAAAAGAGAACCAACTGTATGGGAAAACATATTTGCTAATGATACCTCAGACAAGGGTTTAATCTCCAAAATATATAAAGAACTTACACGACTCCACTCTAAGAAGACAAGTAACCCAATTAAAAAATGGGCAAAGGATTTGAACAGATACTTCTCCAAGGAGGACATACAGAAAATCCAAAGACACATGAAGCGATGTTCAATATCGCTAGCCATCAGAGAGATGCAGATTAAAACCACAATGAGATATCACTTCACACCAGTCAGAATGGCCATCATAAACAAAGCAACAAACAACAAGTGTTGGAGAGGATGTGGAGAAACAGGGTCCCTAGTGCACTGTTGGTGGGACTGCAGACTGGTACAACCATTATGGAAAGCAGTTTGGAACTTCCTCAGAAAACTAAAAATGGATCTGCCTTTTGACCCAGCAATTCCATTGCTGGGACTCTATCCTAAGAACACTAAAACACCAATACAAAAGAACCTTTGCACCCCGATGTTCATAGCAGCACAATTTACAATAGCTAGGTGCTGGAAGCAACCTAGATGCCCATCAGTAAATGAATGGATCAAAAAACTATGGTACATTTACACAATGGAATTCTATGCAGCAGAAAGAAAGAAGCAGCTCATACCCTTTGCAACAGCATGGATGGAGCTGGAAAGCATTATGCTAAGTGAAACAAGCCAGGCAGTGAAAGACAAATACCACATGATATCACCTTTAACAGGAATCTAAACAACAAAACAAAACAAAACAAAAAACTAGCAAAATATAACCAAAGACACTGAAATAGGGGATAGTCTGACAGTGGCCAGAGGGGAGAGAAGAGGGAATTTCAGGGGGGAATGGGTAGGGATTACAGGAACAAATTTGGAGGACACATGGACAAAAACTAGGGGTGGGGGGTAATGGGGGGAAGGGGGGAGGGTTGGGTGGAGGGGCTGGAACGGGAGTAGGGGGGAGAAAACTGTACTTGAACAATGATTGAAATTAAAAAAAAAAAAAAAAGAAAACTGACATCTTAACAATATTGAGCCTTCCAACCCATATAGGTAGCTATATTTTCATTTAGTGTCACCTTAATTTCATTAAGTAATGTTTCATAGTATTAGTTTAGAGGTTTCACATATCTTTTGTCAAGTTTATCCCTACATTTCTCATATTTTTGGATGCTATTGTAAATTGTACTTTAATTTTAATTTTCTATTGTTTACTATTAGTATACAGAAATATAATTGGATATACTTGATCTCGTATCCTGCAACCTTGCTAAACTCACTTATTAGTTCCAGTAGCTTTTTGGATATTTTGCACATTTTGTACAAGAATGATAATGTTGTCTGTGAATAGAGTTGTACTTCTTTTTTTCCAACTGGATTCCTGCTCTGTCTTTTTCTTACTTTATTGCACCGGCTAAAGCTTGTACTTTTACTCCTACCTTCATTCATTTAACAAATATTTTTTTCTCTGCCTATAACATATCAACCATAATTATAAGTGAGATGAATACAGTGTGAATAAAACAAGGAGTCTACATATTGTCATGGAGTTTACAACAATTATGCAATTATTTAAGAAAATAGATGTTTTTGAAAGTGAGTGCTAATATTGGCTAGGAATAGCTAAAAAATAAGGATATTTAGCTTAAAAATAACAGACAAATGGGAAAATAATTATACCTTCAAATATGCAAGGGATAATTTTACAGAAAAGGATTAATTTTTTCATACAATTTCAGAGGACTTAACTAGGATTAGTAGTGGAAAGTTGAGGAGAGAAATTAAAAATTTGCTGCCATAAAAACTATTTTATATTGCAACAAGCTTCTCAGGAGATTCTGTAAAAAGTTTATTAAGAGGCTGAATAATCTTTTATTAGGCATGCCAGATAGAGACACCATTCTCAGGCAGAAGACATAGCTGAAGGAATGCCAGAGTGGTGTCCAGTCTGGACAATCTGAAGTGCTGTAGACACAAAGACAAATAGCACATGGCTTTTGCTTGTATTCTATTTATAATATCATTGGGAAGAAAAATAGATTTATAATATGGATAGAAACACAATTCAAGACACAAAATGAAGATATTTACAAAATAGGGTGCAATTAATGGCATTATAAATTTCAAAAATCAAATACTCAATAAGAATTACCCAGACATTTGTTGTCATATGAAATTAATATATATGAATGTAATCATTATTTTTTCCACACATTCTGGTTTCTCTCCAAACTCCCTATGTGCCTTCCTGTGTCCTTCCCTCTCCTTCACAGAGTTTCTAATTTCTACATCTTCTTCATTGTTGATCTCAAATCCCAAGCGTGCCCTTCATAAAGATCCCTTCAAATTCCAGTCTTCTGTGGTGATTCTATTTTCTCATTGATTATTTACACTTCAGTTAGATCATCAGAAAGAGAAAATAAGTCTTACATCTATAAGTACATCTGATCCCTAGAATAATATTCACAACATGCACTCAATAAATGAGAGCTAATATTAGCAGTGACAAGAATGCAAAAAAGAGAACAAGGAGAAAACTACAATGACAGCTTCAGGCGGCATAGTCAGAAAATGCATATAGAGGAGGTGGGATTTTACCTTTTACTCTTCTCCTGATTAACTGACACATTTACTCATTCAATAAATATTTTCTGATGATTGTAAGTCACATCTTGCCAGAGACTGGGGACCACAAAAATAAGGCACATATGGATCTCTCACTCAAGAACTTATATTCTTATTACAGAAATAAGAAAAAGAGACATGCGCAGATAAACAAAGAAATGACAAATTATGATGGAGACAAACTAGAGACTACTTTTATGGAGAATGGTCAGGAAGTCTTTCTGAGGAACTGACAGCCTGGAACCTAATGAAAGAGACATGTACACAGCGAATAGGAAAGTGGAGTTACATTTTAGGCAAAGGAAAGAGCTTCTGCAAAACTTGCCACACGAGAATGACATTTTGTTCTGGGCATGAGCAGAAGGTCATGTGGCTTGAACATGATGGGCAAGGAGATGAGTTTGGAGGAGTAGAGGGGCCCAGGTCATCAAGGCTTTGAGGACTATGAGGAGGAATTCAGGTTTCATGTGTAAGGGAATACATTAGAGGATTTTAAGCAAGAGTGTGACATGACATGCTAGTTCACATTTTGCGAGAATGTGGGTTGCTCTGTGGGAAATGGATGGATGACAGTATGGAATTAGAAGGTGGTTGGTAGTAAATTGGAGAAGAAATGATACTTGCCTGAGCAAGGTTTAAGCAGCAGAATTGGAGAAGAGTAGACAATCTTCCATTGTCTAACATGATGTTGTCCCTTGAAGCTGCACTTGAGCTTTAAAATATCAGAATTCTGGTCTTCTAGCCTGATCCAGGCTAGAAGGGAATGTCTTTTTCTTTTTTCTTTTTCATCCACATGAACACATTGTTCCCTATCTATTTGGATGTGTTTTTATGTATGGTGACTTGGAAGAGGGATATTAATGAATGACGTTTGGGATATCCCACCCACTGGTGACATCTCAGATGACACTCCCCAACACACACAGCTATGTGCTGCTCTGTCAGCAATGGGACCTGCTCCTCCCAAATGCCAAGAGCCCTAACTGCTTTAGGATCTAGTTTGGCATAGTGTTTGCTTTATAGTTTTGAGTTTTAAATTTACATTTTAGGCTGGGTTCCTTTGTTATCAAAGGCAAGCCATCTGGCCAAGATTGTGATTTATCCTGTGAAACTGTAGGGCAGTCATACCCAGAAGGATTAAAACAATGAATTCCATTGCTGGAGGAACATTTCCTCCTCTTCAACACAATGTTGCATTTGAGCAGAAAAGATTCTAAGGCCATACACTTCCGCGTGGGGCTCATTCTATGATTGTGTTTCATTAACATAGAAGTCCATCGTTCCACTTTCTTCAAGCCCACTTCCAAGTGTCCATTGGCTACCTTAAAACCACAAGCACAGGGTCAGGCTCACTTTTATCCTCACCCAGTGCCACCTACGCTGCTTGCAGTGTACCTGGCACATAGTCTGTGTTGCTAGTTTGTGGGTTTTAGTTTATCAAAGTATTCTGATAGCAGAAGGCAGAGAAATTGCCGGATACCTCCCATGATGAATGTTGCTGGGCCAGAACCTTCTATTACCCCTCCCCCCCAAAAAAATCTGTGCAAGTAATTTTAGAATAAGAGTCCCAGTTTCCCAATAGAGTCTCATGACAGAAGTTTGTTTACCTTGTCCTTACTGTCACCTCGTGGTGTCTGGTACAGCACAAAAGAGAATCTGCTTGGTAAGCTCTTACCACAATTGTTATAGCCACATGGGTTGACAGAATAGAGTCCTTGCCCCTGTTGCTTCTTCTCTAACACAATGGGCATTCAGCGTGGGGCACAATTTGGCTTACACTTGTGAGTACGTGGTGAAACACAGTTTATTCTTATATTATTACTTATTAACTATTGTACTTTTCTCCATACAAACAACTGTATGCTTACTCTGGCCCCACCCTGTATTTCTATTTAGTCAGGTGCTTTAAAATCAGGCCTAACATAGCTCACATGCAAAAGAAAGCTGAGTGGAAACTGGACTTCAAAAAAAAAGTTCATTCAATTAAAAAACTACCCCTTAGTCAACATGATGAAATGTGAAAAAGGCTGCCAGTGTCTTTCAGGAACGGCTTCCTTATTCTTAAAATCTCAAATAAGCAGTGGAGTGGTATTGCCTCTGGACATCCGGCCTGAACGTGATGGTTGGAAGGTCATCACAGCCTCAGTGCTGAGAAGGAAGCAAACTGGAGCTGATTGGAAAAGTGGACACCAGGGCTCTGGGTGTCTTCGAGCCTATCTAGAACTACTAGATGACTTCTTCTTCTTCCTTCTTTCTCTTTCTCCTTCTTCTTTGACTTATTTTATGTGAAGTAATTTCATTACGGTTGAAGCCAGTTTTGATCTCAGCTTCAGGTTTTTCTACTTGATAGGGTGAGTGAGAGAAGATTCCTTGAGTGTTTTTGGAAGGGCTTTGGGCCCCTGATATCTTCTAAAAGGGAAGCCTCAAAGTTTTAAAATATAGAGAGGCCAGGCAGCTGAGGGATGCTCCCAGTGAAACGAATGGGTCCTGATGGCAGAAGGCTTGTCATTCCTGGGCTGATTTACAGGATGTTTTGACCTCAAGGGAGTTCAGGGGCTGCTGTCCAATGCTTCTCTAAGAACCTTTTGTCCTTGGAGTGTTCTCCTACAAGCACTTTCCATTTCATGGTATTTTATGTTATCTGCTTACATAAATTCCACCTGTTAATGGGAGAAGGATGCAAAAAATTTAAAGGATCACTTGCACTCCTAGCATTCAGATAGTGTATAATATCATCTTGGCAAATATGCTGTATATGTGTTTGTGTCTGATTCATATTTACCCATTCAAAAATTTGATTGTGCTGTATAGTTTTATATCCCATTATATGAACTCATAACTGTATTATGAACATCTCTACATATTACTAAATATATTCTTGAAAGCTTTAAAAAATGCTCTTGGGTCTTGGAAATGCTTCCAGGGTATTCTGGTGCCCCAAGGAAGGTACTTAGGGAGGAGGCCAATAATTTCCTACCTTAATTAATTTTTAAAAATCCATTTCTTGATATCCCTTCTAGATTTAATCTGGAAAAGTGGATCAATGATTCTGGAGACTGAGTTGGTAGGCCACATTCTCTCTACTTACAAAGATCAACTTTCTCCAGGCAATGGGCTGATGGTTTGTAGGTACTGACCACACACAACTACCCACAGAAGAAATGCTTTTGCAGTGTCTGCGAGCCAGGCCACAGGTTTTCTAGATCCCCCGACGTCTGCTGCTTGCCTGTGAGATGAACTTAGGCATGCCATTTAGCATCTCTAATTCTTCTTTTCCTCATTTGTAAAATGAAAATAATAACACAATCTGTTTCACAGCATTGTAGTCAGAAATAGATGGCTTAATTCTGAATTCAGATAGCAAGTTCTAGGGGCTATTACCGTGAGTTTACAATTTTTGTACTTACCTTATTTAGCCTAACAGTTACAAAAACAGGAATTAAGGATTCAATAGGCACGTTTTTATCTCTGCCCACTCCATCTACCCTCCTCTAGAATGTCTGTGTGGCTTTATAGACTCTCACCATGTTTAAATCCTCATAATTCCCAGAGAGCCCACAGACCTTTCCATAAATGATTTCATAATAACTTGTCTACATGTGATTTCTTCTGCTAGAATGCTCACCCCCTCACTTCTTCACCCACCTGCCAAATGCTTGCTCATCCTTAATATCTCCTCCTCTGTGGAGCCTTTCCCAAATCTCCAAAGAGTTGTTGTTCCAATCTTTGCACTCCCACAACACCATTTTTAAATCAATTTCCCTAACATAGCACTTACCAAGGTATATTTATAACTGATCTATTTGCATGCTGATTCTTCTACCAGAGTGTATGCTTTTTTGGGGGGAGGGGGGGCAGGTTCATGAATATGTCTTTGTCATCTCCAAAGAGCTCAGTAAACATTTAATGTGAAAAAAAAACCAACAACTATAGGCCATACATTTACTCCAGCATTTGAAAATACACGAACTTTTAGGAGTCTGAAGGGCAGATGAGTTCCCCTGCTTGGCTCTCCATGTGTTCAGGGCTTAAAAAAAGCCCCAGTGGAGTCAGAAGGAAGGGTTCCATTGAGCACACACCTAATTACAGTCCTCACTTGATTTTCTCTTATAAATGACAACCATCAGATGCCAAGTTGTGGCAGAATGACATCTGGCTCTTTGGCAGACACCCCCAGCAACAGCGATAATGACTTTGGAGATGGCTCTGGATATGTAATGCTGTTAAGTTTGTTGTCTGGATTATATTATCCTCTTCAACATCTTTTCCCATTGTCCTCTAACTCACTTCTGATTCTGATTCTGTGAAACCCGGACACATTTATCCACATTTGCCTGATGCCCTTCATGGCCTGACATGCCCATCCTTTAATATGTCTCCATCAGCTCCTGCACATTTTTAGAGTTGTGAGTGTATGTGTTTCCATAGGCAACTCAAAAGGGAAGATTTTTGTCATCTGGGAAAAAGTTCTTTAGTACTAGACCAAATTACATTTTCTAAGATGACCACATTTGGGGCTCCTTTTGAAATCATGCTATATAAAGAAAAAATGCCTCAGTGACTACATATGCTTTGAATTTGAAACCAATATGCAACGCTTCATTAGCTCCCAAGATGAACTATAAAAAGGCAGGGGTTGCAACCATAACAGTCTTGCCTCTGACTGAGAAAAATATATACATTTTAATTTTTTCCTAGGCATTAAAAACAAAGCCTTTATCTGAAATTTCATCCTGTTTTCAGAAACGATGCATTTAAATTCAGTCCTGAGTTCTCCTTTCTTCTTTTTTTTTTCTTTCTCTTTACCATGTTGAAATAGGAGGCCAAAATGGGAAAGCAGAATAGAATGAGAGATGAAATCCCCCCAGCTCTCTCTTTTGTACCAGTTGGTTATTGTGATTTTGGAAGAGACTAAAATTAATCAAATAGGATATGTACTCATATATAATACATACTATGAAAAATGTTAGAATCCAAATGGTAGTTCATTGCAGCAAGTAACAATAATAAAAATTCTTATAATGTAAGTCAGCCCCTGCTTAAGAAAGGCTGAAATGTTAACTTCATTATATGGGTATTTTGACTAGTTTTTTGCTTACAAAATAATGGCAATCCTTACAAATGAAAAAAAAAATCACATTATCTAGTGTTTTGACTTATTGGGGAAACATTTATGTGTAGAACCAATGCATTTATCATGCTTAATTGGAAGTTAATGAAACAATTTTTATATAGCCTGTATTTTTACTTTTTTAAAAAATTTAGGCACACCATCTTAAAATATATTACATCTATTTAAAATGCCGATGGAAATCATAGATATAGGATAATGAAATGTCAAATGCAAAATTAAAAGGGGAAAGATAATTATTAAAACTGTCTACAATAATTTTCAATGAGACCATGATACCCTGCAATTTTTCAAAATTCTGGAGTGCTGTGTGGGGAATCAGAACGTCCATGGTTCAAATCCTGTGAGTTTTAAATATCATGTATTTAGCTTGTTTTCATGGAGGAGACAAAACAGTAGGCATCATTACATAATGTTCTGGAAATGACAAAATGGTTTTTATTTATTGACTAGCTTGATAAGAATAAATAGTGGGATCTTTCCAAAAGTTGTCTGTCTTTAGCCAGTTTCCCGTGCCTTGGTTAAGGAAACTTCAACTGCCATAAATATATCGATGCCTCCATGTAAGGTGTGAACAGATGCTTTATCTCTACATTGTGTGCATAAATGTACATTCTGAGATGTAAATTGATCAAACTGTAGAAACAAATCATTTAAGATTTGTGCAGTGATTAATAACAGAAGCCAGTAATCAAATCTCCCTGCCACCAGCGCATCTGTTACAGAGAGATTCTAGTTTGCCCTATTATGCAAATGTGCAATAAAACAAATACATTACTTAATTTAGCAGCTGGTTCAAAAACATTATTTTAGGTGATTTCTTTATGCTTTGTGTACTTTTGCCATAGATGGTGGTTAATGTGAACTAATTCAGTTGTTTATGAGATAAGCACTTCCATATAAAAAATAGCCCTTGGGAAAGTCGTTTTGACCCTCGTGTCTGAGACCCAGACACTGCAGCCAACACTCGGGGAAATCGCAGCTCTCAGGGCCTCCACCCGAGCAGCCCAGGGTCCTGGCAAAGTTTAAAATTTCAAGCTCATTTGAGTTCTGTGTTCTTGAGGGTGGAGGAAAATCCTGTGACATGTGCTAAGACTTGTTAGATTTGGGCTTTCATTTTTTTCTGCTAAAGCTGCTTTTTATATGTCAAAAACAATTGGGACACAATCAAGACATTCTAATAGGAAAATCGGACAGTATGTTCTGATGTTTTTCTGGTGAAAGTAAGATCTATGGAATCAGTTAAAACCAGCTAAGTAGCTTGTGTATAAAAAACTAAAACCCTCGTCTCACATGAGTCTAAAAATTGCATGCAAACCCACAAGCAGGTGAGATGGATTCTTGCTAAGTGTTCAGAGGACACTTTTTGTGTAGAGTCAGTAGTGGCCAAACTTGTGTTTGCTGCTCCAGTCAAGAGAGATGGGAAGAGAACAATGGCATAGAGCATGATCAGCTCTTTGGGAGCTAGACAGCAGCAAGGAAAAGAGCAGCTGGAGGATAAATAATATGTGACTGTAGAGTTTTAAGCTGGTTGGAGACTGCCACCATACCCAGGACAGAAAATATATTTATCTCCAGTTCGTGTTCAGGATCTCATTTAATATGCAGGCTCTCAAATCCCTTTCATTATGGGCCCATAGGCCAGTTTCAAAAGGACCTTTAAATTAGCTGTTTTTAATACCCACCTTCTCCAATGGCCAAAGACTATAACTTAAAGGTGGAGAAGTACATATATGCTTATGTGGTTAATAGTATAATATCTATGATCAACATATATTGATTCAAATAATCAACATTTATTGAGAACTCAAATACTGATTACAAAGCCCATGTTCACAACTATATTCCTTGTTTCCTAAACCAAAGTTAAATTTCAATAAGAAACCTGAAGATAAAAAGAAATTGTGGAGTGTGTCTTTAGCACCCTACAAGTAAGAGGGAGAAAATCCAGTATTTTAAATAAATAGTTGTATGTTATGCCGAGTAAGTGAGATGATACTAAACAGAGAAATCAAAAATTAGCATTAAAAAACATGAGACAGATTTAAGACACTTGATGGGGTAGGGGGAGGTCTTTTGGAAATGTGGATTACCCAGCAGACAGACTGTATAATTCAGGGTTCTCCAGAGAAACAAAACCAACACAATGTGTGAGTACACAGAAAGAGACTTCCTATCAAGGAATTACATCACGTGATTATGGAGGATGGTGAGTCCCAGTCTGCAGTGTGGATCAGCAGGCTGAAGACCTTGGAGGTCCAGATAAAGTTCAAAGGCAGCCTGCTGGAGAATTCCCTCTTGAACAGAGAGGCCAATCTTTCTGTTCTGTTCAGGGCTCAGTGATTGAATAAGATCCACCTACATTATGGAGGGCAATTTGTTGTATTCACCATTCGCTAATTAAATGTTAATTGCATCCAACAATGCCCTGCAAATTGACCAAGTTTATATTTGGGACATCAGAAAATTAAGCTGCATCAACAGAAAAAATAATTTTTTGAAATAACTCCATATGTGATAGTTCAGAAAAAAATCATCATAAACAAAATTAGGACTCTGGGTATCTTATCCTTATTTTACAAGTTTAATGTTTTTTATACTGTGATCAAACTCAGGATAGAGAAGAACAAAAATCGCCACAATTACCAAAGTATTTCAGTGCTTGGAACCTCTAAAGGCCCTGACTTCAGTCCATCTCTGGGAATTTCGAACCATCATTATATGAATATTTTCTGTCTAACCCTTTACAAGTTATAATGAAAGTAAATTGAATTCATTTGGCAAATATTAGGACTGCCAACAATATTCTCACCTTCTGTAGGGACCATGAGACCAACAACACATAACATGCAAAAGCAGAGCACTGAAGTCAGAAAGGTTTATTTCCTAAATCTTTTCAATATTTCCTATCGGTGAGATTTTTGGCAAGTTACATAACTCTCTAAGCCACAAATTCCATATCTTTAAACTAAAGATAACTGAGCTTATTTCCTAGTGCTATCATGAGGATTAAAGAAGTTAAAGCATTTGGAACTTCGGGCACAGTGTCTGACGTATGATAACTCAATAAACATTGTTCTTCTGATAGCCACAGGAAGAAGAAAAGGAGTTAGAGTAAGAGGCGTGATTGTAGCACCAAATGCATCCATGCTTTCTACATGTTGCACACTGAGTATTCTTGGTGAGGAGTCCACTGAGTTAATAGTGAGATCACTGAAGAACACTCATTGACAGTATGCCCTCTATTTTTGGAAGCCATATCAACCGTATTAAAATATACTCAAATCCCATATTAAAGGTAAATGGGAGGTAAACAGTTTAGAAAGTTTTTGCTTTTTTGATAATTTTGTTTTAAAAAATATTTGACTCTAATTTGTTATTTACTGACTTAGAATTTTAGGAATCTTATGAATTTCTTTATAGTAAGAAAATATAAAATTTTATAATGAAGTAGAAGTTTAATAAAATTTAAATTTAGTGGTTAATAAAATTGTCAGTAGCTCTGGCTGGTGTGGCTCAGTGGATTGAGTGCCAGCCTGCAAGCCAAAGTGTTGCTCATTTGATTTCCAATCTAGGGCACATGCCTGGGTTGCAGGCCAGGTCCCCAATATAGGGTGTGTGAGAGGCAACCATACATTGACGTTTCTCTCCCTCTCTTTCTCCTTTCCTTCCCCTCTCTAAAATAAATGAATAAAATATTTTTTAAAAAGATTCTCTCTTAAAAGATAGAGTTGTGAATATGTTTTGTTATAGACACATTACTAAACATTAAAAAAATGACTGCAGCTTTATTATATATTTTAGACTCAGTAAAGTTTCTTTACAATTTATAAATTTTCATAAAAGTTCTTGAAAAGTTCACAGATCCCAGGTATTATTTCTATACTACATAATGGTTAAAATTGTCTTGCATAAGTTTTAAGTTTTACAGAAAGATGGATGATAATGGATAGATAGATAGATATACAGTCATGTTTCTATCATTAGTTAAAATGCCTTTATAATTTTATTTTTAATCATGAAACATTTCAGACACATAGAAAAGTATAAGAATAATGAAATATATTGAGTTTATTTCATCTCCCATCTTATTTCTAAGTTAATATTCATTCTTGCAGAAGTATACTCACTAACCTATTTTTGTTTGGGTGCACGGCTGAATGCTAGGTTAGCAAAACATAAATTTCTAGTCTCAAAAATAACTTACCTAGCACTTTGAAGATATAACTTCATCATCATCTGACCTGTTATGGCAGTTGAAAAGTTTGCTGTCAATCTAATTGTTCTTTGACTATAGGATACCAAAAGGGGGGTTTGCTCTCATTTTTGGTATTCTGTATCAGTGTGCCTAGGTATAAAATGTATATAAAGTGAGCTGTGCTTCTTATAGCTAAAGACTCTAGTCATCCATGAATTCTCTAAATTTTTAGACATTTTATTTTTAAATATTTTGTATATGCCTCTTTATTTTTCCTATCTGGAATCCAGTTAGTAGAATGATAAATAACCAAATTTTATCTATTCCTTAAGTTCCTTTTCACATTTTATATATATATTTTATTGTTGCTCAGATACAGTTTTCTGCCCTTTTCCCCCCACCCCAGCCCACCCCCAGCCCTCCCCACCTCCCTCCCACTTCTAACTCCCCTGTTTTGGTCCATGTGTCCTTTATAATTGTTCCTGCAAACCCTTCCCCTTTTCCCCTGAAATTCCCACCATTCTCATGTTTTCTATATTTTTATTTATTTTGCTTCTTGCTGTTAATTTGCTCAGATTCATCTTCTAGATCACAAATATTTCCTTATATTTGTTTAATCTACTACTTAACTCTCCCTTTGATTTTTAACATCAGTGACAAAATTCTTTATCTCTACATGTTCTATTTTTATCAACTTGAAACTTCTCTATTTATTATGGTATCTTATATTTGGAGATTTCTTCTTTAATGTTTTTAATTATTTTAGGACTCCTTAATATTCTTCCCTTGGTAATTGCTAATCTGTAATCTCAAATTCCTAGCCCCTTTCGGACTTCGCTCATGGTAGATTATAATTTGTCTTTACAAACCCATTTTTCCCCTCTATGATAATCCCTTGAAACCTGCAGAGCAGTTTGTCATTTATCTCTGCCATTTCCAAGGATTCCAGCACCAGGGATCAATGTTCATTTTTATTTCTTGGATGGGAGATTTCCCTGACCAGGCAAATATTGTAAATTTGAAACTCAAATTTACATAAGACCCATGCTTAGTGTCTCAAAGCCTCAAAAAAGACTCCTTTTCAGCCAGACACTGGAGGGGACAACAACCTTTGTATTCTGTCCCTAGGATGGGAGGTGGATTCCTTTTTTTCTAGTTCAACCTTTCAAGTTCTCAGACCTACACTTCCATCTTAGTGCCAGTACTCTGCTTCACATGGGTCCGAAGCTTCATCTTTCTCTGATGGGAAACTAAAATTCAACATATTGTGTTAATTGGACACTAACCCACTTTGGTCAACCTAAATGTAGGTTTTAAATTCTTCTTTGCTTTTAGCATCTGAAAATTTCCTTTTGTGTGTGTGTGAATTCACCTGACATTTAAATATTTTTGTCTATCAAAATGAGCAGTTTTAAATGCTCATTGTTGGAGGATATTTATTTAGTCAGTATCATGGACTTCATTGTGTCCCCCCAAATTATATGCTGAAACCCTAACCCCCCAAGTGATGGTATTTCAAGATGGGGACTTAGGGACCCTACCAGTCACAGTGCTCTAATAAGAAGAGACACTGGAGAGCTTGGGCTGTCTCTCCTCGCCGTGTGAGGACACAGCAAAGGTGGCTGTCTGCAAGCCAGCAAGAAGGCCCTAGCCTGAACCAGACATGCTAGCACCCTAATCTAGACTCCCAGCCCATGGAACTATGAGAAAATAAATTACTTTTACTTAAGCCACCCAGCCTTCAATATTTTGTTATGGCAGTCTGAACAGGCTAAGTTTATCAGCCATCTTTCTGAAATATTGAGTCCCAAACCCCTTATTTGTTCAATTAATATTGATGAGTTTTAAGGGAAAAAAGTCTTGACGCTTTTACTTTTAAATCAACAACTGGGGCTCCTTACTCTGAATGCTTTGTTTGACTCTGCCTGGATTCAAATTAAGTGCAGTGTCTGAACAAGTAACAGACCATAATTTTTTAATTCAAATGGAACACGTAGTCTGATTCATGTTAATATCAAATGGACCACAAGGTAAAGAATAAAATTTAGAAGAACAGCTAAAAACAAAATGTGTTTACTGTTTTGGGGCAAAGAAAACCAACAAACAGCTTCTATATGAATGAAAACAATCTATAGAAGCCTAATACAGCAAAAATTCCCATCAATATTGGAAATAAAACACCTTGAGGGAGTGTGTGTAATTAATAAAAGGAGGGACTATAATTATTGTGGTAGGTATAAATTATCACCGAGAGTCCTCCAGCTAATTTGAAGGACCTTTGGCTTTTATGCAGCTATAGTTAGAAATGAGAAATTTACTGCAGTAAAATATGTAGTATCTATTGCAATCCTAAAACAAAGAAATATACTGGACAAAAACAGTATAACCCTGAAGCACCCTGATGCACTGTAAATAATCCAGGCTCAACTGTGTGTGCAGAAAAAAGCAAACAAAAAAAAGCAAAAAAAAACTTAGCTTATAATTCATGTGGGAGTGTGTTCTTGCCTCATGACCAAAAGGCTTTAAAAGTGCCTTTTCCATGTATTTCAGAGGCTGATATTAATAAAATTACTTGGTAATTTGGCAGCTGTAAATTGCAACCTCTTGCCATTGGCTGGGTCACAGATGTCCTCCTCCTTTCTTTTTAAACACTTATCGGTTCAACAGAGTAAACGCTGACTTTATAAATAAGCGGAGAGTCAGAGCACTAGCTTCTAGTCACCTCCATAATGGGAAGTAAGCAGAATAATTTAACAGAGGATGTGAAAAGGGGAAGGGGGGAGGTCTAGGATTATGGTCAAGCAGATAATGGAATGAATACCCTATTTAAGCACGCCAGACAATTCATTAAAAAAAAGGCTGTAGGTCACCAGAAACTACAGGAATGGCATATTGAGTTGATCCCATAATTAAGGGAGAAAACATAAGTCAGGAACATCTCAGACAGAAAGTGTTCCTCTAGGATACACTATTATTATTCTTCTGACTCATGCTTCAATAGGCATTCCACACTGATGATATGGACTAACTCTCCTTTCAGTATCACAAGTTAAAGAGCAAAGAATATAACAGGTCAGAGAGTTGGATAAAGTTCCCACTATTGCAAAGATTACTGTGGCCATTACTCTACCTTGGCCAAGCTAGAAGAGGAGGGATTTCCACAGAGCAGCATTGAAAGTGGCTGATACTAAGAGAATCCATCACTTTAAGGACATCGCATACCTAGATGACCTTCTGCCTGTCCTTTCTCAAACTAGGCAGTTAGTAACCAAGGGAGGAAAAGTTAAACTCTTATCATAACACTGTCACTAGACACACATGTGCATGTGCCGTACATACATGCATGCCCAATGGAAGCATTGACATATTGTGTTTTCCTTTCCTTCTAAACTCTTGTTCTTCATTACATCTCCAGATATTTATGTGGAAGATATGTCTAAATGTCACTCAGGATCCTCTGTTAGCATTTTTTCTTGCTAACAGTGTCCTAATTTTGTTTGGGGCAGAGGATACCCATCCCTAGGCAATAAAACATGAGTTAGAAAGCTGATCATGATAATCATTTCTGTTAATTAAAAAATTCCTAGGAGTTGTCATGTGAGAAGTTCTTCTCAGTGAGACCTAGAGGAAAAACTGCTATGCAGGTTTCTGGGAAACATTAGCTTTCTAGGTAAGAGAAAACACACCCCACTGGCATCACTCTTCCCCGTCCTGCAGACCTCTTTGTGGAACACAGCATGGCAGCTGGTGCTGCTGCAGTCATTTGTGATCATGACAGAAAGGGGACCCAGACATCACTGGGCTGCTGACAGAACAGCAGCATTAGCCAACCTCTAGTCTTCCTTCAGAATCTGTTGGATAAATAAATTCTTATCTGTCTTAACTACGATTAAAAAAATTTTCTGTTACTTGCAGCCAAATCATTTTCATAACTAATACAAAATACAGGTCCAGCACAAATAACACCCCCCTTTTTATTACAGAATCTTTTATTACCAAATCATAAGCATGTAATTCTGTGACAGAACAGTATCACACTCGAGCACACCATATGACATCTTAGGCGAAATGTTCAAATTTAAAACTATAAATTATTATACCCATATTATTACTTTACCAACCACACTCAAGCAGGCTGTACTCCTGCTAGATCTTGTATACAGCACCACTATTTAACAAGCCTATTTCCCAGTTACCATTAATAAGCATGCAATATTTTACTTTCACAATAGCCCCAATGTGAAGGTAGTAGGTCACTTCAAACCCCAGCTTTACATGTGGAGAAGCCAACACAGTCAAATTTACTGACTTACCTTGTTAGCATGTGACAGAGCCAGACTTGAAGCTATGCTTGATGTCACTCCCTCTTTGCTCATTCTTTCATTCATTTATTCAACAAACAGACTTTTGAGGATCTAATGATATATGAAGTAGAAACACCTGTGCCCTAAGAATATGAATATTAATAATTTGACAGTTTGAACTGTCAAGGACCTCACAGTCTACTGAGTTCATAGTCTTTCAACTCTCAGTTCAGCAGTATTTTAATTTACCAATCTACCCTCTTGCTGATAGCTATAGTCATGTGAGCTACGGGTTTTTTAAATCTAAATGCAGGCGATTTCAAGGGCATTTGTCTAATCAAAAGATATATCTTTCATCTGTTACTTGGACTTGAATGGAAGTTTCCAGCATAATTTCAAAGCCAGAAATTTCTGAACAGTTCGTCCTTCCTTCTACAAAGACAGAACTGCTCATTTTTTCCCTCTAATGTTTCATCTCCATGACTGTTGCATCAAGATAGTGAGAGACAGTCATACGACTGTAGAGTCAGGAAACCCAATGCATAGTGACACATCATAGGGTGCAATTTAATAGAAGGTTTAAATATATAGGTGTGAAAATTAGGCCAAGAAGATGCTACAAAACATGGAAATATTCTGAGCTCAAATGCTAATTTAAAAAGAGGGTCAAAATATTGTACCAAATTCAGAAGCCTTGGAGAGCAATAGAATGTGCTAATGAAAGAACCTGTAACATGCAGAAAATACTCAGAAAATAAATTGTGTGAAGAGCCAAAGGACTGGTAGTGGCAAAGAAATATTTTCAGTGAATTAATCAATTGACTAAGAATAGTTTCTTGAAAACTGTTGAGTGCTAGATGGGAGAGCAAGACAGAAGAGAATCGAAAGATGTCACTTTTTAGTTAGGCTAGAGTCCAGCTGGGGCTACAGAAGGGGATAAGAGATACTAACATATATGGAAAAAATGAGAAAATATTTAAGTGGCATGGAATGCAATGTCAAGAGATTAGAACCAAAAGATGTTTCAGAACTAGAAAAGTATGATGTGTGGTAGAGAGAGCCCAGGACCTTGAACCTAGTTGCAGCTCTACAAACTTTATGACCAAAAAATAGCATTTCCCTGTTTCTCAGGAAAGAGCTAATTTAAGAAACTAACAAAATTTCTATTATTTCTAATATTTGTTAAATATTAGACATGCATAACATGTTACATTTTTCTGGAGGCTGAAGTAGTAGAAGAATGTTTTATAGTGAAAAAAAAAAAAAGAGGAAAAACAGAAAGGACTCACATAATCCAGGAAACGAGTAAGATAAATCTTGAGCTCTAATTATAACTCTGCCACTCACTAGTACAATGAACCTCTATATCCTCCTCCAAAAAACAGGAAAAAATTATCCCTCCAGTGACTCCCACAAGACACGAGGATGAAATCAAATTGTTCCAAAGAAGCATGTTCTCCTGGTTACAAAGATGCTGGACTAGCTGGAGGAATGGCATGAGCTGGAAGTTGAATGAGGATGATCTAAAACCAGGTGATAGGTTGCTAGCAAAAGGACAAATACCAATTCTGTCTTTCATAAAGTAATACCAGCACAGAAGCCTCAGTTGCCTAGCCCCACCATTGCCATTTTGCTATCATCCAATGGAACTCAACCAGTAAGAGTGGAAAAAATAGTCCCCTCACTACCAAGTGAGTTAGATAATTCAATGTCTTAAATTATGTAAGCCATATAGAATCCATCAAAAGAGAGACAAACATGCTGTAGCTTCTCCGCTACCCAGTCACAGCTGTGCAATGTGATCTGCTGCCCCAGGTGCAGGCAAAAAAGAAGGTGCATTGTTTGAAGAAAATTAAAAAATTTGTTTACTAGGAATGTATGACTATAAAACTGATTTAAATACTCTCTGCTTTTCATTATCACCATGCACCAGCAATTCTAAACAATGTAATGATGAACTATTCCATGTGAAAAAAAATTGTTTTGGGTACAATTTCCAATCACTGAGGTTTTGTTTGAGTTTTAATAATATATATGTGACCTTTAAGTTAGCATATTTTATTATTTGTTAATAAACACTATATGCTATATGAAAGTTACTTTGGAGAACTCCCAGTTACCCAATAGCCCCTGACACACATAGACCCTTTGGTTCAAAAGAAATTTGCGATGGTTTGGCATCCTTCAAGTTCATCTCCCAGTGCTGTGGTTCTCCATAGTCCTGTGTTCACACAGTAGATAAACAATGATGGCACATGACTGTAAAATGGAGAAAAAGAACATAAGTTATTCAGGTCTGTAATTCTGGGTGACTTCTCAAAATTGGTACAAGTCTTTAAAACTTGTAAGAATGGAACAGAGTATGAACTGCACATCGCCAGTAAGCATAAACTTCAGATCATGCATGAAATAATTTACCAAATTTTAGTAACATCTTTAAAGTTGAAATGTATTGGTTTTAAGTTGCTATTATTTATTTCAAAAATAAAAGATGAATCAAGAAATTAATGACTGTCACTGATTATTACATAACAATTACTGAAAATAATTTTGTCATATAAGTAAAAGGTGTTAAAATCAGTCCACTCTGAAGGCAAAATATTCTGGGTACCCCAGAGGTAGAAAATGCAAACATTCCCTAGGCACTCACTGTCTTTTGGAAAGAAGATTAGTGCTTGGTGTGTGCCATCGATGGACTGCACTATTGAGCCAGCAACAGATTTTAATTCACAACCAACTCTGCAGTAGGTCATGCCCTAAGACTGGAAACACATTCTCTGGTACACAGTGCCATGTCTTCCCTCCAGCCCCTTAAAACAAAGTCCATGGCATTGCAAAGCCCTTCAATACAGCTTTTTACAAAGTGAGCAGAAAACAGTACTGTATTGAAAGATTGCTTTTGAGAGGTGATACAGAACTTATTCATTTTGTTTGGAAGCTGTAACTGTGAGGTTTTACTCAGAAACACAGGTCTAGCTGTTTTCTGAGGCCTGAATCTTGCTCTTCCTACTTGAGTGGATAAGAACCATCTGGGAAGTCCCTGGCTAGACAGAGCCCTGGAAATGCAGGACTCCTGGAGCCCATCCCCAAGGATTTCAAGGAGAAGATTTGGGGTAGAGCCTAGAATCTGTGTTTTAAATGATCCATGATCCCATTTAGGTAATTTTTGGACTAAACTTTAATAAATATTGAGAAACTGAAGACCTCAGAAAAGTGGAATGCTTTTTATAATTTTATTCCTATTGCCTGTTCAGACTTTTGATTTATCAAGTCAATACTTTCACATAAAGCATAAACAAACAAACACATAAATAAGAAAAGTAAGTGTTACTTTTCTTAGGGAGTAAAACAAGAGGCCAAAATAATCGTGGTAAATGAGAACACTAATTGCTGTTTGAGCAGGTAATTCAGGGAAAGGCTCCTGTAATCGTGAAATGGTCTGAGAGCAGAGTAGCTTGCCAGATTCAAAGGGAAGAGAAGAAATTGTATTTAGAGTTTGGTATGGTCTCAGTGTTTGTGCCCTCGAAATTCATATGTTGAAATCCTAACCCCCAAAGCGATGTTATTAGAAGTGGGGGGGTCTTTTGAGAGGAAGGCAGGTCAGGATGGTATGGCCTTCATAAATGGGATGAGTGGCCTCATAAAAGAGACCCCATGGACCCCTCCCAGTCCCTTCTTCCACGTGAGGACGCAATGAGAAGAAGGCTCTGTCTAGGAACCAGGAAGTGGGTTCTCACCAGACACTGAACTTGCTGGCACCCAGACTTGGACTTCCTAGCCTCCAGAACGGTGAGAAATAAACTTCTGTTGTCTAAATTACCTAGTCCCTGGTATTTTAGTTTAGAAGGCTGAAAAGGAATAAGACCAAATTTAATAAATATAATGAAATTCTGCCTTTGAATTCTACTTCTAACAGATTTTAGAAAGTCAAAAAAATTACATAATTTAAGAAGCTATAAATATGGACTAGAAATATACATCTTTAAAAATCTCATATTTACTTTTAGTAATAATGATTTTTATATGTGGTTTACAGTTTAATTCAGAAACCTCTATGGATCACCCATTAGGTACCAGGCAGGGAAACAGAACCATCATGGCTCTGAAGGAGCTTTTAGTCTTGCTGTAGAGACGAATGCACACAGCTGCAGAGACCTGCCTGGCACCAAGCTTCATGGACACCAGGCAATCCAGTGCACCATCACTTGCCTCTTGCTGTGGTTTAGTGTGAAAAGGTGGGGCCCCTGTGGGACATGTGTGTGTGTGCATGTGATCATGCACGCTGGTAAGATATACTGGCCCATTTCCAAAGGGATAACTTCTCTCAAAGGTCTGAAAGCCTTGAAGGAAGGATGCACACCATGCCAGGCTCAGTATAGAAGAGCATATGCCAGAAGAAGGACGGGGGAGAGAGGAAGTTTATTTCTTATACAGATGTTCGATCCAATAAGCTTCTAGTTTTTTCAGAATTTCCTGCCTGGGTCTAGGGAATGTAACTGCCTGCCTCCACCACTGGACACATTTGTGGGCAGGTTCTATTAGATATCCTTTTCCTTCTTGTCACTTCTCATTTTGCCACAACAGCCGGATGCTGCTGCTACTGCCACAGGCCTCTCTCCCCAGCTCTCGTCAGGCACAAGGGAAGCAGGGAGACCATCTTGTTCTTATATTAAATATAAGCCCCAAGGGGGATGTAACAGCACACTGTGTTCTTTAAAGTTGTTTCAAATGAAAAAAAAATAATGTCTATGCGTGTTGGTTGGTGGTTTTAAGACATTTCATTTCTGAAAACATAGAGATAATAACAAGCGACAAAAAGAAAGGTTTCCAAAAAGCAAATATTCTCTCTTTTTTTTCCTCTCTCTTTAATGAAATAGAGTTCCTTCTCCCCCTGAGGGAGCCCTTTCCTGCTCAGCTGTCACTGAGCCCTCAGGGGATTTTTTTTCTCCAGGTAATTTCCTACACCCTAATAGGCCTGTTCCTGGCCCCATGTGCTTTTCTGGGGACTGATGATTTCCTCCCTTCAGGTTTGTCCCTCTTCCCATTTGCTTCTCCCAACTCCACGAAATCAGATTTACTGAACAAGTTGGGAGTTACAAAGAGAACTGACCTGGGGAAAGGAAGGCCTTTGTCATCAGCTGAGTCCAGCTCACCTGGTGCCCCTGGTGCATTTGCTGTGTCTCTGCTAGAAATTTCATACCAGTTCCACGGTAGCAGTCCCCACCGGGTAACCAAATATGACAGTATTTCATTACAGTAATTAAAGGATCCGTTACTTTCAAATTCTGGTTTTTGGAGTGATTCTGAAATGGATATTTTACTTTCACAGATTATTTAAGATAAAACATTGATATTTGAAAGATACAAACAGCCAAAAGGGCATGGAGAGGAAATGCCCCTTTCTTGTGCATCCCAGCTTTGCCACCCTGCCCCTCCTCATCCACTGAGGAAGGGAGAGAGAGCCAGAAATTGCCCGTAATCACGTCTGCCTTTCCACTGTACATCCAATACGTGCTGTCATTATTTCAGTTTTTGAAGCTCTCATGGCAGCATTGCCAGTGAAGATAATGGGGCCTATTATTTTCAATGAGCTCCATCAGGAGGTTTCAATGGGCCTGCTATCACTTGAACAAAGACACATTGGGAAGCAACACTGCTTTCTTGTCATCAGAATGGCTGTGAGTTTGTGTGAAGCTAAAGAACGCCCCTTTTCCCTTTCAGCCCGTTGGATTTGAAAGGGCCAAGAAAGGCAGTTTAAAAAGAAACAAGCCTGACTCCTCACTGAGCGCCCTTTGCCCTGGCCAGATGTATATATGAGCAGCTTTCGTCTTATGGAATCGATAAATTCAGCAAAGTAAACCTGCTTTACCACTGATTTCCTATTTATAGTCAGAAATATGTTCCCATGGGAAAAATCTTCTGAAAGAATTAGAAAAAAGAAAACAAAAGCAAAACAAAACAGAAACAAACAAACAAAAAAAACCCTGCCAGCAAGGATGTTTGGAAGGTGGGGAGGTTGCTAAGTTTAAGGCAAATGAAGAGATTCTGTACCATTTGCTCAGCTTTGAGATTTCTTTTCTGCTCTGCTCCAAATTCTTATCTCCTTTGCTAAACCTGAGAAGTTTTCCCTCGTCTTTACAACCATAGCAACTAGAGCTTAATCCCAAAGTTCCTTTTGTCTGCATATTTACAGAGCCTTAACCTTAACCTTTCGTGAGATCTTGATAACCAGATTACTAGTCAAACCATTCCTAATAGTGGGCAATTTTGGATTGGTAAAATATATTTTTTATGGTTTAAAAAGATGAGAGTCTGAAAAACAAGTTTACTTATAATAATAGTTCTGTCAGTGTTTGTTCTATGAAAAATAAAACTCAATAAAACATCTCAACTTTTGAGTGCTTATTATGCGTACGCTTCTAAGCATGTTACATTTACTTATTTCGTCCTCACAACAGCCGGGAGAAAGAGCACTGCTTCCACCCTCAGCCACTGACAAGGACATCACTGCGGCCTAGAGAAATACAATCACTTGTTGTAGCAAGTTCCAGAACAGGACAGTTGAATCCCTGCAATCTCATTCCAGGATCCATAAAACATAGAATCGAGCTGTTGTAGAGTTCTCTGAAATACTAACCAATTTTTCTTTGTCTTGCTTATATTCCCCACCCCTCCCAAGTTGTGTTATCTTTCTCCTAAATATCTCTATACAAGCAGTTAGTAAGTTCCTCAAATTTATCAGGGCAGATTGCGGAGATAGCCTGCCAATCTCTATCTCTAGTGTTTTCAAATACAAAAATTATATTAGATGAGTTATATTAGAAGACCTTTTGTGTGAAGCATAGAAATGGAGGCAGTATATTTGAGAGGAGAAGTTTTGGAGATAAGGATTTTTTTAGAAATGTGGTGACTCTTCAGGGTTCATACAGAAATGAGAGATGGTTCAGCCAAATTACTCCCAGCAGGGACATTTTGGTGTGTACAAAGCTCTGTGGATACCATATCATAATTTGCAGAACATCGTGCCTTCACTCCAGTGAAGTCCATCCAATGTCTGTGGCCAAGGCTTTAACTGCTCCGTGTTTCCATCTGCATCTGCTGCAGGGAAGTTCTGGCCTTCATGGACAGCTGCACCACCCACCTGCATCCAGTGAGGTCCCAACAAATGTGGTGTCCTTCGACGCAGGCAGACCTGACCTGTCCAACTTATCACTGCAACTTACCTGCAATGTTCTGGAACACCTGCAGTCCTAGGAGAAAGAAGGGGATGGTGGAAAAGGAATGGTACCAAAGAGAACCAGTTTAAAATCCTCTGAGCTGAGACAGTGGTTAGATGTAGCCTAATATGTAGTGGTTATTGTACCTAGTATCACCTTCATCTTCTTTCTGCTTGGAAAGGTACAATTACACTTTAACTATAGGTAGGAAAGAATGCTATGGAGCTAGTCTGATGATTTCAGCTGTCTTCCTTGTAAGAATAGAGGACTTAAAAGTGACTTGACTTATAATAGTATTGTCAATGAAATATGATTAAAAATGTTTAGAGTGGCCATAGTAGGGTCGTAAAAGATCTGTGTTTTCTAAATAACACTTGACTTCTGGTTTATACGTGGGGTGCTGGAGGACAACTGAGAAAAGGTATTTTATTGATCTGGGTGTCAAATATGCACGGTTAAACGTGGGTAAAGCTATGATGTTTATGTTTACTATCTCATTGGAAGAAAAGGTCTGAGATGACAATGTCTTAAACAGTCTAGCGAAGATAATTTCCATAATGCATAAATATGCCATAATTACTTTCCACCTTTAATTGGGCACTACCTTTATTTCCCTTGTATTCTAGTTACCCTAATTCAATAATTCTCCTCTGTTTCTAAAAGATCAATAGTTCCTATATTTTTAAGGACTTATTTTTAGGATAAAAAATATCCTAAATATTTGGACAAATAGCCATTGTCCAAATGGCCTCTTAAAACCACTGGACTCCAAAGTTTCTTAGGCAAAGATCATGTTCTTATTAATCTTGCATAAGCACAAGTTAAACTCTATCTGCAATATGGTAGATACTTACTGAGTGTTTCTTGATGAATTAACAAATATTCATATTCAGCCAAGGATAAGCTAGAGAACAAAGAATCTGAGTGAGGTCTTTACTCTTCTCCACAGGGTGAGGGGGCAGGGAGGCTGGCTGCCTCAGTCTGTGGTAGTGATGGGAGATAACGATACTTATTTAGTTAACAAACATTTATATTGTGCTTACTATTTAGTGCTTTTTATAAATCTGGAACAATCATAATTATCTTAAAAAGACTAATCTTATGATTAGTCTTGATTATGACCCCATCAGATATTATTTTTATTGGTATCTTGACTATTTCACAGATGAGGGAATGAATGGCAAAGAAGATGATCTGTCCAAGGACAAATTATGATTTTACCAACAAAAATATTTAGGGTTTTCCCCCCATAAACTAACATTGTACCATCTTATATGTGTATATGATTTAGACTTATTGGAATAATGGGTGAATTTTTTGATGCTCTGTGAATCAGATGAAGCCTAAGTATATTTTTGTCAGACAGATTCCTCATTTCCCCATAAATCCCTTAGCTGTATAAAATAGCTTGTCTGGGGTGGGGGTGGGAGGATTCCAGGGCTAGGCCCTTTAAATTCCAAATTTAAGACAAATGTTTTGAACCATGATTTATTCTATAGAAATTCACACCAAGAACTACCAACAACTTCACAGACGTGGTTATTCATAAAGTACTCTCACTTATTTAGCAACATAAGCTATGTCAAAATGTAATCCTCCAGGTATTTTCCAAGACACCTGCCCAACTATTTCAGCCTGACAAAATATTAGATTATATGGACAAGTGGAACCCTTGCAAATCAAATGCTAAAGATGGCACAACAAGAGTTAAAGCAAATTTGTCTGGGGGTATTTTCTGACCACCAGTTTGAAAGATGCCAAGATTATGACAAGACTTTTAAAATAATAATCCCATTTTATAATAAATTAATAGATGTGTAGTGTCTGGTTTGTGGGGGTGATGAGTGTACAGATGAATATGGGTTTCAATTCAGGCACCTCATTATAAAGGAGGAAAATGATAGATTTCGATTACTCACAAAATGTATGCTAGGGAAGACAAGGCATCTCTAAACTGAAACAATTAAAGAGGTGGAAGATGTTTGGTTTAGTTAAGGGACTGTCTGGAACATTCACAACAGTTGTCTTCGAATATCTGCGAGAGACTACAGTGAGAGATAAATATTTTCACTTAAGAGTTCTGCCTTTCTGTCTCTGAAATACACCTTCATCTCTCTATTTCTACTGCCTCTGCCCCAACATGACTCATTGCAACAGTTTTCTTTTTTCCCATGTTTTAACTAAATTTTATTATTTTTGTCTACGAGTAAACCATTTTATTTATTTATATTTAATCTTTATTGTATTTTTTCTGTTACCATTTAGTCCCCTTATGCCCCATGCCCCCAGCAATCACCACACTGTTGTCCATGTCCGTGTGTCTTTTTCCTTTTTGCTTTATTCCTCCAACGACTAACCTCCCCCCCCGCCCACCACTAGCTGTAACTTATTCTCCATCTATGAGTCTGTCTGTTTTCTTATTAGTTCAGTTTGTTTGCTAGATTTCACATATGAGTGAAATCATATGGGATTTGTGTTCCTCTGACTGGCTTATTTCACTCAACATAACATTCTCCAGGTCCATCCATACTGTTATAAAAGATAAAATTTTCTTCTTTTTTATGTCAAGTAGTATTCTAGTGTGTAAATGTTGCATAGTTTTTTTACCCACTCATCTACCGATGGACCCTTGGGTTGCTTCTATATCTTGGCAATTCTAAATGATACTACAATGAACGTAGGTGTACTTATGTTCTTTCCAGTTAGTGTTTTGGGATCCTTGGGCTATATTCCCAGGAATGGAATTGCTGGGTCAAAAGGCAGATTCATTTTTAATTTTTTGAGTACCTCCATACTGCTTTCCATAGTAACTGCACCAGTCTGCATTCCCACCAACAGTGCAAAAATATCCCCCTTTCTCCACATCCTCACCAGTGCTTGTTGTTTGTTAATTTATTGATAATGGCCATTCGGACAGATATGAGATGGTATCTCATTGTGGTTTTGCATTTCTCTGATGATTACTGATGTTGAACATTTTTCATATGGCTATTGGCCATCTGTATGTCCTCTTTAGAGAAGTGTCTATTCAAGTTCTTTGCTCATTTTTAATTGTTTTTTTTGTGTGTGTGCATGTGTTGAGTTTTGTAAGTATTTTTAAATTTTGGATATTAATACCTTATCAGATATTTCATTGACGAATATGGTCTCCCATCCTGTGGGTTGTCTTTTTATTTTATTGATTTCCTTTGCTGTGCAAAAACTTTAGTTTGATGTAGTCTCATTTGTTTATTTTTTCTTTTGTTTCCCTTGCCTGGGGAGAGATATCTGATAAAATGTTGCTAAGGGCAATGCCTGAGATTTTGCTGCCAATGTTTTCTTCTAGGAATTTTATGGTTTTGGGGTCTAACATTTAAGTCTTTGATCCATTTTGAATTGATTCTTATATGTGGTATAAGAAGATGGTCTAGTTTCATTTTTCTGCACGTATCTGTCTGATTTTCCCAACACCATTTGTTGAATAACCAATCTTTAGCCCATTGTATGTGCTTGCTTCCTGCCAAATATTAATTGACTGTAAAGATGTGGGTTTTATTTCTATGCTCTCTCATATGTTCCATTGAGCTGTGTGTCTGCTTTTATGCTAGTACCAGGCTGTTTTGATTACTACGGCCTTATAGTATAGTTTGGTATTAGGTAGCATGATTCTTCCAACATTGTTCTTCTTTCTCAGGGTTGCTGTTGCTATGTGGGGCCTTTTGTGGTTCCATGTAAATTTTTGAAATATTTGTTTCAGTTCTGTGAATTATATCATTGGAATCTTGATAGGAATTGAGTTGAACCTATAGATTGCTTTGGGTGGTATGGGCATTTTAATAATGTTAATTCTTACTATCCATGAATACGGTATAGACTTCCACTTATTTGTATCTTCTTCAATTTCTTTCTTCAGTGTCTTATAATTTTCCAAGTACAAGTGTTTTACATCCTTGGTTAGGTTTATTACTAGGTATTTTATTCTTTTTTTTTTAAAGATTTTATTTATTTATTTTTAGGGAGGGAAGGGAGGGAGGGGGGAGAGAGAGACAGAGAGAGAGAGAGAGAGAGAGAAACATCAATGCACGGTTGCTGGGGGTTATGGCCTGCAACCCAGGAATGTACCCTGGCTGGGAATCAAACCTGGGACACTTTGGTTCACAGCCCACGCTCAATCCACTGAGCTATGCCAGCCAGGGTGGTATTTTATTCTTTTTGAAGCAATCATGAATGGGATTGTTCTCATAATTTCCTTTTCTGTTAGTTTGTTACTAGCATATAAAAGTGCAATTGATTTCTGGATATTAATTTTGTATCCTGCTGCTTTGCTGAATTCATTAATCAGCTCTACTAGTCTCTCAGTGGAACCTTTGGGGTTCTCTATGTACAGTATCATATCATCTGCAAATAAAGACAGTTTTACCTCTTCCTTTCCAATTTGGATTCCTTTTATTTCTCCTTCTTGTCTGCTTTCTGTCAAGGACTTCCAGTACTATGTTGAATGAGAGAGGTGATGGCAAACATCCCTGTATTGTTCCTGATCTTAAGGGAAGTGCGTGTATCTTTTCCCAGTGAGTATGATACTAGCAGTAGGTTTGTCACGTATGGACTTTGTTGGGCTTAGGTACATTCCCTCTATTCCCACTTTGCTGAGAATTTTTATCACAAATGGGTGTTGGATTTTATCAAATGCTTTTTCTGCATCTATTAATATGATTGTGTAGTTTTTATCCTTCATTTGGTTTATGTAGTGAATCACATTTACTGATTTTCGAATGTTGTACCAACCTTGCATTCCTGAAATAAATCCCACTTGATCATGGTATATGATTCTTTTGATGCATTGCTGTATTTGGTTTGCTAATACTTTGTTGAGGATTTTAGCATCTATGTTTATCAGGGACATGGCATATAATTTTCTTTCTTTGTAATCTCTTTATCTGGTTTTGGAATTAAGATAATACTGTTCTTATAAAATGAATTTGGGAACCTTCCATCTTCTGGAATTTAGGAGATAGTTTGGGAAGGAGAGGTGTTAGTTTTTCTCAGAATGTTTGTAAAATTCACCTGTGAAGCCATCTAGCCTAGGGCTTTTTTTTGTTGGGAGTTTTTTTTTTTTTTTTTTATTACAGCTTCAATTTCATCAGGTATAGTCTATATATTCAGATTTTCTGACTCTTCCTGATTTATTTTTGGAAAATTTTATGTTTCTAGGAATTTACCCATTTTATCCAGGTTATCCAGTTAGCTGGCATAAAATTGTTCATAATATTTTCTTACAATCCTTTGTATTTCTTTGGTGTCAGTCATTATTTCTCCTCTTCCAATTCTGATTTTATTTATTTGTGTCCTTTCTCTTTTTTTCTTGATGAGTCTGGTTAAAGTTTTGTCGATCTTGTTTATCATTTCAAAGAACCAGCTCTTGGATTCATTGATCTTTTGTATCATTTTTTTAGATTCTATTTTATTTATTTCTTTATTATATCCCTCTACTCACTCTGGGCTTTGCTTGTTGTTCTTTATCAAATTCCTTTAAATGTAAAGTTAGAGTATTTGAGATTTTTCATTTGTTTACTTTTTGAGATAGGCCTGTGATGCTACGAATTTCCCTCTTAGCACTGTTTTCCCAGTGTCCCATAGATTATGGATTGCTGTCTCCTCATTTTCATCTGTTTGAAGGCATCTTTTGATTTCTTCTTTGATCTCATTGATGACCCACTCACTGTTTAATAACATGTTATTTAGCTTCCATATCTTTGCATGTTTTTCAGTGTTCTTCTTGTTATTGATTTCTAGTTTCATAGCATTGTGGTGAGAGAAGATGCTTGATATGGTTTGTCTTTTTAAATGAATTGAGACCTATTTTGTGTCCTAATATTTGGTCTATTCTAGAAAACATTCTATGTGCACTTTAAAGGTATGTATATTCTGCTCTCTTGGGATGAAATGCTCTGTAAATATCAATTAAATCCTTTTGATCTAGTGTGTCATTTAAGGCTGCCATTTCCTTGTTACTTTTCTGCCTGGAAGACCTATCCATTGAAGTCCATATGTTGTTAAAATCCCCAACTATGACTGTATTTCTGTCAGTCTCTCCCTTTATGTCCATCAAGATTTGCTTTACATTTATAGGTGCTTTTATGTTGGTTGGGTAAATGTTTACTAGGCTTCTATTCTCTTGTTGGGTCATTCCCTTTATCAAGTTGTGTCCTTCTTTGTCTCTTACTGTAGCCTTGGTTTTATAGTCTATTTTGTTGGATATAAGTACTTCTACCCCAGCTTTTTTTTCTTTTTCCATATGCATAAAATATCTTTTTCCATCCCTTTACTTTTAGTCCATGTGTATGTTTCAATATGAAATTGGTCTCTTGGAGGCAGCATGCATATGGATCTTGTTTTCTTATCCATTCAGCTACCCTCTGTCTTTTTGTCAGAGCATTTAAGCTATTTACATTTAGGGTGATTATTGATGGATATGTATGTAGTGCCATTTTATTATTAGACTGTTTTCTTCCATTTTTTCTTTCTCTTTTTTTGTCTTTTTCTTCTTCTTTTTTTTATATTTTTATTTATATTTAGAAAGAGAGGAAGGGAAGGAGAGAAACATCAATGTATGGTCGCCTCCTGTGTGACCCCAAGTGGGGACTTGGCCTGCAACCCAGGCATGTACCCTGACTGGGAATCAAACCGGCGACACTTTGGTTCACGGCCTGCACTCAATCCACTGAGCTACACCAGCCAGAGAGCTGTCTTTTTCTTCTTAAACAAGGCCTTTAACATATGTTGCATTACTGGTTTGGTGTTAAAAAACACCTTTAGCTTTTTATTGCCTAGAAAGCTCCTTATTTTTTAAATGATAGCCTTGCTGGGTAAAGTAGTCTCAGGTGTAGGTCCTTGCTTTCCATCACTTTAAATATTTCATGCTACTCCCTTCTGGCCTGAAATGTTTCTGTTGAATAATCAGATGACAGTCTAATTGGTGCTCCATTGTATGTAACCACCTGCTTTTCTCTTGTGTCATTTAGGATTCTCTCCTTGTCTTTAGGCCTTGTCATTGATGATGATATTAATAATAATAGCTAGCATTCTAAGCATCTAGGAGGTGCCAAGCAGTGTCTTAGAAACGATACATATACCATCTTGATCCATACAACTGTAGGCAGTAACTTACTACAAATAAAGAATCTCAAAGAAAGAGAGATAAAGTGAATTGCCCAAGAATAAACAAAACAGATATATGGTACAACTGGGATTTGGAAACAAGTCTCTCTGACTCCAAAATCCATGCACTAAGCTGTCTAGCAAACTCCATCCCTTAAACCTCCAACAAACTCAGGTGTCCATTTGATTTCATGGCTTCTTCTAGAGGTTTGTTTTTAGCCATTGTAAGTGAACACTGCTTTCTCAGAAATACTTTAAAATGATAACTTCACACTTTGGAAGGTTGGACCCTATATAGACATAGCACTGAGGCAGGTATAGCTTGGAGGGGTGCTAGTCAGCATCCCCTCTTTGAATAATCCCCATCAGCACTCCCCTACTTATCCCAGATATTTGCGTTATCTAAATAAAACTAGTATACATATAAATGAATAGTTTCCAGACACACGCTTTAGCTGAATTTGTGCTCTCACCAGGTTAACGTTCTGAGTCCTTCCTGTAGAGAAATTCTATAGCTGCTGCTGACTGTACCACTGGGAAATATGGTCAGAAGCAGCCCTAAGGGCACCTTCATGTCTAGCATTCATGGAATAAACAAGTTTATAGAAAAAGCACAGAAACATAGGATATTAGTGTTTAGGTCCTCCACTTAATGTTGATTTTATACATTCTGTTTTGCTCTCTTCTCACCTCCACAGGTAGCATACTTTCTGAATCAACCATGGACTTATTTCTTAGGACCACAGGCTCTTGCTTGTGTTCTTGGCTATTTGAAAGCTTAAGAAACGCTCTGAAGTTGTTTACTGAAAAATGGCTTACCATTTGCTTATCTCTCTACCATGGGATATATGCAAGGGGAAGTTTAATGCATTTATCTTCCCCTCTGATTGCATCTTGCCATCTGTGGTGCATCCAAGTGGACCAGAGAGGCCTGCATTCATAATGATTGTACTTTAATATTCTGGATGCCACTGTAGATACCAATAGATTTGAGAGAGAACCAAAGCCCAGGGAAATATATGGGTAAATTCAGCTCAGTTACCTGCCTTTAGATGACTTGCCTGAAGTAGAACATTCTAAAGTTTACAGGTTTGTACGTGACATCTTTTAAAATAGCTCTAGATGTGCGACTGGCTCTGTTCAAAAAAATGGAACGTCAAAGGTGACTCAGCCTAGCTGATGCAAGAAAAGTTTAATTCAGAACATAATTTGCTTTTCTTTATTTGCACACTGCAGTTCTGGGGAATAAAAGCCATTATGCAATCAAAGGACAATTTGCTTTTTTGTTGTTGTTGTTCTGCACTGAATTTTTAAAGCCTTTTTTAAAAGAACATAAACAGATGAATGATACTAGATTCAGTGCAGCTTAAAACTAAGTACCTTGGGCTCTTTCCCATGATAAACAGAAACCAATTTTGGCTCCCTGCCCCCAAGCACAGTGCTGTGTGTACTCAGTGAGACAGATCTCTTCCTTGTCTGGGGGAAGAAAGTCTGGGCAGGCATGGGCAGTGGTGCTCAGACAGATGAGGATTTAAAAGATATTCAATTATGAATGTTTCAATCTTCTCCCCCAAAAGTGAAGTCTCTCACTGCCTTTTAGGTCTCTGTCTCTCCAAACTTTGAAAGGCAATTTTGAACCTGTCAGAGAAATTTCTGGACCTTTCTATGCATCTGGCAGGGTAGAGGGACTATCATCGGGGAGCTCAGGAGAAACCATATATACAGTCAAAGGAAAATAAGGGAGAAGCTCTAATAGAGTGAGGGAGACAGTGAAGATTCCAAGAGTCAAACAAAATGTACTTCTGTAAGAGTTTTTGAAGGATGTGGATTACAGACTGTAGATGCAGAGGGTTGGCGGGGGGCAGCAGCATAGTGTGAGGATATTGATATGAATTATGCACTAAATCCCCTGCACCCTCTTTAAGAAATATCAATAAAAGGTGTGATTATTTTTAATTACTTTTTGATAGTTGAGCTATCTCTATGAATGTGACACTGCACAGAGAATAGACAATGTCAGGCCCCAGTTTATCATAGGAATTAAAGAAACGGGGTCTAAAGCCAGGAGGGAGAAGTGAGTCCTAGCTCTACGGTCTTTCTTGAATTTTGAATGCTTCGTGTAGCCTTAAGCACCCTGTGAGGTTTTGGCCATAGCATCCCCGGGAGACCACTGACCTGGAACATGGTGCAGACCTTCAGAAAATTCTCTACAGTATAGAGTAGGACTTCACCACTGGCCACTGGATAGCAGGATTATGGCTCCATTAAGTCCCTCTGCTGTATTTAAAAAGACAAGGACACTTAACGATGTGTCAGGGATCTACCACAGGTTCGGTACTGGGTGAAGCTTAGAACAGGGTAAGGCACATCTGTAACCAACAAAGAAGCTCGCCATCAGACAAGGAAATCATGATTGCATACAGAGCCCATCTGGAGATTAAGAAGATTTGGAAGAATCAGGAAGGGCACATCCATTGGCTGCTCAGTAAGGGCATTGCACTCACCCCTGAACAAGGTATGAAGTGGATCCAAGTAGTGAGGTTGGAATTGCTTAGAGAGCCACCCATCATGATGGCTTAGAGTGGAGGTTCCATCAGAATAGGAGACTGACTTTTCTACCCTTAATCAGGGCCCCACATTTTTCATTCTGCACGGGATACCACAAATTATATAGTTGATTCTAAAGATGAATAATGTTCGTATCAGAGAACTGGAGGGAGAGGGTGGATTGCAGGTATGGAGAATGGGACTGGCATGGTAGAAAGAGATGCTTCTTACCTCTGTATTTATGAAACTTCATAATTTTTCTCATCTCCACATAAGAGAGAGCATAAACAATAATAATTATTTTCCATATCATCACACTCTTTACTAAGTGCCCACAAATCATGTGTAATTCTTTCTACTCTTGCATTATTCTATTATAAAGGCTTGTCATTTAAAATACTCAATTTCCCACTCTACCTTACAGCCAGGGGTAGGATTGTGACAGAATTCTGGCCAATGAGACATCATCAGAAGGTTCTGAGTATTTCTTTCTCAAGTCAAAAAGCAAAACCTAGTGCTGCCAACATAAGGTGAACTGTCATTCCTCAATCCGGAGACAGGAAACATAAGGATTAAGAGTGCATAATAAGAATGGAGGAGCTGAGGATAGAGACAGCTTCAGTTCCTCATGGCATCATTGAACCACTATGGCAGTCCTGAATTTCCAACTTTTAACTTTCTGCTTCATGTAAAATAAAACCTTGTTTAAGGCATGATAATAGGATTTCCTGGTATTTGCTATCAAATGAATTCATAACTAGTACACCTTGAGTTCAGTAGGAATACCATTTATTCCCTAACTTGTGTCACTGACTTATCTTCCCATAGGGACTCACATAGCTTTCTCCAGGCTCTCATGTTTTCTTTGGCAACCCATGATGTCTTCCTGAATCTGGGTCAAGGCCTCCATTTTTTAACAAATGATACATTAATACTCAAAGTCCCATACTATTCGCCAGTAGCTTCCAAATGTATGTCCTGTTGTCTATAAAATTATAAAGTCACATTTAGCTCCAAATTAGTATTATGCCCTTTGAGAGTCAAGCTTCTATGCTAGATGAATGGTAAAATAATTAGTATGTATTTTGTATTTCTGCATTAGTATGGTGATAAACCTTGGAATAGAATGTTTCAATTTATAATTGAATCTGTATGATTTCAAAACAGCTGGTTGAGAAATAAAAAATATTCAAATTACTTCTCTGAGTCAATGTATATAAAAATCAATGAAATTATATTCTAAAGTTTTCTCCATTTGTATTTAGTCAAATCAGTTTATGTTCTAGCATTTTGACCATATCAAATATACTGGCAATATGGTAAGTTACTATTTTAATCTGTATTCCTTTATTTCAGATTTTAAAACATATTGCTATATTATGAGATATGATATTTGTTTATGATTTTTTTTACCCAAATGACCTGTCTCAACCTAGCTGCCAAAACAAAAGACTAAATTAGAGTGTCTTGAACCACTGCTTATTCATGCATTGTTCACTTAACAAGAATTCTGTAGGCTTGCAACTGCAGGGTTGCTTTGGCAGCTCAACAATATGATAAAGGACACTGGCTCTTTCCATTGCTCTAATTCTTCATTCTCCATGTGTTTGTTTTCATCCTCATGTTTGTCATCTCATAGTCACATAATGGCTGCCATAGCTCCAAGTATGTTATGTTCACATTCATCTAATAGCATCCAAGATAAAACAAGGGGTGAAGAGGGCTTAAAATGAAATTGTCCTTAAACAGCTCTTTATTTCATTAAGGAGGGTGTTAATTCCCAGATGCCATTTAGGAAAACTAAAGGACTTTTTCATTAGAGAATCATCCAGAACAATCTCTGCAAGGGGTAAGAGAAAAAGTGCCATTATTGGGCTATACTAATCATGACATGCCCCTTTGGATTAGGCACAGTGATTATGGGTTCTGATAGCAAAGGAAACATATCCAATGCCAAGCAGTCAGTTCCAAATCTACAGAACTAGTTATGAACCCCTCATCTCTGGATCTTAGAAATATTATTCACTAACCTCCACCACATTCTTATATCCTCACTGGAAGTTAACTATCAACAATAAATTAGTTGTTATATTATTTTTTTAAGAATAGAGAGAACAATCACCTTAACCATGGCAGCTCTAAAAAATCTTAATGGTTATGAAATGCAAAACCATATACTAAACCATGTATATGGTTTTTGCTCATTCATTCATTCAATAAAATTTTATTGAACAGCTGCTTTGTGCTAATTTCTGTTCAAGGAATTCAATATTATCAAGGAAAAACAACAATGAAAGCAACAGATAAAAGAGCACTGCCTTTGGGGTGCTAATAGAAGCAGCAGAAATTAAATAATAAACATTAACTAGTGTTAAGCTTCTTTCTGTGGGGGGATTTTACTTCCAACATTTTCAACCTCAAACTTGGCCATATTACTTATTTACCTAATCAAATGTCAGTAGGGGTATTGGGTATTATTTCAAACAAAGGCTGCTGTCTTTTCTTTCTCTCTCTACCAAGAGAGAGGCAATTCAGCATGAATATTTAGAATGAAAAGACACTAAGCACAGCCTCGGTCAGTCCATGGAAATAAAATGTTGTAAGTGATTGAGGTCTTTTGTTACCAGATTATGATAGTAGTATGACAGGTTAAGTTGAGAATACCTGTAATTTATATCCATGTACATATATGTGGTCATATATGTGGTCATATATGTGGAAAAAGGGGGAAAAGTGGAGCAGAGTACAGAGGGTGGTAATAAGGTAGGGATATGTACCGACAGTAGCAGAAAAAGAATAGTTAGGTAAACCTCACAGAAGGGATGAGACTGGAATTTGTATTTTGGAATAAGATGAAGGGATTTTTGCCAAGCGAATATCTGGGCAAGGAGCATTCCAGATAGAAGCATGAACAAGAGGAAGTACCCTCAGGTGAGGAAATGCTTAGAGTATTTGGAGACCATCAAGGTGTCTTCCATGGCTGGAGCAAGGGAGAAAGGAGGCGACTAGTGGGAGATGAGTTCAGAGTGGAAATGTGCCAGGTAGGGTAGGATTTTGAAGATCAAGGGAAAGATTTGGGCTGTTACTCTGAACTGGTTAGAGAGCCATTGCAGAGTTTCTAACAGAGGAATGAAAGGTGCTAATTTAAATTTTAAAAAATATCACTTGGTTGCTGTATTGAGAACAGACTCTTGAGGGACAAAATTAAAGCAGGGTGACAGTTAAGAGGCGATTGTAGTAATCTAGGCTAAATATGATGGTTACTTGAACCAGAGAGGTATCAAGGAGATCATAGATAGAGTAAGATTCTAGATATATTTGGAAGGTAGAAGAAAATAGGATGTGTTGATGGTTGGATATGGGTAAAGAGAATAGAGGACTCTGTGCCCCTCTGACAAAATAAAATGTGCTCCTTATGAAGGTAACACCTGCGTTCTCTAATAAGTAGAAGTATTCAGCACTATCACTCCTGTTGACCAATTGGGATGCTCATCAGCTGTGCCACTGGATCTTTGCCCCTGGCTCACAATGGACTGTAAGATATGAGGAGAAGTTAGAAATGGACTACTGCTATATGGAAAAGACTGAGCATTCTTGCTATAGTTATTTTTATCACATATTATATTATCATATGTCATATATTCTATGGCATAAATCTAAAAACGTTTGGGTATATTTTTGTAATGTTTTTGTAATAGTTTGTAGTAAACTTTTCTGGCTTCATGAAACTAAAAAACACTAAATTCATGTTTAATAATAAAAAAAATACTGAATTTTTCATTTCTAAAGAAAGTTGATGTTAAGTATGGAAACTACACAAACTCTGATTGACATTTATCATCTTCCAAGGTGGTATTAATGATACCACAGGTATCACATAAAAACAGAAGACAAAAATCTATTGAAGAAGTATCGGTGTCTACTTCAAATTAGTTGTGTTTTAAAGAAGATTGTGCCCCCAGATGATTTTATAAGTGCCCCGTCAAATAGGGGTTTATAGATTTCTAAGTGAAGAATGACTTTTCATTTAGATGTGTTCCTTATTTTAAATTACTTCAACTCACCTTCTATTTCAAGTTTTCTTATTGTTCAACAGTTGCAGAGTTTTTTGAATAGTGCCTTGTGGAGGCACAAGAAAATCAGCTAACTCAGTAATGTCTAGGTTACTTTATTCACCTTGTTCAAAATAAAGCTTTTTTAAGAAATATATTTTATTTTTCAATTACATTTGAAATTTGACATCATATTAGTTTCAGGTGTACAACATAGCAGTTAGACATTTATATAACTTATACGGTGATCTCCCTAACATGCCTGGTATCTACCTGGCACCATACATACTTATTACAATGTTATTGACTATAATCCCTATACTATACTTTAAATCCCTGTGAATATTTTGCAACTGCCAAATTTTTACTTCTTAATTTTGTTATCTTTTCACTCTCAAAAGAAAAATTTTATTTCTTTGAAGGCGAAATTTCTAACATTATTTTACATACCACTTGTTAAGTGCAACAAAAAAGATAAAATGGTTTTAGAGTAAAAAATTGAATGCAAATTTTGGGTAATGCAGTATCATAATCATATTTAAAAAACAAAGTTTTAACTAGTTAAGATCCTAGTGAGGTAGAACTATGTTTGAATTGATTGTAGAACATACAAATTTCACAGTGACTGAAGCCATAGTGTATTCGTATGTATCTGTGTGTGTGTGTGTGTGTGTGTGTGTGTGTGTTCACTGAAGTCCCACGAGGCAACCAAAGATACAACAACCAGGGAGATATGGATTTATGACATAATGTATTTGCAACTTAGTGGGGGATACAGATGATTAAATGAGCAGCTATAACATAAAGGCAAGTACAAGGTGCTATGGGAAAATATACAGGGACCACTTTAACTTCAGACTTAGGAGAAGACTAAGGTCAAAGAAGTATTCTGACTAAAGTAATATTTCAAGTAAGACTTGGAGAATATACAAATGCTACCCAACCAGCCAAAGTCACAAGACATTAAATTCTGAAGGTCATAAAAGAGACATATAATTACACATTATAAGACTTATAAGAAGCTATGGTGCATAGTGTAGGGAAAGAGTAAGAGCGGTAATGGGAACACTAAAGGAAGCATGACCAGGGGGTGGGGATCAAAAGACAGGTTTCTAAATTTCATTAATCATGCTGCTAATTGAGACTTCACTAAACACTCACCTCCTCCTAGGACCAAACTGGAATAACAACTAAAATATAGACCAATCAACCTGAACAATCAACTGAAGACTAGCTGAAGAGAAGTCTTATAACCAAGGATTTACAGAAGAAGCTGCAGCAAGACTTGTAGGAAGGGCAGAGCTGTGAAGAGGGCTGTGGCTGAAATTTAGGAGGCATATCTCAGCTGCAAAGTTTCTCCCTGAGGGGCAGAAGGTTTCAACCCCACACCAGGGTCCCAACCTCAAAGCAACAGAGCTGGGAGGAGGTTCCCTTGTAACATCTGGCTATGAGAATCAGCAGGGATTCTGCCTGCTAGACAGGAACAAGAGTCTGCTAGAGCCACAGGTGTCTCCTTAAAGTGCCAACACAAAAAAAATATCATTCACAGCCACTCATCCTGGGCTCCTGCAGAGGAGGGTAGAGCAGACTAGAGTTGTGTAAAGACAGACTGAGGTTTGTGGCTCTGGAGAGAAAACTAAGGGGACAGCCACTGCTAGAAGGAACACCTCCCTCCATATGGCATCAACCTGGGGAAATACAATAGCCCCACCCTCTGGACGACCTGTTGCCCTACACTGTGGGTTTATGCCCTGCTGTGGAGTCAGCTACCTAGGCCAGGGTATAGAGGTCTGGGTAGATTCACGGGGTCTACTCACTGTCTGGGTAGAATCAGTGATTGAGTTGTATGGTGTGGGGGCAGGGCCATGCCCCTACTCTTTCATGAACCTGACTGGTGCCTCTCCCTCACAGGAGATCCACTAAACCCCCTCTCTGTGTTCCCAGTAGCTCCATTCTCCCTACTCCTGGTAGCCTTGCCCTGCCACGGTTTTGACAGGAGCCAGTACAGACTGAGTTGCGTGGCTCTGGGGCAAGGGACTCTCCCCACACCTGCCTCCAAATCTATTTGGCAACTCTTCCTCTCTTGACTGCCTGCAGCCCAACTCTGCTGACATATGGCTCATGGAAGAATCTGGGACAGACTGAGTTCTGCAGGTCTTGAACAGGGGAAATTTCCCCCTCTCATGCCAGAGGAGTGCAGAGTCCTCCCTTCACATAGCCAAATCTTGGTTTGTTTGGACTTGATAAATTTTGCTGGTCTCTCCCTGAAGACTCCATTAGACATTACCCCACCATGAAGGTATGCAAGCAGGCAAACTTTGTACATCCTTGGATATCTGCTGAGTGATCTCAAACCCAGCACTAGCACTGAGTTTGAACCGGGATAGATCAGGTGAAAACCAAGTCTACCTACCTGGTTTGCTCCTACCTGGTGACTCACTTAGAACATACCTCATGCAACACAAGTATTATTAGAGGCTCTTTCAATGACTGAACCTCAGAGGAAGCTGGCAGGTGAATATAAGTGGAGGCAGATCTTGGGTTCTTGGGACTTTTGCTGACCTGCCTCAAGGTTCTGTTCTGGTAAAAGCCAGCCTTGATGCTCAGCTTGATCCTTTCAGTGAACATCCAGGCCTAGCAGAGCATTTACAAACTGTGATCACTCTATAGCTCCAAACAGATTGTTCATGGCTAGTCACAGGCAGCATCTAACATTTGCATGCAGCAGAGGCCCTCCCAAGAGGCCCCAGAACCTCTTGGTCAGCTTCAGACAGCACTGAGCAGGATCTAATTAGCTTCACAAGTGGCATATCCAAAGGGAGATCTAGGCAGGTACCAGACCCTGCTGAGGTGAATTGTGCTTCATGTGTTCAGCACCCCCACAACACCTAGTACACTGTGAGCTTGAGGGCTAAGACTAAGGGTTGACTCGATGCATAAATGGGCCAACAACAATCAAGACTCAACAGGAGGGTCCACATAAATCACACAAAGGACATTCCAGGTGATCGAGAGGACTGTGCCACTGGGTTCTGTAGGACACCTACTAAATAAGGCCACCCTACAAAGACTGAGAGTCATATCAGACCTCAATTACATAGATATAAACAAAAACATGCAATCAAAATGGGGAGAAAAAGAAATATGTCCCAAACGAAATAACAGAAGGAATCTCCAGGAAAAGAGCTAAATAAAATGCAGACAAGCAATTGACCAGATATAGGGTTCAAAAGAATGGTTATAAGGATGCTCAAAGAACTTAGAACTAAAATTAATTTAGTGAGAATTATAGAAGCATGAATAGGGACATAGTGAGTATAAAAAAGAACCAGTCAGAAGTGAAGAATAGCATATACCAAATGAGTACACTAGAAGGAATATACAATAGATTGGATGAAGCAGAGGATAGAATCAGTGATTTGGAAGACAAAGTAGCAGAACACACCCAATAAAATTATCAAAAAGAAAAAAGAATTTAAGAAAATGAGAATTGTTTAAAGGAACTTTAGGACAACATCAAGCTTACCAACATTCAAATCATAGGAGTTCCAGAAAGAAAAGAGAGAGAGCAAGGGTTCAAGAACCTATTTCAAAAAATAATGACTGAAAACTTCCCTAACTTGGTGAAAGCATGTGACACATAAGTCCAGGAAGCAGAGAAAGCTCCAAAGAAGATAAATCCAAATAAGCCCACACCAGAACACATCATAAGTAAAACAGCAAAAGTTAAAGACAAAGAGAGAATTCTAAAAGCAGCAAGAGAAAGAAAGTTACCTACAAGGAAACTCCCATAAGACTGTCAGCTGCCTTCTCAACTGAAACATTTCAGGCCAGAAAGGACTGGCATGAAATATTCAAAGTGATAAAAAGAAAGGACATACAACCAAGATTACTTCACCCAGCAAGGCTATCATTTTAAATTGAAGGAGAAATGAAGAGTTTTCCAGACAAGAAAAAGCTAAAGGAGTTCATTACCACCAAACCAATATGTATTATAAGTAATGGTAATTGGTCTTCTTTAAGAAGAAAAAAAAACAGAATCATGGTTATGAAAAAATGGTAATAAATACACACTTAACAATAGTCACTTTAAATTTTCCAATCAAAAGATATAAGATACCCAAATGGATAAGAAAACAAGACCCATATATATGCTGCATTCAAGAGACCCACCTCAGAACGAAAGATACACACAGACTAAAAGGAAAAGGATAGAAAAAGATATTTCATGCAAATGGAAATGAAAAAAAAAGCTGGAGTAGCAATACTTATATATGACACAATAGACTTTAAAATAAAATCTATAATAAGAGATACTACCTAATGATTTTTTAAAAAGCAATCAACAAGAGGATATAACCCTTGTAAACATTTATGCATGCAACATAGGAGCACATAAATATGTAAAGCAAATCTCGATGGGTGTAAAGGGAGAGACTGACAGTAATACTGTCATAGTAAGGGATTTTAACACCTCATTGATATCAATGATTAGATTTTCCAGACAAAAATCACCAAGGAAAAACAGCCTTAAATGATACACTAGATCAGATGGATTTACTTGATATCTTTAGAACATTTTACCCTAAAACCAGACTAATAAACATTCTTTTCAGGGGAAAATAGTACATTTTCTAGGATAAAGCACATGTTAGGACACAAAACAAGTACCAGTAAATTTAAGATTAAAATCATATCAAGAATCTTCTTTGACCATAATGATAAGAAACTAAAAATCAATCTCAAGGGAAAAAACTGAAAAACAGACAAAGACATGGAGGCTAAATAACATGTTACTAAACAATGAATGAGTTAACAATGATATCAAATAAAAAAATCAAAATACACCTTGGATAATAAAAATAAGAATACAACATCCCAAAATTGATGGGACACAGCAAAAGCAACCTTAGGAGAGAAATTCATAGCATTACAGCCTACCTCAGGAACAAGAAAATTCTCAAATAAAAAATCAAAATTTATACTTAAAGAAACTAGAAAAAGAACAACTAACAAAGCTCAAAGTGAGTAAAAAAGGTTAATAATAAAGATAAGGGCAGAAATAAATGAAATAGAGTCTAAAAAATAAAACTACAAGAGATCAGTGAAACCAAGAGCTGATTCCTTGAAAAGATAAACAAGATTGGCAAACCTTTAACAAGACTCACCAAAAAAAAAAGAGACAGGACCCAAATAAATGAAATAAAAAATGAAAGAGAAGGTGTAACTACTGACACCAAAGAAATTTAAAAAATATAAGAAAATATTATGAACAACTATATGCCAATAAATTGGACAATCTGGAAGAAATAGATAAATTTATAGAAACATACAGTGTTCCATGACTGAATCAGGAAAATCAGAATATCTGATTTGACCAATTACAACAAGTGAAATTAAAGCAGAAAAAAAAAACTCTCCCAACAAACAAAAGTCCTGGACAAAATAGCTTCAGAGAAGAATTTTACCAAACATTCAAAGAAGAACTAACACCTCTCCTTCTCAAACTATCCTGAATAATTCAAAAAGAAGGGAAGTCTTTCACACTCATTTTACAAGGCCAGCATTGCTCTAATTCCAAAACCAGACAAAGATACTACAAAGAAAGAAAATTATAGGCCAATATCCCTGATAAACACAGTTGTTAAAATCCTCAACAAAACATTAGCAAAATAAATCCAGCAAGACAGTCAAAAGATCATAAGCCATGATCAAGTGAGATTTATTCTGGGGAGGCCAGGTTGGTACAATATCTGTAAATCAATACATATGATACACCACATAAACAAAATGAATGATAAAAATCACATGATCATATCAACAGATGCAGAAAAAGCATTTGAAAAATTCCAGCAGCCATTTATTCTCAAAATGAGAATAGAGGGAACACACTTCAATGTTACAGAGGCCATATATGACAAACCGACCGCTGACATCATACTCTATGGGCAAAACTAAAAGCATTTCCTTAAGATTGGGAATAAGACAGGGATGTCCACTTTTACCATTCTTTTTTGTTTTAGTTTTTTTTAAAGATTTTATTTATTTTTAGAGAGAGAAGGGAGGAAGAAAAAGATAGAGAGAGAGAGAAACATCAATGTGCAGTTGCTGGGGGTTGTGGCCTGTAACCCAGGCATGTGCCCTGACTGGGAATTGAACCTGCAATGCTTTGGTTCACAGCCTGTGCTCAATCCACTGAGCTATGCCAGCCAGGGCAGCTTTTACCATTCTTAAACAACACAGTAATGGAAATTGTAGCCACAGATATCAGACAAAATGAAGAAATAAAAGGCATCCAAGTTGGAAAGGAAGAAGTAAAACTGTCATTATTTCCAGAGGATATGATACTGTTTATAGAGATCCCTAAAGATTCCACCAAAAAGCTACTAGAACTGATAAATGAATTCAGTAAAGCACCAGGATACAAAATAACTATCCAGAAATTAATTGCAATTTTAAATGCCAATAAGGAACTGCCACAAAAGGGCACTAAGAAAATAGTCCCATTTACAACTGCATAAAAATACTTAGGAAAAAATTTAACTATGGATGTAAAAACCAATACCTAGAAAATTTGACACTAGAGAAAGAAATGGAAGAAGATACAAATAAAGAGAAGCATATACCATGTTCATGGATAGGAAGAATTAATATTATTAAACTGTCCATACTACCCAGCTGTGTGGTTCAGTTGGTTGGAGCATCATCCTGTAAATTAAAGGGTCATATGTTAGATTCCAGGTAGGGCACATACCCAGCTGGTGGGTTCATTCTGTGGTCAGGGCATGTCCAAGAAAGTGACTAAATCAATATTTCTCTCTCACATTGACATTTTTCTCTCTCCTTACCTCTTCTCTCTCTTTAATAGCAATGAAAAATGAAAAAATAAAATTATCCTTAGGTGAGGATAAATTTTTTTAAATGTCCATACAACGCAAAGCAATCTATAGGTTCAATGCAATTCCTATCAAGATACCAATGGCATCTTTACAGTACTAGAACACATAGTCCAAAAATGTATATGGAGTCACAAAAGACCCTGAACAGCCACAGCAATTTGAGATAAAGGACAAAGTTGGAAAAATCATGCTACCTAATATCAAACTACATTACAAGGTATAGTAATCAAAACAACATGGAACTGGCATAAAATATATATACAGGGAACAGAATACAGAGCCCAGAAATAAACTCACACATGAATGGCCAATTAATATTTGACAAAGGAGGCAAAAACATACAATAGGATAAAGATAGGCTATTCAATAAATTGTATTGGGAAAACTGGACACAGGTGCAAAATATTAAACTAGACCACTTTATTACACCATACTACAAAAGGATAACCTCAAAATAAATGAGAGACTTAAATATTAGTCCATACTTCTGGCCAAGATGGAGGCATAGATAGATACACTGTGCCTCCTCATACAACCAAGAAGGACAACAACAAATTTAAAAACAAAAACCAACCAGAACTGCCAGAAAACTGACTTGTACAGAAGTCTGACAACCAAGGAATTAAAGAAGAAACATTCATCCAGACCGGTAGGAGGGGTGGATATGGGCAGCTGGGGCAGAGAAGATGCATGGCAAGGTGGTGGCTGGAGGGCGAGTAGGGCAGTGGCTGGTGGAGTGGGCAGTCCCACATTTGTGTGCAGATGAACCAGGAGAAATGACTGGGGAGCAACACAGACCACACAACCCAGGGTTCTAGTGTGGGGAAATAAAACTTCAAAGCCTCTGACTGAAAAACCTCTGGGGGTTGTGATGGCAGGAGAAACTCCCAGCCTCACAGGAGAGTTCCTTGGAGAGAATTACAGGGTCCTAGAACATACACAACCCACCCACTCAGGAATCAGCACCAGAAGGGCCCAATTTGCTTGTGGGTAGTGGGGGAAATGACTGAAAGCCAGCCAAGAGCCAAGCAAGCGGCATTGTTCCCTCTTGGACCCCAGCGTCATAATGCAGTGATGTGGGTTACCCTGCCCTGGCAAATACCTAAGGCTCCACCTTTTACTACGCAACAGGTGTGCCAAGACAAAAAATAGCCCACACAAGGACAGATCAAAGCTTCAGAAAAAATACAACTAAGCAGTGGAAAGATAACCAACCTATCAGATGCAAAGTTCAAAACACTGGTAATCAGGATGCTCATGGAAATGGTTGAATATGGTCACACAACAGAGAAAAAAGTGAAGGCTATGAAAAGTGAAATAAAGGAACATGTACAGGGAACCAACAGTGAAGGGAAAGAAACTAGGACTCAAATTAATGGTTTGGGGTAGAAGGAAGAAATAAACATTCAACAAGAACAGAATGAAGAAACAAGAATTCCAAAAAATGAGGACAGGCTTAGGAACTCCAGGACAACTTTAAACATTACAACATCAGAATCATAGGGGTGCCAGAAGGAGAAGAAAAAGAGAAAGAACTTGAAAACTTATTTGAACAAATAATGAACAACTGCCCTAATCTGGCAAAGGAAGTAGACTTCCAAGAAGTCCAGTAAGTCCAGAGAGTCCCAAAGAAGTTTGACCCAAAGAAGCACACACCAAGGTACATCATAATTACATTAGCTAAGATTAAAGATAAGGAGAGAATCTTAAAAGCAGCAAAAAAAAAAAAGGAGACAGTTACCTACAAAGGAGTTCCCATAAGACTATCAGCTGATTTCTCCAAAGAAACCTTACAGGAAGGAAGGGGCTAGAAAGAAGTACTTGAAGTCATGAAAGGCAAGGACTTACATCCAAGATTACTCTATCCAGCAAAGCTTTCATTTAGAATGGAAGGGCAGATAAAGTGCTTCTCAGATAAGGTCAAGTTAAAGGAGTTCATCATCACCAAGCCCTTATTATAAGAAATGTTAAAGGGATTTATGTAAGAAAAGATGAAGATCAAAACTATGGACAGTAAAATGACAACAAATTCACAACTGTCAACAACTGAACCTAAAAAACAAAAAAACAACAAAAAAGAATAAACTAAGAAAACTATTAGAACAGAAACAATCACAGAAATGGAGATCTCATGGAAGGTTATCAGTGGGGAGGTAAAGTGGGGAGAATTGGAGAAATGGATAGAAAATAAGAAGCATAAATTAGCTACAAAATAGACAGGGGGATGTTAAGAATAGTATAGGAAATAAAGATGCCAAAGAATGTATATATATGATCCATGGACATGAACTAAGGTGGGGGGAATGCAGGTGAGGAGGACTGCATGGTGGAAGGGATTAAAGGGGAAAAATGGAACAACTGTAATAGCATAATCAATAAAATTTATTTTAAATAAATAAATAGACTACAAACCATAGAAAGTATAGATAAAAACATAGGTAGTAACATCTCAGACATATTTTGTAGTAATAGTTTTTCTGACATATCTCCTTGGGCAAAAGAAACAAAAGAACAAATAAACAAATGGGACTCATCAAACTAAAAAGCTTTTGTAAAGCAAAGGAAACCATTACCCAATAAAAAGACAGCCCACTGGATGAGAGAACATATACCAATGAAATACCTGATAAGGTATTAATATCCAAAATTTATAAAGAACTTATATAACCCAATACCAAAAAATCCCTAAACAATCCAATTAAAAAATGGGCACAGGACCTGAACTGACACTTCTCCAAAAAGGAAAAGATGGTCAACATCATTAATCGTCAGAGAGATGCAAATTAAAACCACAATGAGATACCATCTCACACCTGTCAGAATGGCCATTATTAATAAAGCAACAAACTAGGGCTGGCAAGGATGTGGAGAAAACGGAACCCTCAATGGTTTGTTGGGGAGAATGCAAACTGGTGCCACCATGGTGGAACTGCCCTATGACCCAGTGATTCCTCTTCTGGGAATATATCCAAAGGAGCCCAAAATACAAATTTGAAAAATAATACACACCCCTGTATTCACTGCAGTATTATTTACCATAGCCAAGATTTGGAAGCAGCCCACATGTCCATCAGTAGTAGAGTGGATAAAAACAATGTGGTAAATTTACACAATGGAATACTACTTGGCTGTGAAAAAGGACATTCTACCTTTGTGAAAGAATGGATGGACCTGGATATTATGCTAAGTGAAATCCAGTCAAAGAAAGGCAAGTGCCATATGATTTCACTTACATGTGAAATCTGATGAACTAAATATACTAACAAACTAAGTAGAAACAGTCTCACAGATACAGAGAAGAGACTGACAGCTGTCAGAGATAAGGGAGTTTGGAGGCTGGGTGGAAAATGTGAAGGGATTAAGCAAAAACCCCCAACAACTCAGACAGAAAACAGTTATGGTGATTGTAAGAGTGAAAGGCGGATGGGGGAGGTAGAAGAGGGTGAAGGAGGGATAATTGGTGATGGAAGGGGATTCGACTTGGGTGGTGAACACACAATTCAATATACAGATGATGTATTATAGAATTGTACACCTGAACCCTATATAAGTTTATTAACCAATGTCACCCCAATAAAATCAATAAAAAGGACTTCATTCTAAGATTTAGAGTAACAGTTTCAATATAGTGGTAGTGGCAGAAAGAATACAGTAGTTTGAGGAATGAGTGGGAAGAGAAAAATAACCACAAAGATGTTCTTTCAATTCTCTTTCTATGAAAGAAAAATGGGAAAGAAGGTGGTGGCTGGAGACTAATGTGGTATCCAGAGGAGGTTGTTCTAAAATTAGGTGACACTTGAGCATGTTTAGCACTGATGGAAAGGGAGCCAAAAATCATGGTAGAGTTGAAAATGTAGGAGAAGGAATTCTGCCCCTTTCACAGCGTGAGAATTCCGAAAAGGTGAGAAGTAAGAAGATTGAAAGCACAGGAGAGATTGGCACTGGACTATTAATTCACACACTGAAATGAGAGAGAAAGAAAGGAAATGATGAGTACAGGTGCCAATAAGCTGCTATGGCTGTATGAAGTTAGAGAAGTTGTTATAGGCTTCTATTTTTTCCTTGAAGTAGGAGGCTAGGACATATGCTGAGGGGTGAGAAGAAAACTGGCAGGAACATAGTTTTAAGAAGGGAAAATGTTGAAAATAGCTGTTGCAAAGAAATGGGAGTGAGAACTAATTAGGAAATCAATGGCAGCCCAGTCAAAGTTGGATATCATGAATTAGCTTTTCCAGGCAGATGTTTCAGGACAATACAGCCGTATTACACGTGTGCCTCCATGTAAAGCAAACTAGGATAAATGTTACCTGAATGATACAAGCAATCATGCCCAATAGTATTGGCTGCATTTGTCAAAAAGAAAAGTGAGCATTTTGTAAGAGAGATGGGAAATGTCAGGGCATCTGCAGGGAGGGAAATGCACAGGCAATGGCTTGGGAAAGACAGCACAATGTTCTAAGAGACAGGAAAGACTTGCAGAAAAGGTGGGTCCTCACTGAGAAGTACTATGAACTATATTAAACAGGTAGTTGTGCCTACGTCTGGAAAATGTGTGTATATATGTGTATGTGCATGTATGTGTTTGTGTGTGTGTGTGTGTGTGTAAGTTTGGAGCCACTAGGAATCTTGAAGCAAAGCAGTGATACATGGTGGGCAGGGGAGGTGAATGGAGAACACATGTATACAAACAAAAACACACACATCAACTTATTACCTTTATCAACCACACTATTGAAGTAGATATTGATGCTTTAATTTGGTTAACAATAAATGGCTATTTAGGAGAGTGAATAAAAATATGATATTTATACAGCTTATCACATTATTTATTATAAAGGTATTTTTGGAAACCAATATACTGTTCAGTTTCTATAAAAGCCTCATTTCTTTCATCCTTTCAAGAAATATTTGATTAAGCACCAAGTACTGTTCCAGGTGCTAAGATTACAACATGGAACAAACTGAAAAAGGAAAAAGCCAGCTCTCAGTCAGTTCACCTTTTATTCAAAGGACAGACGGACAATAAAAACAAACAGATAAAATATATATTGTGCAATGATATTGTAAGTTCTTTGGGAAAAAAATAAAGACTGGAGGAAAATGGGCAGTGCCAGGACTTACAGGATGGTTTAGGATTTTGAACTGAGTGGTTAACACAGGCCTCATTGTGGTGTAAATAGTGGAAGAAATCTGAAGAAAGTGGAAGGATGTAATGAAAACTGCCATGGGGAAATCTGAGATGATTGTAAGGACTCTGGCTTTTACTCTGAGTGAAAGGGCAGGCCATCAGTGGGTTCTGAGCAAAGGGGAGAACATGATCTAATTTAGGTTTTAAAAGGACCACTTTAATGACTGCACAGAACTTACAATGGGAGGGCAGGAGGAGACATGGTGGGGAAAGTAAGAAGACTATCATCATTTGAGAGAGCAGTGGTGCTGCTGTGTATTGGGTAGCATGGTTGTGGTGGTAGGTAATCTGCTGGAGTATGGACATATCTGAACTTCAGGCCAACAGGATTTGCTGAGGGAATGAATATAAGGTATGTATCAAAGAGTGAATTTAAAAGTTACTCCCACTTTGCTGATCTGAGCCAAGGAATGGATTTTTCATTTACAAAGATGGCTAAGACTGTAGATTGGAGATCAGGATCAGGAGTTTAGTTTTGGACCTATAAAATCTGAATGCTTACTAGACATCCAAATGGTGATATTTAGTAAGTAGCTAGATATATAAATCTGGAGTTAAGTCCAGAGTGGAGATACTCATTTTGAAATTGTCTGTGGATGAGTACAGGTAGAGCCTGAAAGACTAAACTCCAGACCCCTATAAAGTTTAGTGGGAGACTGAGGACTATTGATGGTGAGCTAGGAAGATCCCAAGTAGGTGGCATCCTGAAGCCATGTGAAAAAAGTGGTTTAAAGAGAAAAAAAATATCAACTCTGTGAAAAGGTACTGAGAGGTGATTTCAAATGGGGTCTGAGAGTTAACCATTGGATTCAGCAACACAGAAATTATTGGTAAATTTGACTCATGTAGAGAGGTGGACTTACAGGTATTGATTCAATATAATATGCAGGGAAAATAATTGGAGATCCTTATGTAGACAGTTCTTTTGAGGGGTTTCACTGTAACCAGGAGAAAAGAAGTAAAGCATTAGCTTAAGGGGGACTTAAGTTGTGGTGTGGGGTTCCAGCCAAGATGGAGGCATAGGTAGACACACTTCACCTCTTTGCACAACCATAAGAAGGATCACAACTAATCTCAAAACAAAAATCAACAAGAACGACAGAAAATCGAACTGTATGGAAGTCCAACAACTGAGGATTTAAAGAAGAAATATTCATCCAGACACGTGGGGGAGGGTGGAGCCAGGGAGCCAGGACAGAGAGAACGCAGTGTGTCAGTGGCAAGGCAGCAGTGGTGAGACAGTGGTGGCAGCGGCAAGCAGAACAGGTGGTCCTACATTCACATGTGTCAGGTAAAAACCAGGAGGAACACCTGGGAAGCAAGTGATCCCAACCCCAGGCCAGACCTCGAAGCCCAGGAAATAAAGCCTCAAAACTTCTGGCTATAAAAACCAGTGTGGGTTGGGGTACTGGAAGAAACTGCTGGTCTCTCAAGAGAATTTGTTTAAAGGGCCCCCACAGTCCTAGAACATTCACAAACCCACCCACTCTGCAACCAGCACCAGGGCAACAGCTAGAGGGGCATCAGCGGCATAGGGGAACTGGGTAAAGTGATTAGAAATGGGGTGCTGAGCAAGTGACATTGGTCCCTCCTGAACTCTCCCCCACATACAGTATTACAGTTACAAAATGGGTTGCCCTGCCCTGGCAAACACTTAAGGCTCTGCCCCTTACAGTGTAACAGGTGTGCCAAGACAGAAAGTCAAAGTAGCTCTGCCTAATACACAGAAACAAACACAGGGAGGCTACCAAATTGAGGAGACAAAGAACTGTGGCCAAAATGAAAGAACAGATCAAAATTCCAGAAAAAGAACTAAGCGAAATGGAGATAGGTGACCTATCAGATGCAGAGCTCAAAACACTGGTGATAAGGATGCTCTGTGAACTCCTTGAGCAAGGCAAACACATAAGAGAAGAAATGAAGGCTACACTAAGTGAAATAAACAAGAAGATCAAAACTATGAACAGTAAAATGACAACAAACTCAACTATCAACAACTGAATTTACAAAAACAAAAACAAACTAAGCAAACAACTATAACAGGAACAGAATCATAGCTGTGGAAATCATATGGAGGGTTATCAGCACGGAGAGGGAAGGGGGAGAATGGGGGAGAAGGTACAAGGGTTAAGAAAGATAATTGGTAGGTACAAAATAGACAGGGGGATGTTAAGAATAGTATAAGAAATGGAGAAGCCAAAGAACTTATGTGCATGACCCATGGACATGAAATAAGGGGTGGGGGGTTTACTGGAGGGGTTTGGGGGGGTACCAGGTAGAGGGGAACAAAATGGAAAAAACTGGGACAACTTTAATAGCACAATCAATAAAATATACTTAAAAACAGGGGGACTTAAGATCAGGTATTTTTTGTCAGAATAAATTTCAGCACTTTTAACTGCTGACAGAAATGATCTGGTAAAGGGAGAAAAAGTAATGATGCAGAAAGGAAGCATAGAATTGATGTTACGATTAAGGTAAAGGGATGGGACCTAGTGGACAAGTAGAGGAGTTGGACTCAGACAAAAACATGGATACTTTATCCAGAACATGAGGCAAGCAGAAAAAGTATAGGGCTAAACCTGTGGGCATGTGGTGAATGTGGTAGTGAAAAATGAGGAAATATTTTCCTGATTGTTTCAATTTTCTCAGAAATGGGAAGTGATTTATAAACTTAAAAATAATAATGGCATATTGGATATAATATGTTTGGAAAGTACCGAAAGATTATTTGAGATTAGTCATCATGAATTTAAGAGATAGGTCAATTAATGTCATGTATTTTTTTTCTAGACACATTGGCTTATACTTTTTCAAGAATAGAAATGTCGGATTCACATTCAAGAAAGGCAGGGGTTTTGTCAGGCGAACCTGATGAACCCAGGGTGGCCAAAGTGGAGTTGAAGCTGCATGCTAGACAGTAAAAACATTTGCCCTGAGCAAGGCAGATAGGTAGAATTTAAAGCAGGTGAAGGACAGTGAAATGGTTGTGGGATTATTGATTTTTTTATTGAATTTAGAATTATTGAGTATTTCTAGAACTATCAATAGTTTAGCCAATCAAAGACTATGATTTTGAATTTAAGTATAATGAAATGTCCTTATCTAAATATAAGAGATTCCTAAGTAGGGTCAACTTTTACTCACTCAGAATTTCATTTTCATGTGAATAGGAATCTGGAAAGAATGTCCCAATTTTGTTGTATATTGGTGAATCATATATTACCTCCCCAAAATAGGTAATATTGCATAAATTAAAGAGAGCATGATTTGTCACAAATATTTTCAAAATTCAACAATTTCTGTTTCTTAAATATTTGTAAATACTGCCTCTTAAACACAAACTTACTAGTTTCATTGTTTAAAATTTGATCTTTTATCAATACTTCTAGCTTTCCACCCATATAGATAGTTGACATATTCACTTTACGTTTCCAGGGTGCAGAAACTTCATCTATCCTTAGAAGAGCAAAAATTAAATATAAACTTTTGGATGGTTACATAACAATGAGGGAGCCTAGGCAGTGGTACCAGGGTGACCATTTTTATCCTCTACTCACAATGGTGCAAACGTATGTCCTCTTGGAACTGACATATAAAATCGAGCAATGCTGAGGCACATTATTTTTCTCTTTGAGATGAGCATATGGTAAAAATTCTGTAAAAGAATCTAGGAATAGCAAACCTGTTTTTTTTAAACAATTTTACAGTGGAATAGATATGAAAATCAAAGACATGTTCTATGGTACTGAACTTTGGCTTTTTCTGGCTGTGATTGACACACCAAGATAAAAATCCCCACCATTCCTTTTGTGTCATTTAACACCTACTTGAGGGCCTATGAATAAAAATAAGAAATAAATACAAATGTTTAATCCATAATGGAGTAGGAGTCCCATATCCTGGTGATAAAGCTGCTAGCATTTATGTGTATTGTCACTGACTTTCACATCAGAGATAGCAGAGGATGCCAAGTTGAAGAGCTGAGGGATGGAATTGTACTATTGTAAGTTCTCATCTGTCAAACAAGCTAGAGCACCTGGCACCAGCAGACTTGAGTAGAAAACCCTAGAAGTAAAGTGGGAGGTAGTTTCGTATACCTCATGTTCCCATTCATATCTCTCTTTTGCCCCGTTTTAATATAGACACCTTGACCTTCCCAGTCATCAATTTCAGGCATAACTTTAGAAGAGATTAGGTCAGAAAGATGACATTCTCAGAAAAGTTTCAAATAACTTGGATTCAGATATAAGCTGCAGGTATGCATGTCAGCAGGTATAGTTTATAAATTTGTATTCTTTGATACAGGTAAAAAAATCAGACAAAATATATGCAATAGTTTCCAGAAATTGGGCAATAGGCAGGCAGGACATGATCCCCGAAGGATGGGGAACCAATGAGGGGAGCCCTCCCACTCTTTCCACCTCTTTCACGGAGGGCAGTTTTCAGGTGTGACCTAGGGTCCTAATGTCACTAGGTGCACAAGAGTTCAGGGTTTAAAGAGGCCAAGAGGCTAGAATTCACAAGACAGAGAACCAGAGGAAGAGAGCTGTGCAGTGAAAGAAAGCAAGCTCTGGAAATCCATAGAGCCCTTGGTGCCTTCAGCTGAGTGCTCATCAACACATTCACATGGGGAACTAGCCACACTGGAGAAAGAACTGCCGGAGAGGAGCAGGTGGAGCAAACATTAGAGACCCCACAGGAGTGGAAATAGTTTGATTTGCAAATAGTAGGATGAAAAGGCTTCTCAACATATAGAGAATTAGATAGAGTTCTCAATCTGGTAATGCCTCAGTATTAGGGCAAATTAGTCCTAGACTAAGGGCTCTTCTGTATCTGCCTAACAAAGCCTGAAAGCACACCTTGGAAGGATCAAACTGTTCCCAAAGAACTGCATTATAGGATGAACTCCCAATATATTTAAAGGAATACAACAGAATGTCCAGGATTCAAAAATCAAAGTACACAATGTCTGGTATCTAATAAATTATTATCCATGTGAAGAAACAGAAAAACAAGACCCAAAATAAAAAGAAAAACCAATCAGCAATGAGTCCTAAAAAGGACTAGGATGATTGAATTTGTGGAGGACTATCTCCCAATAGCACTTCTTTCTTTCTTTGTCATTTTTTTGTTTTAATGTGATATTTTTTATTGTATTTTTTCCATTACTGTTTATCCACCTTGTATTTACCCCCCCTACCCCCAGCAATCCCCACACTGTTGTCCATGTCCATGAGTCCTTTTTTCCTTTTGCTTGATCCCTCTACCCCAGCCCCTAACCCCTTCTCCAGAGCTGTCAGTCTGCTCTTTACGTCTGTCTCTCTTGCTTGTTAGTTAAGTTTGTTCATTAGATTCCATGTATTGGTGAAATCATATGGCACTTTTCTTTCTCTGACTGGCTTATTTCATTTAGAATTATACTGCATGTGTTCAAGAAAGCAGAAGAAAGTAAGCAGGACAAAGAAGACATACACACACTTGTAGATATAAATGCATACATACATATACACATACAGATATACAGATACCAAAATCATACTTTTTAGATGAAAAATATGCTGAGTTTCTGCCTTAAGGAACTAGAGAAAGATAAGCAAATAAAACCCAAAGTAACATTAAAAGGAATGTAGCTAAAAGCAGAAATCAATTAAATAAAAAAAACTAGGAGAGAAAGAAAACTTTTTAAAATTAAAAATAATAAACCTTTGGCCATACTGAACAGGGAAAATAATAAATTATTAATATCTGAATGATAGAAAAACTATCAATACAGATATTATAGATGTTAAATAGATGACAAAGGAATATTTTGAGCAACATTTACTAGTAAATGTGATTAAATAAAATGGAAGAATTTAAGATAAACTACCAAAGCACACTCAGGAAGAAATAGACAACTGTGAATATTTATCTACAAGAAAAATTAAATTTCTTGCTAGATGTCTTTTAAAAAAGAAAAGTAAAAACCCAGATGGATTCCCTAATGAATCTAAAGAAATAGTAAAAATAAAAATGAGAGACAAAAAAACTCATGGACATGGGTAACAGTGTGGTGATTGCTGGGAGAGGAGGCCGAAGGGAGGTGGAGGAGGATATAAGGGGGGTAAATGGTGATGGATGGAGATTTGACTTAGGGTGGTAAACACACAATACAGTGTACAGATGGTGTGTTATGGAATTGTGCATCTGAAACCTGTAAAATTTTGTTAACCGGTGTCACCCTAATAAATCCAATAAAAAGGAAAATAATAAAGAAAGTAGTAGTGAAAGCACTTATATGCAAATTCTTTTCAAAATTGAAGAAGGGTTAATATGTATTTCATAAAACTATTTATGGACATCAAAATCCAAACATCACATAATTCTTACATTTTACATAATGTTAGTGTTATTTTGTTTTTTTTTCCAAACTCTTGAAAACATAAAACCAATACAAGCTCATACAGAAACAGATGGTGGGCCAAATTTGGACAATGGGACAGTTTGCTGATTCTTGATGTTGAGCAATTAGAACTCTCACATGCTGTTTGTTGGAATTTTAAATGGTATAACTGCTTTGAAAACAATTTGGTTTCTTAAAAAGTTAAACATATACCTACTATAAGATCCAGCCACTTCCCTCTTAGGTATTTAGCCAAGAAAAAAGGAGGCATATAACCTCAAAAAAACTTATGTGTGCATATTTATAGAAGCTTTATTTGCAATATCTCCAAACTGGAAAGAACTTAAATCTTCATCACCTGGTGAATGGATAACCACTTGTGATACATGCATGCAATGGCATTTCAGCCATAATAGGGAATACACTATCAATACGCATGGCATAGACTGCATCTTCAAATAATTATGAAGAGTGAAAGAAGCTAGTTAAAAAGGCTTATAGTATGATTTTATTTATATCAAATTCTACATAATATAAGATCACCCATGGTGATAGAAAGCAGATATGGTATCCTGGGGATAGTTGGGCAGGTGAGAGAGGCTTGGATTAGAAAGGGCCACAAAGCAACTTTTGGGAACAATAGAAATGTTCACTGTTAATTGTGGTGGTGGTTTCAAAAGTATATACATACATCAAACTCATCACATTGTATACATTAAATATACAAATCATATTTTATGCTACCTATACCTCAATAACATTGTAAGAAAGAAACCACCTGTCCTCAACAACCCTTTTTTTAACTTTACAGTCCACCCTAAATTTGAATGAATGGTTTCCCTCTGGAATAGTTGCTTTGTAAACCTTGCCTCTCTATTTATAGAACAGTGGGCTTTAATTCCTTTAATATTGTATCTGGATTTAGGAAGCAGATGGGGAATATGCCTGGAGAGTCAAGCATACAGTAGGCAGGCATAATGATTTCTGAATTGTGGAGGGCATATGTTATAAGAGAAATATACTATACACATACCATTTAAGCATTTAAACTTTGCACTATACATAAAACCAGTCATCTTGGGATCACACTAGGATGGGTCCCCTTCCTGACCATTCCAAGGTCAATTTTGATTTTCCCATCCTACAATTTCAAATGAGACAAGGAAAGTTTGCTGTGAATTGTGCCAGCTTGTAGGTTGAGAGGAAGGGGTCTAATTGCACCACTAAAGATCCTAAGTTCCAAGTGAGAAGTTAGAGATAAACTATTCCAACTTCTTCATTTTGTAGGTAAGAAAAATGAGGTATAGATGGTAAAGTGATGTTATAACACATTTTAATCTGTGACTGTTATATGCCAGTCAGATATCGACCAAGGTACTATGGGCAAGTGGTAGTAGACAACCTTATTTAATTATATCGACAAGAATAATATGAGACCATATCAAAGACCTTAATGATCAGTGAGTCACTACCTTTGCCATTTTTCCTTTCTATATATGTATTATTAAAGTTTTCAACACATGAAAATCTGAAATGTTGTACAGTGTGAATTTGGTACAACAGATGGATGTATATTTCCAAATAGTACTCTTTACAATACTTTAACATACATACCAATTTTTAAAAAATGCTGGACACATGTATATTAACACAGTGGCCCTAAAAATCAATAGCTGGTTTTTGAGGTTTAGGTATGACCTCATCCTGAGAGATAAGATTGGTGTAAGAAGATCACACAATGCTTTCTGTTATACATATAATACTATTTAAATTCAGCACTGATTAAAAAGATGAAATAAGTTTAGTATTATTGCTTTTATTTTTATAAGTAAATCCCAAATGGAAAATCTCAAAACCAAATTGATTTGCAAAGCCCTATTATTCTCATATATTCTTTCTTTGTAAAACTTATAACTCAGCACAGTATTAGCTCACAAACAAAAGCTTTGCAAGGTTATCATTTTTGTCTGATTTGTCTGGTAGCTCCGTTGTCTCCAAGGCCTGCATCACCATTCCTAAATGGGACCATGCGAATGTAATTAATGGTCACACATATGGTATAAAGAGTAGGAGATGAGGAATTAATTTCTGTTTTTCTTCCCTGGGCTTCATATCAGTTTGCAAGTTACTATTCTACTCAGCAATAGACAGCTCAGAGGAAAAGACCAAACTGCTACAGCTGCTATGCATTATAAAGCAAGAGAAAGAGAGGAGGAAAACTTAGATTTCATTTGCACACAAAATGAACATCCACAGTCTGTACACTTTGTTTGGAAATAGCTCTGTGTTTTAGGTTGGATAGGCTTTTAATGGTCTTTTTCTTTTTTTCCCAAGTTTCACTCTGTTCATGAGCATCATTAGAACTCAGACGGAGTGCACTTCTGGGCCTCATTTATGCAAATTGTGGACCATTCAAAAGAGAAAACGTAAAGGTGATACAAAATTACCAGGAAACTGCACTCTGAGGGCAGCTATTAATGACGTGAAGGAAGTAGGGGAACATGATTAAACCATGACTACACCGAGCCACTATCACAAATGACACCAAAATGTGGTTTCATTGTGAGGTACCTATGACACTAAGATGATAAAAATTAAAATGCTTTCAACGACAAGAAAACCCTGAAATGAGTAGACCTGCCTAATGATTGAGAAATCACAGGCATTGATACTGGGGAGACTTGATAGCACACTTAAATAGACATTAATTAGTTTATCATATAGAAGAGAAGACTTTAGTAGAGTTTGGCATCTTTTTCCTATCCATGGCTTGCTTAATTCACCAGTTGGTGTACAAATGTTTGCAACATTTTAATAACAAATCAATGGTCCCACCTTAACTCGTAAAGCTCCACCTTAACATTTGGATCTATGAGCTACATAATGTAGGTTGACATTTCATAGCTTCTGTTTAGAATGGTATTGTCATTTCTGCCTTCTTGCCAAAATTGTCAAAGGGAGGATTGAAGTTTGATTTAGTTCCCTCCTTCCTACAGTGTACTCAGTTCCTCCCATTGTATCCCAGTGAGTTACCACGGCAATTCAAACAAATACTTTTATTTTTTACTCACACTCCCATTAACTTTTACACAGCCCTCATCCTATCTACCTGCTCAAGATAACAGACTGAGGACTTTTCTTTTAAAGATTTTATTTATTTATTTTTAGAGAGGGAAGGGAGGGAGAAAGAGAGAGAGAGAGAGAGAGAAACATCAATGTGTGGTTGCTGGGGGTCATGGCCTGCAACCCAGGCATGTGCCCTGACTGGGAATCGAACCTGCGACACTTTGGTTTGCAGCCCACGCTCAATCCACTGAGCTACGCCAGCCAGGGACTGAGGACTTTTATTTACTTCCTTTCACCTCAGGAAAAAAAATCACAGGAGCAGTATTTACAAATAAAAAAAAACCGTAACAGATCTGTAAAGGAGGAGTGTGAGTGGAGGAGTGAGAGGAAAGAATAAAAAGAAACCATGAGTGAACCACTTGTAAAAGACGGTAGAGAGGAAATGGATGGATGAAGAAAAAGCAGACACCACTGGGGAAGACCATTGACATATGACTATGTTGCTGGTGGAGATGGTGCTCTCTCATGGAGAGTCGCAAGGGAAGCACCTCCAGGAACCCAGGTACTGGAGATTGTGGCGTAGTAAGGTCTACCGAAGTTGGGGTAAACACAAAGGGCTGTCCCAGGTCTCTTTCCCCTGTGGAAGGAGTCCACTCTTGTCTTCATCAGGCCCAGAAATAGGGCCAGAGTCTGGACATTTTACAGCACTGGTTTAGTTCCTATCTGTCCTCGTCCAGCCAGCAGAGTGTGCGTCTTGGGCTGTGCTCCGGCTGTCTGTGGCGAGGCCCACATTGAAGTCTGCACTGCTGCTGGACCCAGAAAGCTAGCACAGAGAGCAAAGGCGAACAGGAACGGGGCGAGCAGATGTGTGTGTGTGTGTGTGTGTGTGTGTGTGTGTGTGTGTGTGTGTGTGGCGAGGGGGGGGTGTTAAGCTTCAGTTATATTATCTCAGGTTTGGGAACAAGGACCGGTTGCCCTTTCAAATGAATCAATCAGTTTTCCAATTCTTGCACTGTATGCTCCTCCTAAACAACCCACTTCCTACGTCTTCCAGGGGTTCTGTGTCCCTTATCTTGTCCAATCCTTTCCCAGGCCAGACTGACAGGCCCCTGGGGTGGCCACCTAGGCTTCTGCTGAGCATGCCTCACAGTAGAAACACCTCCTCATTGTCTGGACTTCTATTAGGCAGTGCTGCCCTGGGGAGGAATTCCCTCTCTTCCTTCCCAGTAATCCACTTACTTTAGCCTGCAGACCCCCAGGGAGATTGAGAAGATTTTTTTCCTTCCTACACTGGGAGGGAGGGGTGCTATTCTCTTTGTGGTTGGGGAAATGCTGCAATCCCCTGGGGTGCCTATGAATGCTGCAATTTCCTAGCAAAGCAGGCTGATGATCTGATTCAGCTTCCCAGTTTATTAGGCTTCTTAATGTATGATTCTTTTTGCTCTAATCCTTTATTAATATTTAGCTACCTACACTAACAAGTGGGTCATCCTGGAGCCCTGAAAAAGCTTAAAAACTCAAATCAACAAAATAAACAATAACAATTCACCATGGGTGAATAATAATTCTTGTATATTAAGCATGTAAGGATGACTAGACAAAGTAGTTAAATGGGAAGAGCAACAAGAGGTTGCTAACTTAAAAGATTAAATTAATAAAATATCTCAGAATAAAGTGTAAAAGAGAATGAATAAGAAAAATAAAGATTTATAAATGATAAATACAGAAAATGTAGTATTATTTTACTAAGAATTACAGAAAAAGAGGAAAAAACAAGGGAGAGAAAAAAAGCAATAAAATCACATAAATACAAAATACTTTTCCTGAGCTGAAAAACAGTAACAACCTTCTGATTCAACAAAACCACCACTTATCAAGCAGGAGACACTTTAAAGATCCACACTTAAACTAATCTGGGTGAAATTTAAAATTCAAAGATGAAGAGAAAATACTTAATCTTTTGAGACTGTGAGGGGGTAGGTTCCCCATGAAGCAATAAGAATTATACCATCACCAGGCCACTCATTAACAAACTTGGGTACTAGTAAACAACAGAATAAAGTTTTCAAAGTATGAAGAAAAAAAGAATTCAAATTTCTTTCATATATTTTTTATAATCATAATGGGGAGTGAAAAAAAACCTTTTTATTTTAATTTTAGGTCATGCTGCCTGTTTTTGTATGGTCTGTGAATTAAGAATGGTTTTAACACTTTTAAATTACTTTTTAAATATCACTTTCATAGCACATGAAAAACTATGTGAAAATCAAATTTCATTGTATATGAATAAAACTTTGCTCATTTGTATATCACTTTTGGCTAGTTGCTACAGAGACTGCATAGCCTCCAAAACCTGAAGTATTTACTCTCTGACCCTTTACGAAATCTGTACCGGTGTTATATGCTTTCATTTTTAACCACGTTCAAATTAATCTTCTCCCCTCCCCCAAATATTTGCATAGTCTCATGTTCCAGTTCCACAGGGTTGATTACATCCTTCTAGGTGACACGAGGAGCCATGAACACAATAGTAAGAATCAAATAAACAAGTTAAAATGTAAAAGAATTCTAGTTAAAAAGAACTCCACAGCCAATGTGAGGGCAAAATAAAGACATTTTTAGATATGCATGGACTCATAAATTACATGGCTTCTCAAGGCACCATTCCAAAACAGCAGAAGAGTGCCATAAGAAGAAAGGTGATGTGACACAAGAGCGACGAAGGCAGCAGAGAATGGCCTGGACACAGCAAACATGGAAGGAAATCCACTGGACCTTCACACGTGAAATGCCATTTGAGCAGAGATTTAATCACAGAATTACGTTTCCAGCTTCATTAGTTCACATGGATCTAGACTAAATCACATTTATATAATAACAAACTGAAAATATTGTTTTATTCTGTTTAAGCTGTTCGACTTAACCTGTGGGTAAAGAAAACATGCAAACTGTCTGTAGGTCAGAATATAAATTTGATATAACTTGATAATGAAACAATAATAATGTAGTTAACAAAAATCGGAGGTGAGACGTAGGGTTATAATGTCCACATCTTTGTATTTCTAGGAGGTCATGATTGTCTGAAGTCAGCCAGGAAACAGAAGTAGAAAGAGTAGCTACCAGAAATATTAATAGTGATTACCTCTAGAGAATGGGAGAAAAACTTTTACCCTTTATTTTAATTTTAGACACTTTGTTGTTTAACTACGTACAGGGTACACACAGGATGACAAATACCCAATCTCACTTCCCATTCTCTCAGGGCTGCTTAACATTTTGATGGGTAACAAGGGTAGCAACAAACACATTGGCACACATTAGCATGGATCAAGTAAACAAGTTAAAAGGCAATATAATTCCAGCTAAAGTGAACTCGTCTCCATATGTCCCTCATAGGCTGGAGCTGGAAATAGAATTCACCTCCTGCGATGGCCCAGTGGGAGAGACCCCTAGTCTGTGTAACATTTTGCCAGCTCTCCAAAAATATCCTGTAGGCAGGAACAGATTTTTTTGATTCAAGCTATTCTGGGGTCAAACAATTACAAAAAAATTAAAAAATGATCAGTGGAAAGCAGAGATGCTTGAGTCAAATGAAAATTACTTCTCAGCTAAGCCTGTAGATTAAACTCAGGTCTGACAGCTTACCTGGGCATTGTAGGTAAATGAATGACCAACCGTTTATTCTGAGGGTGGAAATAAATCAGGGCCAGTTCTCAGAGTCTGATGGGAATTTTGGCCACTAGGTAATGGTTCCTGAGCACCAATTTCTTCCAAATGATTTGTAGCCAGCTAAGGATGTCATAAAATAACCACCCTCCTCAAAATGTCCACTGAAGAACTCTCAGGCCCTTGAAGTCCAGATCCCTCCTTAAGGTGCACATCAGGCTAAAGTCAAATAGTTCCTACTGAGCCCAGGGAAATGACTCACTCAGCGTGAAAAAAGTACAACCCAGCAGGCTTCCTGCCTTCAAGTGTTTTTCTCTGACTAAAGCAACATGAAATGGAAAGAGAATAGCAACCAAAAACAAATAGTTCAAGCAAATGTCTTTTGCAGATAAATTACCTGGAGAGCCAGTGTGACTTTCATGGATACTTTCCTCCCAACCATATTATTTCTTGTCTTCAACCAAATCTATGCATGAGGGATCTTGCAGGATTTGTGTTTTGTTTATTGTCCATGCTTCTGAACAATTTCATGAGAAAATCTCAATCCTTGAGGGATTTTTCCCCCCTGCTTGTTGTTTTTACAGACTTGGGTGGCCTGACAGTATTTTAAAAATCATTTTTGTTTCCAATTATCACTGCCACTGCCACTGAATTCTACTTCCTCCTGCTTTCCCCCACTTCCTCTTCTTCCCTTGAGTAATTTTTTGCCTGAAGAATAAAAGTTCTGACTCTCTCTTTCTCTCACCTCTTCACTCCAGTTAGCTTCCCCCTGCTGGTCCCAACTGCTAATCGGACCATTTCTCTGCACTAAATTACAGAATTATCCCGAGGCAACAAAACTTCAACATAAATGTTTCTTTGCAGTCAAAAGTATTTTAGGCAGTAGGTGAACGCCTAGTGAGAGTTCGTCCCACAATGTACACAAGCAGTATTCTTTGGGGTTTAATTTAAGCTATGAAAGCAAAAGATAAAGAAGCATTACTTCACCAACGTGATTTTCCCTCCTTTGCTTGGTGTTTATCAGTGCTTCAAGGTCATCCTCTCATACTGGCAGCTTTAGATTACTTCTAGGGCTTCTTCTTCTAACAAATGGCCCTCATGACTTCCGCTCCTTAGCTTTGCAGGATCCCTCTTTAACCTTCACGTGTGTGGAAAAACAACTAGGCAGCCTTGCTTCTTCTTTCTGCTGTCTCTTAGTTTTGCTCTGGAATCTCTGCTGAATTCTATTTGAATAATTAATCCAACTCAATTTTTACTGAGTGACTCACGTACTAATTAAAAGAGGAGTCATTTTAAGGTTGGATTGGGTGCTCGTTACTAAATATCACTGTAAAACATTCATATTATTTTGGGGGGATTGTTGGAGAGGTGTGGGGAGGACAGACATGTGTAAACATGTTAATAACAGCTTTTCGACAACCATGATATTTGAATCACCATTTTTTTCTGACTCCAAGAGTGTTGATGTGATAAATCCTGGGCTCTGCCACTTCTTGCTGGGTAACAATACATTTAGGTAATAGATGATACAATTTAAAACAAAAGGATCCAAAAACTGCATCTCTGCCTAAATTGCTCAAGCGTCTAAAGAGCAATTGGATTCGGTAAACAAGGCTATCTTGATTCCAGGAAGGTCTCTTCATTTTTCAAGCAATGCCTAGAATATATCAAACATTTCTGCATGTTATTGTGCCTTTATATTTATCTAAATACACAAATTGTAGAAACCATGCCATTTCTGTCTGAGAGGGAAATGAGATTTTTAGTAACACTTGTTTAAGCCACTGTGTGACATTCTGCAGGCAAGTCATCTTTTGACCAAAGAAATTTTCTTAGAATCATGGTATAACAGCTCTGAAAAGCATATTTGAAATCTTTGGTAAGTAACATTCTAATACACTGACTTCTCAGATAGTCTTGAGTAGATATCTTACCTAAAAGTATGGTAAAAACTTGAACATAAATGCTTGAAGAATGGGATGTTCTGGCTAATTTAATTCTGTAATGAAACAGACACCTCTTTTTATTTTAATTCTTATTATTGAAAATCTTTCTCAAATACATGGTTCCTCTTTTTTTTAATACCATGGGGATCAGAAATGCATTTGGCTTGGATAACTGAAAATTATGGAATTGTTATTGTGAATACCTAGGATCGCTATAAATTCCAATAGGTATACAACATTAAAAAGATTGTAATATATTTGCTGCAAGTAATGGATTTTGTGATGTCTGTATAAGTTTATTTTTTGTATAAGTTCGTTAATGGCTTTTCACCCATTTCCTTGGTGTGTATCTTATATAAATAATAGAGTTGCATTATCTACTTGGTAAAGATTTGCTGTAGACTGTTCTCAGAAATTAGTAATGGGCTCACTCTCTCCTGATAAACCAGTCCGTGGGAGCCAGGCAACACTTAAGGAGGCTCACTGGACGCTTTGAACATTGGAGCTCCTTGGCATTAAATGGAGACAAAATCCAAATGTACAAAATTTATGGGAATAAAATATTAATATTTAGGTAGAGCCCTCACACTGTGGATATAAAATGATTTAATAGTCAATATTCTCATGGCTCTAACTGGGAACAATAGGTAGAATGATATTGTTTCATAATACCACTGTACCTCGCAGGATGTAGTGGAACATCTAGGACTTTTGTGCAGAACGCCTCTTTTGAAGGGTAAATATTAACCTGGAAGTTGCTTTCTCTCTGCCCCAAACCCAGAGGACTCTATAACCCCTTCTACCATACTGGAGCTTAGAGATATATACACACACAGTGCTGAACTAAATTAGACCAATAGTGGTCCAATCAAGATGTGCAGATATAAAGGGAAATGTTTTACAGGGAAGGCAAGCCTCCTTGGAAATAAGAAGAAAAAGAAAAAAAAATAACTCTGAACATGGTGAAAACTTGGAGGCATTCCAAACAGAAAAACTGAGAGCTTTAATGTGAATATTATTTAAAAGTCCTATCCATTAAAAGAAAGCAAGAACTCTAAAAAGTGGAATAGCAAATAGTAGAATGTTGAAAGCACAGGGCAGGGCAACCTAGCACTGCAAACCATTATAGTGAAAACAGAGTAAGACTCTAGATGAGGGCAGAGTCATAGCCCTAGTGGATTCCACCAATTGCCTTGTGAGGATGCTTTGGAAGGTCAGAAGGTAGAGTGAGAAGACTAAGGCTCTGGTTCCCACCTAGCTTCAGACCCTTTCTAACTGGAAGATCCTTAGCAAGTGAATTGGCTCCAGCTTCCCACCAAAATGATGAACTTAATAAAGTTACTGATTACTAGATATTGTTTCAGGATGAAATCAGATAAGGCATATGTGATGTAATCACACAGGAAGTGCTCAAAACCTGTTACCTAGGGGAATGCTGCTGCTTCTGCTGTAACTGTGACCAAGATGTAAGCAAAGCACAAGGAGAACATGGAGGAGCACTAGCTGTCCCTGCTTTTCTCTGCGTGGAAGCGACAGGAAGGCTTTGCATAGGAGATAAACTTTGAGCTGAGTCCTGAGGAATGAGTAGGAGTCTACCAAATTAAAACAAATTTTTTTCTACAGAGATATTTTACAGAAATCATTTTGTTTGATTTTCATACCAGTTTTGATGCAGTAAGTTAGCAGTTTTCACAAATGGCAGAGCTATGTATGACTCAGAGACAATTTTTCCCAAGGACAAAATATTTAACAAATAGTTATCAGATGCAGCCTTCCAACCATACCTAGGTGAGTAAGGGGCAGGGACTAATGTGTTTGAACTGGTCAGGTTGTTTAGATCTACAGCTATGGCTGAGAGTTCCCTGACATGTAGAAGGCTAGCATTCGAGTCAAAGATGTATCCTAGTTCATCTAAGGCTCACACAGAGGCCATATGCCACAGAGAGTCTTAATGAGCACCAACTCTGCATGGGTTAAAGGTTAGCTCAAGGTTGGGACCTCAATAGCAAGAGTTCAAAGCTAAGTGAAATTGGAATAAAAACAAAATCAGTGGGAAATTAGGCAAATAGAAACCCTGGGTATTAACTTCAAACACAGGCTGGTGTCCAGGACTTTTTTTGTGGGCTGGCATGTGTGTGGTGTCTGGCACGTTCAGAGTCCCTTAGAGTTCCAAGGAGGAGACTACAGTACTTAATAAGAGCCTAATGATTGGGGAACATAAATAAACCTCCTTGTGAATGACTTACTAGAGTCTGAATTTGAAGAATCATATGGAACACTTAGAAACAGTAAGAATTTTAAGAATCATGCAGAATACTTGGAAATAGGAAGAATTTTGACTATCACCCAATTCAATTCCCACATTTTACAAATGAGAAAGCTCATTTGCCAAGAAGTCAACTAAGAGGAAACCAGCAATAAAACCCCAGGCCGCCTGTTTCCTAATCCAGTGCTCTGTTGTATCACAGTAGGAATCATGGATTACAGTATTTTTTGCTGTCTATATTCTGCCAAGGTGCTCTATATGCAAATACACGCCTCTGCCTTTCCCACCCCTACCTCCATATTCCTAAGAAACACAAAGAGGTGAAAATCAAAATGAAGAGACTCTAGCAGAGAAAAAGAGCAAGGGAACTGGTTAAAGTTATTCAGGATGTCCATAGTCTAGAACAGGTTTTCTGTATCTTGGTCTATGTTATTTACCTCTACCCTACACATTCTTTCTTCCAAATGCCCACAAGTTTAGCAAGTGAAATTCTATACCTTGAATTTACTTTGTACCCTGGACAACAACATTGTTAAATAACACTCTGTATCAGCCTATCAGATAAAATGAATCTCTTTACTAATTAAGGATTAAGAAATTTATTGTATACAGAAATGCATTTATAAGATGTGAAATTTTCTTATTTTTCTTTCTGCCAGTGCTGCTTCTATTGATAGTAGACTAGAGCAGATGTAAAATGTGTTTGAAGAATGTGGTGTGTAAATATGAAATGTAAACATAAATGTCTTTTAACATGTCATATTAAAGTCAATGAAGAAAAATTGTTATTTGGAATAAAAAGGGAGATACATCAATTAAACATAGAAAAGATACCAGTAACATATGAAGGATGTAAAAAGTTAGAAAAGGGGACTCAAAGAAAGCAAGGGCGTTTTATGAACACTGCAGTGAGAAAAGAAGTACCATAGAGAAAATAGGTCCACTAATAAACGAGAAGCACAAAATTAATGATGAGTCTAAAATGGTAGAGATAATGAACTCATTTGTAAAATCGGTCCTTAACAAGAAAAATGAAGGTAGGAAGTTTGAACAATTAAGAAGTAATGAAAACCTTGCAAAAATAGCTGTTGACAAGGAAACAAGAAAGAAAAGGCCAGTTCTATTTTGAGCTGGATTAAAAGAATTATCTCATGGAAGTGAGGAAAGAAGATTTTTATTATGTCAGTGATGATGTACCTAAAATCCTATTCTAAGTTTGTGGCCATCTTGATCAGCTTCCTCACTCTCGTACCCAAGACTAGGGGTAAAGAGGCAAAAACTTATGGAGGTATCACTTCTCAAGCTTGTGCACTTGCAGAAGAAACTAGATATGCCATACCTGAAAGGATAATAAAGAAAAGTTTTTGTGTGTGTGTTATTTTCACCTTCCAAGCATTATTGGTGAACATGGTAGATTATTAGTAGCAGAAAATATGTTTTGCATATATTAAATATGTGGTATTTTCTTCTTGAATCAAAAAGGTGTAAGTTGAAGAAGTGTTGTTCCACAACCTTAAACGGGGCATCATAAAGGACATCATGATAGATTACTTGTCTGCCCATGAACATCTTCTTCCCACTAGTTGATGGGAAATGTAAAACTATATGACTGTGAAAACTACACAGAGAGAAAGATTTGTTATCTTAGCATTACTGAAGCTTCACTGACTCTTCCTGATCTAGCCATGATTGATCAGGTGCCAGTTATATTTAAAAAAATGATTCTGCCACTTTACACATCTCTTTATCAGACCTGTACACCACACATGCAGCTGGAGCCTCCCATGAAATGAACAGCAGAGCAAGTTCAGGATCCGAGAGAGCCCGAGACAATCCAAATCTGCAGACTACCTCAGTGGCCTTTCTCCTTCCTCCAACCAGAAAATTTGGACCAGTGTTTTCAGCGGAAATGTGCATAAGATGACACCATCAATGTCAACAGAAGCAGAATGCTTGCTTATATAGAAGTCAAATGCATTGGCAACTTCAATTGATTGATTCAGCAAGTATTTATTGAGTATATATGAATGGGAAGACTCTGAAAAGGGTGGTTGAGATTTGAGCTAAAGATATAATTGACAGGAAGTCAGCCTTTCTGAGATCCATGAGAATAACCACCTAGGCAAAGGAAGCAGCAAGCAGGAATAACAAAAGCCTTAAGGCAGGAGTAAATCTGATGAGACTGACAACTTTTAAGAAGGACAATGTGGGACTTCCGGCCGAGATGGAGGCATAGGTGGACACACCATACCTCCACATGCAACCAAGATTGGAACAACAATTTAGAGGCAGTATAACATCCAGAACTGACAGAAAATTTATCTGAATGGAAGTCAGACAGCCAAGAAGTTGAAATGGACCCATTCATCCAGACAAGTAGGAGGGGTGGAGACAAGCAGCCAGGCGCATGTTGCAGTGCAGAGAGCAGTGAGAGTTGGGTGCATAAGGCATCCAGGGGCACGTAAGGCATCTGGGGGCGCAAGATCGTAGCAGGTGGACCCTGAGTATGCAAGCAGCAGCTGGCAGACCCAGTGAGGCGGTGATTGTGGAACAGGGCAGAGCGCACAACCCAGGATCCCAGACAAGGGACTGAGGTCCCACGGAGAACAGAGCAACCGCCATTGTTCCCTCTCAACCCCGCCCCCACATATAATGGCTACTGGGGTGCCCAGCCCTGGTGAACACCTAAGGCTCCGCTCCTCACCATAATAGGAGCAACCAGCCAAAAAAAAAAAAAAGAGAGAGAGAGAGAGATGGTTCAAACAGAAGAACAAATCAATGCCCCAGAACTCATCTTTTTAAGCAACCGAGAGATAGCCAACCTATCAGATGCACAGTTCAAAACACTTGTGATCAGGAAGCTCACAAAATTGGTTGATTTTAGGCACAAATTAGATGAAAAAATGCAGGTTATGATAAAAGAAATGAAGGAAAATGCACAGGGAACCAATAGTGATGGGAAGGAAACTGGGACTCAGATCAATGGAGTGGATCAAAAGGAAGAAAGAAACAACCAAACAGGAAAGAATGGAGAAATAAGAATTCAAAAAAACGAGAAGTTTAGGAACCTCCAGGACATCTTTAAACATTCCAACATCCAAATTATAGGGGTACCAGAAGGGGAAGAGGAAGATCAACAGATTGCAAGCATATTTGAACAAATAACAAAGGAGAACTTCCCCATTCTGGCAAAGGAAACAGACTTCCAGGAAGTCCAGGAAGCTCACAGAGTCCCAACGAAGTTGGACCCAAGAAGAAACACACCAAGGCATATCATAATTACATTAGCCAACGTAAAAATGAAGGAGAGAATCCTAGAAGCAGCAAGAGATAAGGGGACAGTAACCTACAAAGGAGTTCCCATCAGACTGTCAGCTGATTTCTCAAAAGAGACCTTACCCGCAAGAAGGGGCTGGAAAGAAGTATTCCAAGTCATGAAAGACAAGGACCTATATCCCAGATTGCTCTGTTCAGCAAAGCTTTCATTTAGAATGGAAGGGCAGATCAAGTGCTTCTCAGATAAGGTCAAGTTAAAGGAGTTCACCATCACCAAGCCCTTATTTTATGAAATGTTAAAGGGACTTATCTAAGAAAAGAAGATTAAAAAAACATGTATAGTAAAAGGACAGCAAACTCACAATTATTAACAACCACACCTAAAGCAAAACCAAAAGAACTAAACAAACAACTAAAACAGGAACAGAACCACAGAAATGGAGATCACATGGAGGGTTAGCAACAGGGGAGTGGGAGGAGGAGAGAGGAGGAAAAGGTACAGAGAATAAGTAGCATAGATAGTAGGTTGAAAATAGATAGGGGGAGGGTAAGAATAGTATGAGAAATGTAGAAGCTAAAGAACTTATAAGTGTGACACATGGACATGAACTAAAGGGGGGGATGTGGGTGGGAGAGGGTGTACAGGGTGGAGGGGTGTGAAGGGGGAAATGGGACAACTGTAATAGCATAATCAATAAAATATATTTTTTTAAAAAGAAGGACAATGTGGTTGAAACATGTTACGTGACAGAGGAGAATTCTCCCAGATAGCACGAGAGGTAGGCAGGGGGGCCGTCCAGCAGAACGTTATAGACCATGACTGAGAATTTAGATGACATGCTGAGTGTGACAGAAGTTATTGGGTCATTTTAAACTAAATCACAATGATGTTATTTACAATTTTGAAAAATTAATCTCATTTTCATAAAATAAGATGGCTATTTTAATTTGAGGGTATAAAAGAGAGAAATTTCTTACATTGGAATTGAAAAACATAAGAAATAGATAATATCACATGCAAAATTAGGAATCACTGCTTGTTAGAGAAACCCTGTTTTGAGCAGATGGTGGTATTAAGAGGTTAATAGAAGCTGTTGAAAGAGGTGGTGGGTTTAGGATAAAACCACAGGTGGCTCAGCTCTAAGTTCAGGCACTTTCCTGGAATAGTAGATGAGCAACCACAAGGAGATAAAGGAGTAGGTGGGTTTCCAAACCAAAAAAAAAATAGAGTCTATCATACTAAATATAATATTAATTCTCCCTCCAGAAAGAACTGAATAAATTATTTCTGCATTTGCCATTTCCAATCACCAGAATTCTTCATCTGTAAAGAAGTCTAATAGAAAAATAAATGTTTGGTTATTCCAAATAATTCTCAGGCAGGATAATTCTCACATGCATTCTGAGAAGCACCCGTGTTCTGAGAAAGTATGGCCTGCAGCACTGCAGTGACAAATGACCCTTGACTTCTATTGAGATTTGAGACCAGACTCACTGGTTGCAGTCACCGTTTCAGGGCCCTGGCAAGGTAGCTAAGTTGGTTAAAGCATTGTCCTGACTTGCCAAGGTTGTGGGTTCCATCCCTGGTCAGGGTGCACGTAAGAATCAACCAATGAATGCATAAGTAAGTAGAACAACAAATCTCTCTTTCTCTCTCTCTCTCTCTCATCAATAAATAAATGTTTTCGGAAAAGTCACCATTTCAGGTCATTCCTACAGGAGATTCTGCAGATTCATGAGGAATGTAACACCTGACCAGACAGAGGAGATACTAACATACTGAAATTGAAACTGACTGAAATGCCAAAAGAGTTCATGGGGAAAATACTGAGGAGATAGATAAGAGAATCAGAAACAGAGAAGAGCCAGGTAATGAAAAATGAAAGAACTACAGATGCTAAAGCTAAAGGTGGGAGGAGAAAACAGTGGGAGGGGGAGAAGAGGAAGGGAAGAGAAAAAGAAAGGCAGGCATTATACAGCATTTCAATGACAGAAAAGAAAGCACCCCTCTTCAGGCTCTACTGTTCTTGAATTCTGCTTTAGAAGAAACACGTAACACATGTTTCTGCAAGTGGTTTAAAAGGCTGTGGCCACATGCACTCATAAGGACTTGACTATGAAGCCACAGCACATTGAAAGGAAAGGAGTACTAAGGACTCACAGAGAGTTGCTCTTTAGAGAAACAGTAATCAGTCTGTGTATGTAATTTGGAGAGTGATGTAAATTTGGGTAGGGTTTGTGTATAATTGGGTACTAATGTGGGAGCATTGTGCTAATGAAAGAGTCAAGAGGCAGGCTGCTTTTTAATAGACAGTTTGTAATAGTAGTAATCGTAAGACATCAAAATTTTGCTTAACAATTAGGCCGCTGGTTGGTTTGTAAAGGTATAATACATTTTCTAGGGCATCTTCTCAATCAGGGTGCAGAGTGGTAAACTGGCCTAGGTTTTAGTTGGGGGATGGATTCGTGGAGCAGTTATTTTTTCCTATGGGTAGTATGTTTCGGGAAACAGGTACCCTCAGTGATACTGACTGTCAGCACACAGCAGAGGAACAGCGGAAGAACAGCAGAGGCAACGGCCTCTGTAAACGAGAGGTGTGGGGAGATGGCCACCTTGGGGCTGAATCACTGAGGCAGTGTCTGTGCACAAGGGGGGGTGGGGTACTGTTTCTTACACTGTGCCTCACCCTGGGCAAGGAGTTTGGAGCCATAATTGAAGAAAATTGAATGAAATGAAAGTTGAAATTCAGTAAAGGTAGGCGGTGTGCAATGAAGTAGAAAAGAGTGCAGAATTAGAGTTATAAATACTTGTGTGAGAGTCCCAGGTCTGCTATTTACTAGCTGGTTCAGCAATAAGAATAATATATATCTCCTAGCATTGTAAAACTTAAATAAATTAATATGCAAAGTGCCCAACTTCAGTGCCTTGCTCATAGAATCAAGTGATTATTTTCTATCAACATTTTAGAACATTTGAGATATTCTCACTTAAAAATCTAGAGGCATACATACATACTAACATATACAAATCTGAAAACATGAAGTTAAACAAAAAAAGCAAGTTGCCAGTGATTGTATAAAGCACAAGTGGCAAACACAAGGCCTGTGGGCCAAATCCAGCCCTCCACCTTGTTTTATCCAGCCTGGCACCTTGTTTCTACCCAGCAGCAGTGCTGAGCTCCTTGCCTCTAGTTAAGGAGTAGTTACATGTATACAGTCCTAAAATTACATTTGGCCCTTTGAAGGCAACCATGAGGATGATGTGGCCCCTGGTGAAACTGAGTTTGACACCACTGGATAAAGCATGATAAAATGTACACTGAGATTTTCAAAACCAAAAATACTACTGTATATCTATTAGGGATTAAAGAAATAAATAAGAATGATAAATCCTGAGTAGCTGGCTCTGTAGGAGGCTACGGAAGGGGCAGATGGACCACAAAGGATAGGGAACACATGTGCAGGAGGGGGTGGGGCGTCAGTCGCTCCTGCGTGTTTCACGCCTTGGGCTGAGCTGTAGGGATCTGGGTGTACGTTATTTATTATTTCACTTCATAGTTCTGGTAAGTTTTAAATGAATTTGTTTAATTGTTCATATTTCTATGTCAGAGAAAACACAAAGTCATACCAAGCACTGGGGAAATTATCCCTGAGCGCTAATGTACAATTTGCTAATATAAAATTTACAGAATTTTTTATGAGTGTACATTATCACATGGGACCCACAACCATCAACACATTTAAGCAAAGTAGTATGGGAGAAAAAAATGCAGCTTATTTAGACACAGGCTCAATGTGTCTAAATAAGACAGCCTTTGGCTCACAGGCTGGTGAGTTAAGCTATGTGCTGTGAGCCAAAGTACTGAGTCTCAATTATTTAGTTTCTTTGTCTGTAAAACAAGAATAACAATGCTTCCTTCAGAGGAAAATTATAATGATTAAATAAACCAGTCTATAGACCTAGTATATAGAAGGCTCTGGACTAACATAAATTTACCTGATACTTAGCCTAGAGAAACGCAGAAGAACACTAAAACTGCAGTCATCTCTACAGGATAAATGTGAATTTGGGGTTGTTACATATGATTTGAGGCAGCAGTATGGTATTTTTTAAAATCTCCAGAGCAGAATCCTGTCCCAGCCCCAAACCTGGTGGGGGAGTTGAGAGTAGGGGCTGGAGAATGACTTGGAGGACCATTGCTAACATCATTTAGGAAAAATTAAGCTAACTATTACTCTGCTTTCTGTGCCATCTATGTTCTATCAGCACCAGAGTCAGGCACAGAGATACACCAAGTATAATTAAATATAATGAGAAAATGAACTCAGCTGAGAAAACATAGCATCCACTTTAATTCTGGAAAACAAGAGATCTTTTCTCTGAGAAACCTTCCTACCTCTACAGGATGTCAGCATCAGAAAAATCGGACAAAATAGAAACTTATGCTTCCTTCTCCTTAAGCCATTTACCAAAACATCTTATAATCTCTTTGTCTCTACCCACCTTCCCCTTTTCCTTCCCACCCCCTCCTAGCTTTCCAGGTTTTTAATTCTGGATGAAGAAGCACATTGGATAGGACTCATTTGAATTTGAAATAGTACAACAATTATTAGACAATCTCTATGCTAATCAAAGTTTAACTTACCAAAAAAGCAAAAGAAAAGTAAAGGTAAAACCATGAGTCATAAACTGGTTCATTAAAATAGGTGACCTTTAACTATGCCTCATTGGCATTTTCTTCTAAAAAATATGACCACTTATATAAGACACCATGAAATTACATACCCGTTCTAGTTAGTTTTGCTCTTTGCAAGTGGAGTCGCTCACACTGGAAATAAGAATAATGTTTTGTATCCAAGTGCATGCTTTCTAAAGAAACCTGACAGTATATTTGAATTTTGGATTTGAAGTATAGCAATAAGGACAGAAAAGTTACACACACACACACATACACACATACACACACCACTTACACACATCTGTTTCTTTAAACATCTTTCCTGAAAAGTTAAAGGAAACTGATGCTTTAACTTGTCCCTTTGATTCTCATGCCAAGCACTAAAGCAAATAAACTGTGTGTCCTGATAGTGTCAGTAGCAACATTGAAAAAGGCTACTTAAAGAATATACTTCTCAAAAGGCAAAAATTTCCAGATCAAAATATTTGATATTGGCTGGTCTGATGGTAGTGGGTTACCAGAACTCAACTAAAGTTAGTGTCAAAATATTTGATATTGTGCAATATTGGTAAAGAGTTAGAGAAACAAGCATTCTCTAATGCTATTTATAGGTATGATCTTTTTAGAGAGCAATTTGACAATACTTATATGTATCAAATTTTAATTGTCTGTGCCCTTTGATACAGCATGTGCACTGCTAGGAATGTACTCTACAAATGCACTCACTCAAACATTGGGTGTTTGTGAAACAATGTTTCACTTGCAAAAGAATGGAGAGGACCTATATGCCAATTAATGAGGGGCTGGTCAAACAAGTTTGTACAGCCGGAATGTGGAATACATTTCTACCATTAAAAAGAACAAAATAAATCTCAAATGTACTGTATTGAATGATCACCAATACACACATTTAAGTGAAATAAACAAGTTTAAGAAACAATTTATATAGAATAATCATACACACACACACATTGTACTTAGAATATTTCTTTAAAAAGCTAAAAGTAGTGTTTTACTCTGGGAAGGCTGATTAGAACCAGGAGTGGGAAGTGTACTACATCTTCATTGTATACCCTTAAATTATTTCACTTTTCATGGTAATGTATTTTTTCCAGTTAAAAATACTACTGTTGGTGTTGCGAAGGGTAATGTATAATATTGATTCCATTCACTTGCTTGAGTTTCAAACAAAATAAGACAGAAAAATGGAAACTTCAGCTTTAAGGTTACGGTCAAACTGTCTTGCTGTCACTCTGCTCCTAAAACAGACTGAATTTCAGTCTTAGACAACACTGATCAACCATGGATCTCCCTCACAGGAGCCTGAGAACCGGAGAAGGTCTGTGCTCTGTGGATGGGATAAGTTTGATTGAGAGAACACCCCAGGGGGCACTGAACCAAATGTTTACCCTACTTGTTTATCAGAGAAGTCGCTCTTCCTACTTGCAGTAAGTTTCCTCCCCTGTGAACTTGCATTCACTGCTGAGGGGAATGCAAAATGGTACAGCCACTTTGGAAGACAGCTTGACAGTTCCTCACAAAATGAAACAAACATACTCTTAACATTGGAGTCAGCAGTTGGCACTCCTTCATATATACCCAAACAGAAAACTTAGGTTCACACGAAAACCTGCATGTGATTGTTTAGAACAGCTGAATTCATAATTGCCAAACTTGGAAATGACCGAGATGTCCTTCAGTAGATGAGTGAATAAACTGTGGCACTTCCAGACCATGTAATATTATTTAGCACTAAAAATAAATTACCAATCAAGCTATGAAAAGATATGGAAGAAACTTAAATGCTCATTACTAAGTAAAAGAAGCCAACCTGAATGAGTACTATACTGTAAGATTCTAACTATATGCCATTCTAGAAAAGGCAAAACTATGGAGACAATTTTATTCACGGTTGCCAGGGGTAGCAGAGAGTGAGAAATGAATAGGTAGAGCTTAGAGGCTTTTTAGGGTAAGGAAACTATTTTGTATGATACTACAATAGTGGATATGTATCATTATACATTTGTTAAAACCCGTAGATTGTACAACACCAGAGCGAACCCTCATGTGAGGTATGGGTTTCGGGTGACAGTCATGTTGATGGTGGTGGAGGCCATGCATGTGTGGAGACAGGGGTGTAGGGGAACTCTGTACTTCCCATTCACATTGACTGTGAACCTACAACTGCTCCTAAAAATGTTTCTTAACAATAATATAAAAAACATTTTCTCAGTGTATACCTATGTAACTACAGATGGCTTCACGGATAAAATTATAACAATAATCCTTTGCTCATTGAGGTTTATGGCTTTTTAAATTTTTCCTACACATCTCGGACTGAGGGCCTGGGGGGCAGCGCAGTTTGTTAGTCAGCACACACTAAGGTTGTGGGTTCGATCTAAGGTCGATGCACATACAAGAATAAACCAATGAATGCATAACTATGTGGGAAAACAAATCCATCTCTCTCTCTCTCTTAGATCAATCAATGATTTTTTTAAAAAAAACCTAGGACTAAGGCAAACTTCTCAAATACCATTAACTCATTAGCCTGAAAAGAATCATTTATGGTAATTCAGTAAAGAAAGCATGGACAAGGTTCAGAGAATGTGGCAGGAGGACAAATAGTTACGTAGTGACCATTACACTTGCATATCACTGCTTCAACCTCAATATTGGCTAATGAGTAATTGAAATCTTTCAACAGTGAAATAGTTTTAGTTATCCATTTCTTGCTTTTCTTGATTCACTATTAAGGCTTCCTAAAAGCCATCAAATTTTAAGTAATAAAAAAAAATGCAGTCATGAGAGCAAAAAATATTCACTTTGCCCTGGTTTAATTTTTGAACAAAATGAACATTTTAAAAAACATCTCACAATATAACTACAAGAAATTCAATGAGCTTGGGGTTTGTTTTGGTGAAGAGTAGTATAGGGGAAGCATTACCAGTTAGATCTTTGCATGAGATTGGTTCAACCTAACATTGAAAATAAGCATTTGTATTTATTGTGTTTGTTTGCTTCAAGGTTTCCTGACCTTGAAATAGCAGAGAATACCACTGACTTGGAAACATGACTGTTTACAACTCACCACACTGGGAACCAAGGGATTTACAAGGGCAGGATGACAGGCGTGTCATGTATTAGCATCATGTTTGAAATGTTAGTGGCGTATCACACACAAGGCCGGCATATTTATTTTGCAATGTTCATCTCAGCTCTTCCTGTCAAGCATGGGAAGTACAGGCAGTACGACTCACAGATATAGATGGAAAAAGCGCCCTCCTTTTCCAGCTCCTCGGCTCAGTGACCATGAATCCATGCCTCTAGAAGGCAATAACTCTGAAACTTCCGTGAGGCAGCTTTACACTCAACATACTTTTTGCTTCTCCATTTATTAAAACTAATGGCTATATTCAGGGGTGCACACAAGTACAGGCCCAATTTTTGACCACCTATGTGGTGAGATTTGAAAGGTTCATAGCTTTAGCTGGCTTATTATCTCCAAAATTTCTTCACCTTACATGTACATCAGTTAAGAGCAATAGATAACATTTTAATAACCTAGCTCCTAAATTCTTTAGATTAACTAGTTTGGGTAACATGATTTAAGAGGACCCTAAAAAAATAGGGGACAGGCTTGGTCAATTTTTATTTGGAGGGAAAGGGAACATTCTGAAATATAAAATGCCATTCTACAGTATATCTGCAGTTTCAATGACAGCAAGCTAAAAAGAAGGTGCTATTTCTTATCCCAGCTTCAGGAAAACAAAGAGGTGTGAAGTGTGGGTGAAGAAATCATGAAAAAAAAAAACACATTTTCTCCTTTCACAGTTTTGCTAATTTTTCCAAGGGCTACTCAATACACTGACATTTCAAGAATTCTTTAGGTTATTGATTTTCACAATCATTATCTACATCCTGAGCTCTTAGAATTGAATGAGAAGAGGGCTAAGTTCCTCCAGAGTCATGAGAGACCCTGGAAGCTCTTAAAAGACAACAAAAAGTTAATTATTTAGAAATACCGATATTTAGCTGCTATTTCTCTTAATTAACAAACTTTCAAATATTCTCTCTTCTCTATGATAATCAGTTTGAAGCCCTTTCTTGGCTTTCAGATACTCATAATTTGATCCCAAATTAGTTTCCTACTGTTCTTCAACCCAAATTGTTTCTCCACCTATGTTTACATGACCATCCCACTGTGCTCAGGGTGTCCCCTACTTTCCTTTTCCTACTTATCTAAAATTTTCAAGAACTATTTCAAGGCACACCTCTCTAAATCCTCCCTTATTTATTAATTCAATTTTGTATAAATTACTCTATCATTTAATCTGGTAAAAAATTAAGTTATGCAATTATAGTGGTTAGCAGTATGGGTTCTACAAATGTGAAAAACATTATAGTTGGTGAATCTACGTGATGAGTACATGGATGTTCATTGGGTTGTTCTTGGCACTTTTTTTGCAGATTTAAATATTTTTGAAAAGTTTAAAAAAGACCTTTAAGTCAGCCTATTTTCAAACGCTGGTGCTGAAACCTACCAGTCGTGTGTTCTTGCAAAGAGCTCTCTGTGACTCATTTTCCTTTATAAAATGCCAAAATATAACTGTGCCTACCTTATGGGCTTGTTGTGATGACAAAGTGATGTAATGGCTATTAAAGGGTTAGCTGAATAATTGCAAAATAAGTTTGTCATTTAAAGTACTAGTTATAATTGTTCCTGTGAAATGCAGTACGGCACAGTGGCTAAGAATTACATGGTTATGTTCTTTGCACTCAGATTCCCGAGCTCAGGCCCTAGCTCCAACACTCACTAGCAATGTGACTATGCTCAAATATTGAACTTCTCTGAGGCTTCCTTTGAATCTTCTTCTAAAATTTTATTTTTGGTTTGGTTTGGTTTGGATTTCGGTGAAGATTAAAAAGATAACGTGTACAGGGTATTCAACACAGTGCTTGCCATGCAAGCAATCAAAATTGTTGTCTCTATTTGATTGTATATAATTCTTGACAGTAACATGCAAACAATTTTTAAAATTACAAACTCCAAATTTCTTAAAATCAAAGATCCTTTCTTCTAAATATGCTACAACATCAGGCAAAAGACAGAGCATGCAACAGTTATGTGTCAAGTATAACTCTCTTTACAACCTGATTAGACTTACTTCTCCTGTGATAAAGAATAGACCATCAGAGAGATGCAAATTAAAAACACAATGAGATACCACTTCACACCAATCAGAATGGCCTCATAGCCGAATGAACAAACAGTTGCTGGCCAGGTTGTGGAGAAAAGGAAACCCTAATGAAATGCTCGTGGGAATGCAGACTGGTATAGACACTGTGGAAAACAGTATGGGATTTCCTCAGAAAACTAAAAATGGAACTGCCTTTTGACCCAGCAATTCCACTGCTGAGATTATACCCTAAAAATCCTGAAACACCCACCCAAAAGAACCTATACACCCCAATATTCATAGCAGCACAATTTCCTATAGCCAAGTGCTAGAAACAACTTAAGGGACCATCAGTGAACAAGTGGATCAAAAAACTATGGTACATTTACACAATGGAATTCTACACAGCAGAGAGAAAGAAAGGAGCTCCTAACTTTTATGACAGCATGGATGAAACTGGAGAGTGTTGTGCTAAGTGAAATAAGCCAGGCAGTGAAAGACAAATACCATATGATCTCACCTATAAGTGGAACCTAATCAACAAAACAAAGACGCAAGCAAAATATAACCAGAGACATTGAAATTAAGAACACACTGACAGTAACCAGAGGGGAGGTGGGAGGGGATAAAGGGGGAGAAAAGAGGAAGGGTTGTCAAGGAACATGTATAAAGGACACATGGACAAAGCCAAAGGGGGATAGGATGGAGAGTGGGAGGTAGGGATGGCTGGGGTGGGTGGGATGGTGGGTGGAAAATGGAGACAACTATACTTGAACAACAAAAAAATACATTGAAAAATTTTTTAAAAAAGAAGAGACCTAGAAAGCATCAGGTGGTCACATTGAAGACAGACAGAAATAGGTGAGGGGAGGAAACCCTACTCATTTTTACTCAGCATAATGAGTAACCTGCTCAGATTGTGTTCTTAAATATTTATTACAGAGAATCAGAGAATTTTAAAAGGTGCAAACTGATTAAAAATGAGGAAAAAATGAATAGAAAAGGTCAGAACAACACCTAGTCTGGGGGAAAGAAGATGGCAAGTAGTTTCACTCTATGTGTCAACTATGATGGGAGGTATTTACCTAATTTCTAGGGCTGAGAGAGATTTGAGACTCATTAGGAAGTGAAACAAATACTCAGACTCAAGAGTATTAATTAAAGTAATGCTATCTTTTATAATAGATGCACTTTCAATTTTCAGTAGCTTAGTCAGAATTGAACTTTGTATATTGCCATTGACAAGTGGGTATTTCTGACTGATGGGAAGAGAAGATGAGGGAACTCTCTGCTCCGTGAACTCACTGAAGGACCCAGATGGATGGAGGTTCATCCATCTTCAATATGTTTCTTCCACAGTTTCCTTGAGTATCATCTTTATTCCAGCTCATGAAAAGGGGGAAAACATGGAGGATAATACAAAAGTAATGTTATTGCATAGGAATAGAAGTCTATCACCTCCATTTTCATTCCATTAGCTCTAGATTTTAGCCACATGGCCAGAGCTAAGTGTACAGAAATCTGGAGAACGTGATCTAGCTGAGTCAAAGAAAGAAAAGGAAATTGTTTTGTGATCAGCTAGCCATAATTGCCACAACATGGCCAATCAATGATGTCTGCATGGAGCAGACATGCATGGAGAAATCAGTTGTGATAGATAACATAAGGTATGAATTTGCTGATGCTGATTCTCACAAAAGGATGCAGTCCTTACATGCAGACACCACAGAATTCCAGGTTGGGTGGTGTGTGCTTTTACAGTAGAGTTATAAGCTAGATCTATAAAATCTGAGGTCATCTGGCCTCTGAGGTTTTGACTGCAGTAGATGAAGTTTGAGATTAGTGGCAAATGAGTATCTTTTGCTCAGAGTATATCTTTAGCTCTGTAAAGTAGGGTTCTGTGGTGGAAGATGAATAGAAGCAGCAAAGAAAAAAATATTTCTTTGTACTGAGTTCAGGTCCAAATAATACAAGAAAGTTGAAAGTTCAGGTTTTCTTCTGGGTTAGGAAGCACAATGGAAAGTAAAAGGAATAAGACTGTGTCCTGGTCTAGAATTCCACTTTTTGTTTGTTTGTTTATTTGTTTGTTTCTCCTAGTTGCCTTTATTGTTGTGGTCAGGAGAGAAGACTCTTTACCTTTCATAGAAGGCTTATAAATCAACCTCAAATAAGTCTTAACACACCGTTAATGCTAGAATACTTCTAGTCCTGCCTTAAAACTCATATAGTTTTTTAGAGGCTTATTGTTAAAGAAAACATTTCTTATCCTTTTCTGGTATGCCCAATCAGGCCAGTAAAATAGACATTTCCTGTTCCTGGAAATATTGGCAAAGTAGTTACTGCACTTCCATCCACCCAGTTCACTCTCTCCTCCCAAAAGGGAAGACATGACTTGCCTGACTGGTAAGATTAGGAGAAGGGTCTGCAAACACGTGGCCTTGGCCTTCAGCCTCTAGTTTTGGGTAATCCTTCTTAGAAATTCCTAGCCTTGGGGGATGAGGTAGGAACAGGGATAGGAAAGCCAGAGGTTCTGACTATGACTTGGTGAGTTATTTAATTCTGTGATAAATGTATGAAGAAGCCTTATTAATAGTCATATTTTCAAACCATCTTTTAAAATTTAAGTTTAATATCAGCAATCTTGTATTTTCATATTTGTTTGTCTGACTCTTGCACATTTTTCTCAAATAAATATGAAATACATGGGGAAGGGTTACTATTTATTGGTTGTCAACCCCAGCAATTACCCTTATTGCTATTTCTTCAAGTTATTTCTAGCTTATTCTATTGCTTCCATGCCTCCAAATAATAATAATAATTCCAACATCTTCAGCAATTTTAAAACTTGTCTCACATATTCTCAGAGAAATGTATAGGGAATATGGGCAAAAGCAGAGTATTAAAGATTTCATTTCTGTGAAGTCTGGGAGCTTGATTTCCCTGTAGACCTAATTTCTTTCAAACACAGAATATCAGTGCTAGCAGAGTTGAGGTGACAGGAGATAGGTTCAAGTTCAGAAAGCCATGGTCTATTCAGGGCCCATTCGTGGGCCATTCTTCTCTTACCTCCGCCTGCACAGCAAACAAAAGGCTTTTGTAAAGTATATATTTTCAACTTAAAATTTTAGTCCCTAGAATACAACTTGACTCTTGCCTTTCTTCATCAGGGCTATTATCATGGCTGGAATGCAAAAAGAAAAAAAGTAGTAAAGCCATAGGATGAATAAGGCATCTGCTCCAAATGGTCCAACTGTTTTATAGCTATAGACAAATATTAATTTCATTGGTAGAACTACTTAAGTGGAGAATCTTGTTGCTCAGATTAATTCTATTTACTCAGTCTTTTTCATATTTGGTAAACAGAGAACCAAGTTTGCAACAGGAAGGTAAATTGAACTTCCTTTAAAGTAATTTGCAGGGGAAAAGAAATTTCTTCCTACACCTATTGTGCAAACTAGCATTTCCACCAACCTAGAACTCCTTAGATAGCCTTGCTTTGCTTCTTTTCACTCAGCTGTAAATGATCTCACCACTCCTCTTCATAGGCGGCACAAACACCACAATCTAAGGGTTTTCACTGAATAAGTGAAGCAAGCTCAAATAAATTAAATGCTTAAATTCTAATTGATTGCAAATGCAGAGCCTGTTTAAGCTACAATTTCTCTCAAGGTGGTCACTGCATTCCAGTTTCACCTGAAAGAGAAAACAGGTGTGTGTGTGTGTGTGTGTGTTGGGGTGGGAGGTGGGGGCGGGAGGTAGGGGTGGGTTTCCCCCACAAGGAAGGCAGTTTCCTACTCTACTTTGAGTGAGGGAGGGGGCAGAAAAGCACCCGTTTTAATGTGAATAGCCACACCAGTTTCATAGATTCTGCTCTAAACAAAGCTTGTGCTTCTTTAGCTATTGCTTTCCCCAATCCTCCAGAATTTATTTTAAAAACAATTAAATCTAATTAAAACTATCTGCTTTACTGGCAGAGTGGCCCTTCGATGCCCTAGGAAGACACAGAGGTTGCTCAGAGAGGGGCTGGGAAACAAGGAAGCATGAAGTTCTGCATACGTGAGAAAATAAGCAGGAAGAAAGATACACGTTATTGAAAAATCCTAAAGACTAAAGACAGGTGTGAGGACCCCAGGCAAGATGCGAGACTGTGGGAGATTATGCGCCTGGAATGAGGGTGTAGCTGGTTTTCGAAGATCCAGCCAGCAGTCCTGACCTATTTGCTCCGTGGGAGTGACCGTGTTATTACTTGTGGTTTAGTGTGTCAGCCTCCATGCTTACTGGACCCTGGATGCTGAAGGGTACAGGCTCCGTAGCAAACCTGGCTTGCTTAGATTGGTGGTTTAATTTCCCTGCTGCTCTTCAGAGAGTCTATTTCTATATGTAGCATATTTATTATAAATATTAAATGATAAAACTAGCTGTATTTGAGAAAAGAGTCATGCCCACTGAAGACTTCATGTTAATTAGCCACAAATAAAGCCGATCCTTCTCTATAAAACCTAATGCTTTACATTCTAATTCGATCAGCTGTTAGGTTTCGGTTTTCCCATCACCACAGAGCCACAGGGTGAAGACATTGTGCTAATGTATGTATAATAGTAATGTTTTCAAGCAGGTTCTTCATGCCACTACCTTCCTCAGTTTGAAAACATTTAGGAATGTCCTAGCTGAGAAATAGAAGACACAGGTGCAAATGTATGATGAAATTTTATGGAGGCACCAAATTTTATTTTAACCAATAATGATATTTTACCTCCAAAGCCTTGATGCTAGCTCAGGCGTGTCAAACTCATTTTCACCAGGGGCCACAGCTGCCTCACGGTTGCCTCCAAAGGGCTGAATATAATTTTAGGACTGTATGAATGTAACTACTCCTTAACTAGGGGCAAGGTGCTGAGTGCTGCCATTGGGTAGAAACAAGGTGCGGGGCCAGATAAAATAAGGTGGAGGGCTGGATTCGGCCCGTAGGCCTTGTGTTTGCCACCTGTGTACTAGCTCATTAAAAAGAAAACTCAGTTTTGTAATTCCAGCTCAACCACAAAAGCGCAATCAGAAAAGGAAAATGGCAAAAGACTTGATGTGTACATTCATGTACTGGGTGAGGGTGCAGGGAGCACTGAGAAGGAATATCAGAAGGAGAGAGTGAGAAGTGTATCAGGAAATATGCCACCCAGGGACTTTGCCTTGGAGTAAGTAATAGTAGGCATAAAAATGCTTGCAAAAGGATTTCACTAACAAGATTTCCCCCTTAAGAGCATTTGTCTCTGGAATGTAAAATCCTTAAATTAGAGAAGGTAAGAGTATTATAAAAGAGACTGCACATTAAAAAGTGAAAACAGTAAAAAATAACATAAAAAGTGTAAATTCAAAAAAAAATTCTAATGTATGTGTCAGCCTTTTCCAGTTTCAGACACATGACTAAAACTTCTTCACTTACAAAAACTTGCAATAGAAATAGTTCAGTAAGACCTACTTAAGAACCTCAGAAATCTGGATCTCCCTGGCTATCATGCGCAAATTATGAAGGAGTCCGTTCTTCAGTTAGTCGACTAGAAACTTAACAACTCATTTACTGTACAAACTATACTGAAAAGAATTGCTAAAAATGTCACTACCTTATTGCTATAGCAGTGACAACCTGAGAGAGGCATAATCGAATGGTCCTCATCATGCTCTGGGCAATCAATCTCTTTGGTTGTTTGGCTGGTTGGTTGGGTTTTTTTTTAGTTGGGTTGCCCTCATCCCTTGCTGGGCAATATGAAATAAACATCATCTAAATGTTTACCACTGCAAATGAAGTGACACAGTTAGTTCTCTTAATACCCACCACCTGTGGGTAGGCCAGAGCCCAGATCCTCTTTAACATTTCTTTCCAATTTCAAAACTCTCTGCATGTCCCAGTCTGGGCCTCTCTTTTCTGCCCTTGGCTTGTGAAGCAGCTCCTTACCTGTAATCCCAGCTCTGACAGCGGGCCAGTCCTCACACCCCAGCAATCGTGTCTTGTGAATCTGAACCTCAGGGGCTCCCTTGGGCCAACCTGCATTGGCCTGCCCACCTCAGGAGCCTCTGCTTTATTATGAGACTCTGCCACTCCCAGCCATGCCTTCTCTTCCCTCCTCACCTGAGGGACAGCTCTAACTTCATGCAACACCTGACTGAAGGCCCAGAAAGAGTGAAAGGGAGGCACACAGGGAGGCTAATTCACAGCAGCTACTAGAGGTGGCCGTTCTAGAGGCCCTTGGTTGTGAGACTCCTTAAAGGCTGCCTCCATCTTCGTCTCCCCTTGTGAGGGAGGTCAGTTTTCTCCTCAAGTGTTTTAAACTTGGCTAGACTCCTCAGAGACAAGGAAATAAATCCTAAAGAGATGAAGATATTCCCTCTGATCCTCCAGACAATATTCATTTCTTGTCTCAAAATCTACTTTGTCCGAGGGTGACTGACATTGGAAAACTCCACTCCCACAGAATCAGTCCTCACCTTCAGCCTCAATGGAACAATCACATACTAGAATCCAGCCGCCCTACTTTATAAGTGCTGCACACTTGGAAGGAGGAAAGGGTGCGAGTCTGGGCAAGCAGGAGAAGTTGCTTCTTTATATCCATCGCTTCCAAATTACTAGGAGTTGATAGCTCTTTTAAGTTGTCAGTTTCACAAATTCTGGGCTTTAGCTCTTGAATTTGGCCCATTTAGTAGTGTTTTCTGGTCCTTTCTCCTGAGTGAACTGAAAGGAATTTCTGTACATCTTTTTTTAAAGTCTCGGGGTCTCAGAAACTGACCAGCTCCCAGAAGCTACTCAATGCATGACTCAAAATACATTGTAGGCATCTAAATCAATACTCAGAAAAGAAACATTTTTTTAGAAGAAGCAGCCCACAGAAATGCTATTCTGCTTACCACATAGATGACCTTTCCTGCGATCCCCCAGAACAGTTTAGCTTCTTACAGCAACAGTTTCTCCAATGCCTCCCTCTTTCCAACTACACCCTGTGATTTAGATTTGCATAACCGAAAGGCCCATGCAATGATTTCCCTCAAAATACAGAAATAATCTGCACCAACATTGTCTTGAAGTCCCAACTTTCTGCAAAACAGAAAATCCGCTTGCAATTTTGAAGTGACCTTTTTCACAAGTTCTGTCACTTCCATCAGTGTTTCCAATAGCTTGGGACCAAGTGTCCACCAAGTTCACCCTGTGCTCTTCGACGCCCCCTTCAGCAGTCTCTGCGAGAAGCTAGCCTGTGGTGGAATCACTTTCACATCTTTTCTCAGGAACCGCTTCCTTTTCCCTATCTAGTCAGCAAAGGACCTTTCTAGAAACTACCCTATCTAATGTCAAATAAGATAAGTTAAATAAGAATAATGCAAACACCTAACAATAGTTACTATGTGCCATGCACTGTTCCAAGTGCCCCATATATGTAGATATATGTCTTCACAACAACTCATTTGTATATGCATTAGACACATATGCCTCAACTCTGCCCATCTTGTGGGCCAAAGAGAGATTAAATGAACTGCCCAGATCATACAGAAGGTACAAATGGCAGAACGTGAATTTGACTTAGTTCAGCTCCCAATTCAATCTCTTAATTACTCTACTCCATTGTCTCATGAGACTGGCTCTCATACCACTTTTCGTAAGTTCCCAATTTAAGAAGTGGCCAAATTGACTTGAGAGTATTTCAGCCACTGTCCCACTTCACTGATTTCCAGTGGTTTAAGAAAATGCAATTGCAGACTGACTCTAGCACACATTTGCTGCTCCCCATTGTAGGAGGTCCATGGACACTGCCGCCTTCTTTTGGTTTCATTATTATCAGTCATCCGCATAGCACGCATCATTTGTGGAGCTCTCACTGTGTCCTCAGCACTGAGCTCACTGCATGTGAGGAATGGCGTCCTTCAATTTTCAGAAGCCCATGGAATAGGTGCTATTATTTTTCTCCACTTTGCAGAATAAAAAACTGAGATTCAGAAAGATTAAGTAACTTGGTGAGGGTCACATGGCTACTGAATTTGAGAACCAATATTTGAATCAGGTGATTTGACCTCAGATTCAATACTTTTGACCACTAAGCTATCCTACCTTCTGGCCATAACCATTATCCCAGGAAGACAGGAGTTGATGTTAATCATTATGGTATAGTGAGGTCACTCAAATTATTTTAAAAATAAAAATTCACTCCTTCTAATGCATGAAAGATAGCCTCAGAGTTTTCCTTAGGATTTATTTTATACTACTTAATACAGCATGTCTAAAGTTAAGCTAGTTTTATGAAGAAAACAAAGAAAAATACTTTGACTTAGGTTATTTGAGGTGTGAGAAGTCTGTTATTAGTTTTTTCATTTTTTGATTCATCTCATGGATCCTGAAATTATATTCATTACCTCCTTAGCTCGAGCCCTATTTACATGCATGCAGGCAGTCTGGTATGAAAACTGTTGTTCTTTGTTGTATAATTACTTTGACCTCGGATTCAATAAATAGAAACATGTTTATAAGATTGTGATGCTAATTTATACGAAACTGGAAAACTTCCAGAGTTAAAAAATTAACAAAGGAAGTATGACATCAGTAATAGTTGGAAGAGTCAAAATAATATTAATTCTGCTCTTATGTTTATTACCTTTATTTTCTCTAGGCTTTCTTATCTAAAGATTTCAAAAGACTGTTATGTTCAAGTACATGACAATCTGAGGGACTCTAACATAAAGTGCAGGAGAAAGTTCTGTGTACAGTGACACAGCCCCGTGTAGTGAGAAGAGCATCGGCTTTAGAGGCAAGACATTTGGGTGACATTTACAGAAAGCAAGCATATCAAAACCTTACTGTTATTTTTGTTTCAGTGCTTGGTTTTGCTTGCCTAAATTGGCTGCAAGAAAGCAGTGAGAACAAACCAACAGTTTCAAAGAGCCACTTTTTCCAAATGGTTTATCGACACACATTTTCCACACCTGATGCTGCTTTGCTGGGGTCCACAAGGTCAGCACACTTACTCATTCCGACATATTGTAGTCAGCTAATGACGGGGATGGCTGTGCAAGTAGGCCACACTCTTTACCCTTCCTAACTAGCTTGTAGCTCACTCAGCATGTGAATTTTAAACTTGGGAAAACATACATATGCACACACACATACACATATATACATATGTACATACATGCATGTATGCATTAAGCACCTGGACTAGATCTTTAAAAAAAATAAGTTGTGTAAGGTCCATACACAGCTAGTGGGAGTATAAATCGAGAGAAGCACTCTGGGAATCTGTTTAGCAGTCATGGCTGAGGCTGGACCTTTGTATTTGCTACATCTAGAAGTTCCACCCCTAGAAATATGCCCCCCAAACTATGTTCATATTTTTCACACCGTTACACATATAATACTTCCAGAGCATTATTTTTAAGAACCAAAACCTGAAAACCATTCAAGTAACCTTCAATGGTTGAATGAATAATAAAGGGAATATTGGATAACAATAAGAATGAACAAACTACTGCTCCACAGGAACAAAGATGAATCATAGAAATGTAGAGTCATAGAAAAGGAAGAAAGCCACAAAAAGTGCATACTCTATGATTCACTGTAAAATTCAAGAACAAGCAAATGCAATCCATGGTATTAGGATTAATAATAGCGGTTCTCTATAGTGAGAAGCGGTGACCGGATTAGGGCATGAGAGGGCTTCTTGGGTATTGGTGATGCTCTACTTCCTGACTAGTTTGTTACACAGATATACTACTTTTGTGGAAATGTATTAAGATGTACAATTAAGGCTTTTTCACTTCTCAGCTTATATATTATACTTCAATATATGTTTATATTAAATAATTGTCCATACATGTAAATTTATGTAACAATTCTATATGTGTTTTTGTAAATATCAGATTGCCTTATAGTAGGGTTTTCTCAGTTTGAGCACTGTTGAAATTTCTCAGCTGGATAATTCTGTCACATGAGGTGCTCCTGTGCCCTGCAGGATGTTTAGTATCATTCCTGGCCACTCCCTACTGGGAACTAGTAGCACTCTCCACCCCCTGAAATCCTGAAATCGTAACAACCAAAAATGTCTCCTGGCATTGCCAGATGTCCTCAGGAGGTAAAATTGTCTCCAGTTGAGAACCATTGCCTTAAAATAACTTGAATAAAGAGTCACATTTTGCCAAAGTTACTGATCAATTATGTCATGCACATTGTTTTCCTGACCATTAGTTAAATGCCAAGAAGAATTTTAATAACTGTCAAATGGAATCAGGCTGGAATTTAAGAGACAGAGTCAGTCACATCTCAGAAGCAGAATTATTCATGTTCCATGTCATGCAGATGGGATTGGAACAAAAGGAGATTCCAAAAAAAGCACCTCAAAATTCCTCTCTGAGAAAATTAAATGATAATTAGAAAATAATAGAGCATATCTGGACCTCACTCAAACTCTGTAATTTGGAAAGATGACTACGGAGGGAAAGGTAGACAGTAGAGCAGATGAGGGGCACTCCTCGTGCTCTCTCTATGGTCATTACACAGTGTGAGGAGCTACAGAGGTCCCACGGACCACGTCACACAAAATGTTATGGCAGGGGATCTTCCTAACACAGTGGATAACCCCTTATGTGACAGAAGGCCTGAAAAAAAAAAAGATCCATATCACTTCAGCCTAAAAAAGCAACAAAGCCAGGAAACAGTTTCCTTGCCAGAGCTGCTTTTAGTCCCAACCTCTCACCTGCTCAGCAAACTGCTCTATCACTGAACAGCTCTTTCACTTAAGATGCCAGAGAACAGTCTAGAATAGCATTATCCAGGGGAAATATAATGTAAATCACATATGTGTTTTTATATGTTCTGGTTGCTGCATTAAAAATGTAAACAATAATAGGTGAAATTAATTCTGATAATACTGTATATTTTATTTAACCCAAGAAATCTAAATGATCATCATTTCAAAATATAATTTAAGGGAAGAATTATTAATGAAATACGTTTCATTTTCTCATACTTAGTATTTAAAATCTAATGTATGACTTATAGTACAACTCAGTTTGAGCTACCACATTACAGGCACTCAATAGCCTCATTTAGCTAGTGCCTGCCACACTGGACAACACAAGTTTAGAATCTACAGCAATAAGGTGGACAGTGAGAATATCAGAGAAGAATCTATACATTTTTTAGGAGGCTTACAGTGGTCATGAATAGTTTATTATAAGAAAAGAATCAATACATAGTGAACAGGTTTGATATACACACTTCTTATTATAAATTTTCAGTTTTAATTTGTTTATGATTTCCATTACAATTTCATCTTCGCTCTATGAATTGTTGAGATGGGCATTTTAAAATTTTCAAACTTATTTGGAAAGGCAAGGAGAGGAATGTTCTTGTTTTCTTACTGATTTTCAATTTTATTTAGTGGTGATCTATATCATGAAAACCTTTGCTCTTTTTGATCCTTCTTTCTTGGCCTTGTACTTGACCGATCCAGCACATGGGTTGTTACTATAACAACTTTTTTATGCTATCCCATGCATGCTTGAAACACAAGACTATTATATTATTTAGTCCTACAATGTATACTTACTAAATTTTGCTTGATATAAAGAAGTTTGTTAAAATATACTATAATTTAAATTTATCAATTTTTGTAATTTTGCTAATATTTTCTTTATATATATACTGGTAGTTGATCATTTTATAGCCTGAGAAATTGCAGTTTTGTATAAGTTAATCTAATAATTTGAATTTTGCATACATCAAAGTTTAGAATACTTTGAATCTTTCTGGTGACATGTTCCTTTCATAATAATGTAAGGACCCTTTATAACAATATTTTTTCATGAAAATAATTTTTGATAATATTATAGCTATTAATTTTTTATTAGTATCTCTTTCTAATATATTTTACATATCTTAATTTCATTGAAGTGCTACTTTTAAATCATGTTTTAGGTATATTTTAATAAACTCTATGCAGCCAAATAAATGTTTATATTTTTCAAGAGTTAGATGAGGTTGTTCTCTGGCCTCCTTGCTCCCCCTCTAATGGCATCTGCCACGTGAGTAGCAACAGGCCAGGGGAAAAACAGTGAGGGGAAGGTCCAAGCCACATGATCAGCATTTCGAACATCAGAAGGTCTAAACTGCATGACCAGCAATATGCTAGGAGAGGAAAGGTCACCCCAGGGTTAGGTCCCACCTTCCAATTGTCCATTGCTAGGCACCCCAGCCTTTTTACCGGGGTGACCTTCTGTACCTGGCTTATCATTCTTACTCTGCTCATGTCTGTCTGTCTGATTGCCTACTATATACCATCCCCCCTCAAGTATTCTCGACTACATTCTTTAAGGAAAAGGGGCATAGGGTTTCCCGTACAAGCCTTTGCATGACCATGTCCTTAAGCATTAAGACCTCAGGACATTGAGGTTCTGATCCAAATCAACTAATCTTAGGAACAAAGCCTCGGGTCTGTTGACCACAGAGACAGAATTTTGGTATAATAGAGAAAACATGTAGGCCTCAGTTGTGTTTCAACTGCAGGCCCAGAAAAGCAGCAAGGCCCCAGGCAGGATGATGCCATGGCTGACCTCAGGACCAGCCGCATGACTAATGATCCCCTGCCCTGGAACTGATCAATCAGTGAAGACCATGACCCTGAGGAGACACATCTGGAAAGCTGAAGAATAATCTATTGAGATCCTCCTTGAGTCCTCCATATGAAAACCCTCAAGACTAAGGACTCAATTCTCTCTGTCTGTCTGTCTCTCTCTGTCTCTTCCAAAGGTCCTTCTGAGTCCACACAGCCCAGCTGGCTTACATCTTCCATGACTTACTTCTTGTAACTCTGACTTTCTACATAAACTTCCACTTGCAAAAAAATAAAATTTTGCATTTTAACTAAAATTATAGTTGTTGTGACTGATATCTTTGCATTTGTTTTACAATTCTATTGTGCTTTTCTAGTCATCAATACTTTAGCTTACTTTATTCTTGCTTTATGTAAGGCCGTCTTCTTCATTTTTCTTCCTGCTAATTGAAAAATCACCTTCATTTCTATATGGTGGTGATTATTTTTAAACTGATATGAACTATTAATTTCAAATATAAAGTTAAGGAATAATTCTTCTTTCTTTTATAAAATAAACATCCCTAAAACATTTACCTCTAATCATAACCCCCTTATCTTACCTTATTTCTATTATTTTATTTTCTAGCTAGATTTTTTTATTCCTCCCAAATTAATTATTACTCTGTTGGTAGCTGCCTTAAACATTAAATGTCTTGCTAGTTTACTGATTTAAATGATTTATTGATTCTTTGCTCACCAGAGCTTCTTGTACCTCACTTCTTTCACTGAAATCAATTGTATTTCTTTAGATCAGTCCTTTGTAGTTCTTTCCATGAGATATAAAAGCCATCAACACCTTTATTTTACCTTCTCCTTGCTACAGTACTTGTGTATAATTCTAAATTGACTGTTATTTTCTGTTAGAACTTTGAAGACAAAATTTCCATCATTTTTCTGCCCTCTATTATATAATCTGACAATTTAATTCTGTTTCTTTTGTAAAAGAAGATCTGACTTTTCTCTCTCTCTAGTTGACTTAATTTTTTCTCTTTTTCTCTGACTTTAGTGTTCTGAAATTTTTGTCACAATGGACCTGGTTATTGATTTGTTTTTATTAATTTTGCCTATTGTTTAAACATCAATTCTGGAACATTTGTCACCATGTTCTCTTGGAATATTACCTTGCAGCTTTTCTCTATCGTCTCTTGTGATGAAACTCCTCTAAATAGATGTTGAGCCCATTTTATCCTCTATGTTGGCTTTATCTCTCTGTCCTTTCTTTCATCAATCTGGTTTCTTCATTCTGGGTTATTTAACTAATCACCAAGTTCACATATTCATTACTTAGTTGTGACTAATTATTTGTTTAGTATATTGATTCAGTTTTAATCCTAATTATTATTTTTTTTCTTAATTTGTTCTTTCTTTCATCAATCCTAATTTATTTCAGTGGTTTTTAATTCTTAATTTTATATCTGAATTATTGTTAATATAATAATTTTTATTTCATTTTTACCTCAAGTTCTTTGGGCTTTAACTATATATTATTTATTCACTAACATAAAATTGATAATTAAAAATGTTTTATAGTTTGTATTGCAACTTTAACTTTACACAGTTTCAATTTTTTTTATTAGAAATCCATGTATCCTGGGCGTAGGAGTGTCCATCAAAAATTACTGTGTTTGTTTCTACCAAGTACCTCAGTGGCATCACCATCCAGGGACCATTTTAATATTAATACTTTGGTTTCTTATTCATAGCCTATGTGGGTAAAATAAATTCAGATCTCAAACTCCTGTGTAATTTCTGATCTTAGTGGGATTCACAAATCCCTCCCTACCTCTTGAGAAGAAAGTCTTGTCTTCTCTCTGTTTCACTAGCGAGATTTTATCTAATTTAAGGATGAAATCATTCATAGACCTAGATTTATGAGGAGATCTCACTATTCAATAGCTTGTTCGGAAGGACCTCAATTCTTTATTAACCTCAACCCCCTAAGTGTGGTGAAATCGAAGCTACATTTTCTCTGATGACAAAACCATTCAAAGGCCCCAACTTCAAACAGGTTTTCACTACCAAATACCTACTTTGACAGGGAATAAGTCTTTAACTCTGTCTCTCAAGTGCAGTGAAATGAGAACTTAGCTTACTACCTCTCAGCTGATAGTGCCCACACAACTTCTAACTTCAGAACAGCCCCTGTTTCAGCCTGTGCATACACTTCTGGTTTTCAATTTCACCTGTGTTCCTAGGACCTGGAGATTTCTCTTTCTCTTTTGAAAGTTCAGCTATACATTAAAGAATTGCTGTTGCTATTTTTACATGCCATCCAATAATTCTAGCTGCCAGGTTATCTTGGTCTGCCATCGTGTTAGAATCCTAAATGCTCTTTGAACCTATTCTCTACTTTGGCACCCATGAGGGCTAAGATGCACCTCTCTCCATAATAGTTATGGTTATGAAATGAACTGTGTACATATAGGGAACAGATAGTTGCAAAGACTCTTTGGACAGTACCTCTCAATCTTTATTTCACCTGGGAAAATGCATTAAAATGCCAACTCTGATTCAGTAAGTGAATCATGGGATGTGAAGGCTGCTGGAGGCTCTTTGAGCAGCAAGGTCTGCACTCTCTAAGGAGGCGTCTCCCCACTCCCAACCACCTTCTGTTCTAAGTCGCTATTCATAGCAAAATATCTGTAGGTATCTACAAATACATAATGACCTGATCAGGCCACCAAGATTCTATGTTTCTTTAGTAGAATACAGTTTTACTCATCAAATTTTTGATGTTATTTTCTTGTCATTTTATTTTAAAAGTCTCACTTTGAACTCAGCAACATTGGCTATTTCACTTATCTGCTGCATGTCTCAGCTTTCCAGAATTTGGGAGGTTGAGTAAATAATCTTACAGATAATATCTACATTTTCTGAACCCACAATATTGGCTATATAGAGTACCACATAGAAGGCATTCAGCTTATGATTACCAATTACCAAGAATAAGATAATGTACATTATCCAGGGATGGGCTCAGTGCCCTTGGCTTTATCCCTACAGTTTTATGAAAAGAGAATTGCTCACCAACAGATGACTGTTGCCTGTCCATTACTTATGCTGGGCACTTTAAAAATGAGGCACAGTCTGGAGGGAAGAGACTGTGGGGAGAGAGTCTGCTCTCCTCAAGGATTGTCTGTCTTAAATTGCTCAAGGTGAACATCATTGCCTGAAGGGGAGCATAATAAATTGCTCCCCCAGCTGTGATGTTGTTTAGGGACACAGTTTCTGAGTCTACTGGCTTCATTACTCTCTAATCAGGTGGAGAAAGAGACCTCAAAAGGGACCTTAATGGAACTCTCTTTGCCCTTTTATATGCCCTAATACACATTATTGACTGTCCTACCAGAGGAGAAAAAAGAAATAGGTTTGTTACACACAGCTGAATGTGGGCATCCAAGAATCATGTTCATCCTCAAGGTAGTATTTGAATACTTTTCCTCACCTTTTCAATATTTCATCACTTAACTCAATTTATAGTGATAAAATATTTCAAAAAGAGTGGCATATAATATATAAAGAGAACAAGGGCCAAATATTTTACTCTTTGTTTCTGTATAGAATACACACAAGAGACAGAGATGGAGATACAGACAAAGATGAGAGAGAGAGAGAGAGAGAGAGAGAGAGAGAGAGAGAGAGAGATTGTTTTAAGGAGATTAAAATATTTGGCCCTCATTTGCTTCCTTCCTTCATTTCAATTCTGGCCTATCTGTACTTAATAGTACCTTATATCATTATGCACACATACACATAATCCAAAAACTCCTCAGAAGAGCCCAAACAATTCAGTGTCACATGGTACAGAAAAAGCAGGAGTGGAGTATAACTAACAAAGTAAGTAGACATTAGAGAGCTGGAACTGGGTTCTCAAATTCTCAGTGGACTATAGCTGGATCTCAGTCGTCCAGGGGGAGTGCTCTAAGCTGAACGTTTTACACCCAGGATTTTCCCATATGGTGCTTCTCTAGTCCATGCCTAATTTCAATGATATCCTAAAGCAAGTGCTACAAGAATAAGTGGGCTTATTCTTATAGGCTCTACTTCTCAGGAAGGGAATTTGAGAGAATTTTATTTACCACATAGGTACTCTGAGCTTCATTGGACAAGCATTTCAGGTGCAGAATGCACTTAAAGGTGTCTAGTTTTTAAATCATCCAGAAATGTATTATAATGTACAATTGGTTATTTTCTTTTCATTTAACATTTCAACTCTTTTTCTTACTGTTTTTCCCCACTGACAATCTACAACTGACTGCTCTTCCCAAAAACAGTATAGAGAAGCAGAAGAAACTTCAATCAGTGCATTGTCTTTCAAATAGAAGTGCCCTGACTAAAAGTAACAAAGAATATTGGCTTCTTTAACCTAAGAATTAACCCATTGATCTTTATGGCATTATTTTCACAGCCAGCCAATTCTATGTGCCTGGAGACAGGAAGAACATGGAGCATTGGCATATGGACGATTCCTAAATCCAACTTTAGTCAACAATTCCTACCAAAGCCTTTAACAGAAGAAAGGTAAGTTGGCTAATGGAATATAATCTCCTCTCCTATCCCACCATATGGTGGGAGACCTGGGGAGAGCAGAACTTCCCAGAGCTAGGAAGCCCCCAGAACAAGAGACCTGAATGTAGAGAGAGAACAAATGGTTGCCATGTTATCAAGAGCAGACTGACCTCTGTGTGGTGTAAGATCCCAAGTCCTGGAATCATTCAGGCTGCAAGAGAACACACTTTGCAGAAAGCTCCATAGAGAAAATCCCACTGGACTGTGGGCTCCAAAGGGCAAGGATGTGTCTGGTTTTATTTAACCTCCACTACTTAGCACATTGTTGACACATGCTAGGTACTAAACATATACTCAACATAATTTTACAAAAGGAAAGAAGGGAAGAAGGAAAAAGGAATGAGACAGATGAGACATGTTTACCCGGTTACACATTAAATTTTGTTGCTTCTTATTGATGGAGCAGCGTGGTGACCTCTAGTTTTAATTTCACAAAGCTGCTGGCATTTATTGAGCATTACAGTGTACTCTTGGCTGATCCTTTATCACCATATGCCCCAGTCACCCATTGAGGTCTGAATTGGCACTTACTCAGTATGCCCCAAGTATAACTTTGTGACCACAGGAACCAGTGTTTTCTGTAATTATGCTCCTGGGCTGTGAAATCTGTTCCCTGTTGAGATAAAGAGAGGAGCGTCTGTTGTAGAAATTAGGTTAAAGCAAAGGAGGTACATGTATTTGCTGATATCTTTAATTTTTACTGGGGTTTTAATTTGATTTACATTTGATTTTCTTTATTCACTGTATCACACTTGACAAAGTTGTAGTCATTATAATGACCATCAACACTTATATAAATTTACCAAATGCCATAAATTGTTTAATCCTCATGTAAGATTCATTGGAGGTACTATAATTGACTTTATTCTATGGATTTAAAAAAATAAAAAACAGGGACAGGGAGGTTAAGCAACTTAAGCAAACAAAAGCAGGGTTCAATCCAAATAGTTGTCCCTAATGCTACGATAAATGTGCTTTAACTACATATATGTGGATGTGAATATATAAAGTGTGTATTTTAAAGTAGAGAGCACTGTAAATTTGAACAATGGTGGATATTCTTAAAAAATTGTATTTTATAGCAATATATGAGCAATTATATAGCAACAGCCACCTCCATGTTCCAACCACTATGCTGTCTGCCTTATGCACTGTGTTTTAATACACATGAGGGAGATCCTGTTTTACAGAGGAGACCATTGGCTTGTATGATACTTCCCCAAGGTGTATTCTAGTAAATGGCATTGTCATAAATTAAACCAAGACTGATTCCAAAAATACACTCTCAAAAAATACGGATGTGTAACAAAGTTTGGTCATGTATCATTAAAACATAAAGCCAGCTCATTATAATATGAGTTGAATGCTCATGGTTAGGACATATTTTGGGCAACATATTATAGACTTAGGGTCCCTTCACCTCCTCCATCTCTACACCTGCAGTCCACAACATGTGTTGTTGCAATACTAAACACACACAGTCAGAGAGAGATGCAGGCAGAGAGACAGAGAGAGAGAGAATTAAGTAAAATGAATTCCAGAGATTTACAGGATTTAAGCTCTTCAAAGGAATAGGAGATGAGAGGCTTTGAAAAAGGAGACTCAAGAGTGTCATCTCAGCTAATGAGCCCTGTTGGATATCATCATTTGTCATTTCTTTTTTCAAAAATTGTGTCTTGACTGAAGAAGGAGTTCTTCATCATGTGAAGCAAAAGACTCCAGAATGCCACACATCCTGGCCAGGTGTTGCTCAGGAGGCCCAGGGCTTTGCTGATGTGGAGTTTGATTCAATGACCAGGAAATCCCCGTGTTAATAAATATTTGCTTATTTATTATTTATTTATTTATTTACTTTTATTATTGTTCAAGTACAGTTGTTTCCATTCACCCTACTACATCCCCTGCCCCACCCATCTCCACCTCCCACCCTCAATATAAATCCAGGAGTCCTTAGTTCAAATTCTTCTAGAATAAATAATATGGACAATGTTTAAAGAGTAGTAGTTAGAAATAACTAAACTTTCCATATCAGGCCTGATAGAGAGTACACTGCATAGAAAGTTTGACTACCACCTGGGTGTCCCCAGTAAGAATCTCTAGAAGGCAAAAAACAAACAAACAAACAAACAAACAAACCCCAGAACCTTTGCTGAGACACATAGCATCTGTATCTACTCTAGGCCCCCCTCACTGCTGACTATATGGCCTCACTTATAATTCCAGAAGTTAATTCAACATTCTAGAGAAAATGTGTATGTGTATTTTCATCAAACCAGAAAAGAAAATGTAAGAGCTCTAAGGGATGGACATGTTTGTCTAGTTTGCAAAAATAGAAGGTTTTGTGGCTGAGGTAGGGTGAGCAAATAAGACAATGTGGGTGACAAGAACTAAATCAGAAGGCCCCAAAGATATGTCAAAACTGATTGACTTGTGGAAATGAAGCTAACTTCTCTACTTTTCTGAGAAAGCAGACATCAGCTCCATGAGGTTCCTTTCCCACCAAGAGGAGTCCCAGGTCTCCAGTCCCTACCATGTCACAGAAGCTCTACAGAGGGGTGCTAATATTATTATCTGTTCTCCTACCTGCTTTCTCATCAGGAGAACACAGAGAAAGGACACAAGCTGGCTTTTTTACTTGTGCTACCAGAAGGTCAGAGCTATATTTCTGTGGAGATGAGGACATGGTGGTTGAAAAGAAATCCCAAAGACCTGATTCTACAAGAGGTCCAAGAGATGCCTAGATGAGTCTAAAGCAGTTCTTGCTTTTAGGAGTTCACAGACTTGAAAAGAGTCCAGCAGAAGCTCAGGGTCCCAATACCCAGGGATGAGAGTGATGACAAAGAGGCATCAGAAGAGCTACGGAGCCAGCAAGCCTCTCCTGGGTGGATGCAGGGCTCCCTGGTAGAGGCAATATCTGAGCTGTATCTCTGTTTTTCTTCTTTAATCTTTGTAGCTTCTATGACTAGAGCATGGTTACTGGTGCAGAGAGGAATAGTCTTGACCTAAAGCCTGTAAAATTTAGAGGGGTTGGATTCATTTTATATGTTGGCTACAATTGTTTTATTGAAGTATAATTGACACATGATGAACTGACCATGTTTCAAATGTACAATTCAATAAATTTCACAAATGTGTATACTCATAAAACTATCATCACAATCAATATAACAGACATGTTTACCACCCACAAAAATCTCATGCTCCTTGGAAATTTCTCCCTCTCACCCTTCCCATCCTATCATTCCCCTATCTCCAATCACCAATCAGCTTTCTGTCACTATAGATTAGTTTACGTTTTCTAGAAATATAAACAAATCATACATTACGTGCCCTTTTTTGTCTGACTTCTTTCACTCAGCATAATTGTTTTGAATCATCCATTTTATAGTACGTGTTCATACTTTGTTCCCTTTTAATGCTGTGCAGTAGTCCATTGATTGGCTATACTGCAGTTTAGTTCTCCATTTCTTTGTTGTAAACATTTGGGTGATACCCAGTTTATTCCTACTCCTCTCATACCTATTCTCTGGCTCCTGTGGGTATGTGTTGCTAGGTTCTGCAGTTTCTTTCTCCTTCAGGAAGCCCAGCCCTTCCTCAGCCAGATTATGTTGTAACTTTACCCTCATTACTCCTCTGGAGCCAGGAAAATAGATGGGATATGTTCTGAGTCAGTGTGTGCTACCTTGCAAACCACATACCACCCCATCATCTCCAAGCATGGAAGGAGTGGGTCACTTTTGCAAGTTCAGAAGCTCAGGAGTATCTAGGGCTTTAAGGTTGTTAAGTGCATCAGTTATGATACCCCATCTCATATTTTAGGGTCCTACTCCTTCTAACCATTGCCTTTACTTAGGCAAAGCAGATTTTCTGAGATTGCAAATCAACATTCTTTGGAAGAAACCTTACCCTCAGCTTTTTCTCCCCTCAGGCTGCAGGAGATAAAAATTTATATGCTGCCAAAGAGATTCTTTGACTTTCACATTTTGCCTTGAATTGGTGATTAATCATCTTTACCCTTTCATTGTCTTTTCCCATGCTTTGATAACATTAAGTGACATTCCTCGGTTACCAGCATCCTTAGTTACTTCTGCCCTAGAGCCTCTGAACACTTGAGATATGGCATCTGTCAAAGGAATCCCTTCACCAGTATCACATTCCAGTTCACCACTTATGTAAGTTTTAACAGTTTCACTACTGTAATATGCAGTTATGGATGAATGTTCATACCCACCCCATAATTCATGTTGAAACTCTACCCCCAATGTGATAATATTAGGAGGATGGGCCCTGGCACCCCACAAAAAGCAGTCCTTAGATGTGGGCTGCCTCTGAGGAGGAGGAGCTAATCTCAGGCAGCACAGCTCCCTTTTGGGGATGTCAGTTCCCAGGAAATGACTCAATTGTGAACTGTCAACAAATACCATTTCTGTCAGTTGAGGAAACAGGGTCCTGCAGGAGAAGTCTGGGTGGCACACCATGTGCTGTCATTTATCTGGTAGGTGGCTGACACAGTTTTTAAAGTAATCTCATTTTATGTTCTTAGTCACTGCCTTCTACATTTCTGACATATCTTCTGCCTTCCATTCCACCCTAACTGCCATAGGTCAGAACTTGGTATCTTTTTTACAGAAATGTTAAAATATTTTGCTCCTCTTAACTCATCTCTGTTCTTTGCAGTCTGGCCTCCACATGCCACCATGGCAATTCTTCTAGGGTGCAAATCCTCTGTGTGCCACTTACATTGTTCAGTGACACCCCACTGCCTATCAGGTTAACTAGAACGACTCAACACGACATGAAAACCTTCATCTGGTTTCTCCCTTTTACAATGTCATCTTTGTAGATTTTCCCAAATGCCCTGGGATATAGCCAAATTTCATGCCATTGAATGGTTCCTTGTTCTTTCACAATTCTTAAGATTTTTCTCACACTTGAATCTCTACCAGTAAAGTCTTTCCCTCCAATCCTCAGTATTATGAACTCCTAATGATTCTCTCCTGAGGACCCAGCTCAAATATAGGATACCCTCAAGCAGCTTGGATGACTCAATGCATTGTGTTATCAATTTGTCTGGTACATATTTATATTAATGACCTATATTCTTCATATTCATTTGTCAATTTCCAATATTTGACTATGAGTTCCTTGAAGTCAAGTACCATATCTTATTCATCAGTGGCTCCTATGTGCATGGCATTTATTTGTGTTCGTGAATGAATTAGTGAGTGAACCAGGGAATCACCGTGACTTTCTTCCTCTTCCCTTTACCTAAATGTACTCTATGTGTCCCATTAAATTTTTAAGCAAATCGAATAAGTTTCATAGGCAGTCAAATACATTGTCCTTCCAAATATCTTTATAAAGGTTTGAGCCTGTACAATAATTTAACTTATTCTGCTTCTTCATTTTCCCTTTTCTTCCAGCTCCTACTGGCCTTTACAATACATATATAAGTTAATAGACCAAGTGAAATAGTTAACTGGTAAATGAGTTAGTAAGAACAAGGTCAAGAAGATAAAAACTGCTGCTAATGCCAGCTATATCATCATAAATTTTAAATAACACCACACCTATAAAATCAATAAGGCAGACAAAAATGCACTTTCCAAAATGCATTTCACCATCAAATAAAACCACAGTTTTCACCTTAAAATAATTTCTTCTGGTCTTTGCATGTATATACATATATTTATTTTTACAAAGTGTGGATCATACTGTGCACAAGTCTTATATACTACAGTTTTACTTACTTTTTTATCATGAACACTTCCTCCTATTTTTCCAAAAATGTATTTTAATGAACACACAATTTTCCTTTGTGGAGTTTGTATAATCAGCTTTTGGTTCTCTAAGCTAGTGGCAGTAAATTATATTGAGAATGAGATGGCTACCTAATACTTATTAGGATAACTAGAATTTGTCAAATATTACCTGCAATGTAGGGAAGTTAAAGTAAAAGAGAAATGTTGACTATAAACAGATAGTTATTGGGTTTTTTCTCCCTGCAGAAGAAATTTATTGGTTATTATTTCTTTGATATTAAATAGTTAAGAAGATTTTAGCAAGTTACCTAAAAGTCTTAAATTAAAGATTGATTGATTGATATTTCCATATAATTTTCCCCACTTCATTTCATCAATATGGCACTGTAGGCCTTTTCTCTCTTACATCATTATGCATTGACCTTTCCATTGTTAATGCTTCTATTCTATGCCTGAGTAGAGAGAATTTTTTCCTCTTTTCAGAGATTAGCTGCAAAGAAAATTTATGTGACATTCAAAAGAATTATTTCCAACCTACCCTTTCAAATGCCTCTCTGACATCAAATGATGTGATTGAGCTACATTAATTTTAGGGAGTATCTATATTTGCATAATACAAATTTTATTTTAATGTACTTCAAAATATGCACTGCTTGAAAATTAATGCAATATTTTTTGCAAAACACATTGAACTGCATTGTTTACTTACTCTATCACAGTATACTTTGAATTTCATGGTTGTTAAAAAAACTTGAGTCAGTATGAATATTGTAAGCTTTATTCACTCTATCCTATCACCAACATTCAAATTTTCTCACTAAGGGCTATTTGTTGATGTTCAGGGTACCCAACAACACTAAAAATATTTTTAATACAGACTTTATGCACAATAATATTGTTTAAGTCCAAGCTTCCCAATATCTTTTGTATATAACTTTATTTTTTTTAGAATGATAAAAGGAATTATGTGAAGTAGGAATTCCTGACTGCATAACTTAGTATAAAAGTAGGTTTAATAAATTACATGTTTTTTTTACTGATAGTACTTCTTGGAGCCACGAAAGGAAAAACAGAATAAGAATAAATGAGGATAGGATAAGATTCACTCTGAATCTCAAAAAGGATGCAATATTCCCTCTTCTCTAGCCATTTACCAAAAACTCTATTCTTACATCATGGTGATACTTCTTACATATTGTTCTAAATACATTTCTATTATTTTAAATATTTTTATTTTTCAATCTTCTGTTTGATTTTAGGAGTCCAAGCTGACATGGTAAGAATATTCATTGTGGGACAGAAAAATGGACTGAGGAAAACTAAAAGGGAAAGATCTAAATGTGCATTGGGGAAGACCTTTGGGATGAGAGTGCCCCACTGGCAGTAGCATCATGTGACTATTCCACCAGGGGGTCACCAGGTTTCTGCTCATGCCTGGTGTGAGACATTTCCTAGTTCAGAGCAGCTTAGGATTTGTTTATTCACTTCTTTCTTTGAAGGATTAACCCTAATCTGATCATTTTTTTGCTGTTTTCACCACCACAGTTTCAGGTCAAACATCCACTATTTCTCTAAGTCCTGCAACAATAGTCTCTTCTTAGGTTTCTGGACTTCCATCATTGCTCCCCAGCATCTACTCTTGACATAGCAGCCAGTCATTCCTTTAAAATGTAAGTCACATCCCACTTGACCCTCTCATGGCTTGGAGTTAAAACCAAAACCTCTGTCATAGCCTACAAACACATGAATAATCAGCCCTTGCCCTCCTCATCCCCAATCTTATCTTTACAAACATTCCTTCTCAGTCTTGCCTCTTACTTTTCCTCAAACATGTACTACTAAGCATGCTCCCATCTCTGTCTTTGCCCTGGCAGTTCTCTCTGCCTCCCCAAAATGGCTTGTTAACTCACTTCTTTCAGAGAGTAAGTGGATGGATGAATACCTTTTAAAAATCACACAGTTGTCATCTTCCATGAGGGGAACTGACCTGTATGATAGAGTAGATGGCACTGTTTATTTACCTTTAAGTGATATAAATTAAAAGTTCAAAATGATCCATTCATAAATATGAAAAATATTAAGAAAAGCAAAAATAGAGAGGAAAAAGCCCTAAGTATCTTATTCTCCACTTGGGATTGCACAGATCATGAGAGACTGAGAGACAAATGTAATTGCTCTTCCAGTTTTCTTTTCCTTTTTACTCTTGGTTCATAAAAACCACTGTGGCAGAGCAAGAAATGATTCTGGAGAGCTTCTACAATAATCTTCTCACTTTCAAAGTATAATGAGACTCAGAAACTGAAGTGATTTTCCCCCAAATTTTGTAGTTCCCGTTTAGAAGAGTCGCAAAGAGGATGCACATTCTCTGCCTCCCTACCCAGTGCACTTTGCACTACCCCAGATGTTTTACATTTGGGGTGGTAAAATGAAATATCTAGAGGCACATGTATTGGCCATGGGGCCGTAATTGTACCTTCAGAGTAAAAATGGGAGAAGTATTTGGCTGGATTTCTTTGTTTAGGGCTGAGAAAAAATCTGCTAAGCTAAGCATTTTTTCCTTCTTGCATTTTAAGTAACATCTTCCAAAATGGCATCCAGCTTTGCCTCGCTTTCCACAAAAACTTCAAGCTCAAGTAGAAAAGTACATGAAACTGCTAAAGGGGCTTACAGTTGTATCCTTTCCCATATCAATATTCCTTATGGAACATAGTTTCAGTAAAAAGTCTATACATCCCTCTGGCAGATAATGCCCAAACCATGAAGCCACGTTTCATGAATAACTTCTGAACATAAAGCCGACTATTTTCATGTGTGAGATACTCCTTAAAGCAACAGGGAGTTCTGAAAATCAGAAAGAAAAACATTTTCTTTGTGAGCAAACACATGGTTATTTTTGTGCTCTTCTTTCTTAGTCCCATTAACTTTTGGTGATTTTATATTCCAGCTTTTAAGAAAATGCTCTTATGTGCAGTTATAAATGTTCTTGTTTTTTTAAAGCCATGGTGTACTTAATTATATAGCACATGAACCAGTTGTTATATTCCTTTCTTCTCTCAGAATGCTTTTAGGAGCCATAGTCAAGTACAGGGGCCACCTCTTACACCTCCAGCTAAGGCAGGACAGAAAAATACCAGAAATATGAACTTAAATAACTTTTTACAGAGGTGTTTATGAATAAAAACAAACTGGAGGGCAAAATGTATTTGTGTGAAAAAAATTCGATGAATTCTAAAAATAGGCCAAGAGTAACTGTTTCACTTGTGGAAGGTCCTAACTGGTTTCCTTTCAATGGTGTCATTTTCTTTCCATTTTCCTTTTTCTAGCTACACTTTCTAGCAGGATTATAATAAGGAAGAATAAAGTTTAAAGTAGGAGAAGGGGCATGCTCTACCCACCTCTTTGTAATGATCGGCTTGCTACAGAAGCAGATTAACTTCTATTTTCAGAAACTTTTACATATATTGGTTTTTCTATAAAACTTTCATGAAAGTCATTTAGCATGATCAGCATTTTCACCCACATACCAAGTAAATAGAAGTAGCTGTCCCTGTGGAAAATCAGTTGCAGTTTGAATGAGGTGTGTACCCATATCCCAGACTGCCATGTTGAGCTATTCCCTTCCTTATCATTTTAGTATTCCCCCTACTGGCCACCTGGCAATTTCTTTTGATCTCTTAAACTAATCTGCTATATTGTTATTCTTTTTGGCATAACTTAGTTTCACAATAATACTTTGGCCTTTTTCAATATTTATTTGCAATGTATGTATATAGAATAGCTGCCCTGTACCAAATAAATACCCAAAATTATTCCCAGTGGAACTATATAAATCAAAAAGATTGCCTAATTCTACCAGCTCTACAACACACACACAGACATACATGTGCATGTGTACTAGTGGTCAAACCCACCGGGAATTTCAAGGACAGAAGTCAGAGACCTGAAATGAGGCACAGACCACCTGCTGAGGGGAATCTTATTTGTGACTAATTACTAGTAATGTAGACTTTAGTATTTACATTCTCAGTTGGGAAGCTACTACCAAAACAGGAGATTGAGGGGTGCCACATCCTTCAATTTCTCTCCCAATAATTATTAATTTTGGCAAAAGATACCACTTTGTATTAAAATTTAAAGAAGAAAGAAAAAGGATCAGCGTTTGAGAAAGAGTCCTATGAGGCAGAGTAAAACCTTTGGGGCGCTCCACACAGAGTTCACAAAACAAAAAACTTGAATCCAGGCATGGTCTTGTGGTTATGTTCCCATTTTGTTCTTGCCTCCCTTTTTTCCTTCTTTCTCATTTTCTTAGTCTGTTAATGAGAGTTTTCTACTTCTCTTGAATCAGAAAAAGATGTGCTTGTCTTTTATTTTTAATTTCCAATTTAGTCAGAAAGGTCACAGACATTTAAAAATAGCATTTCTTGGGAATATTTGGGGGCTGTTAAAATCTGTTACTTCACAGAGATTCCACCAGAATCACCACACCTTTTACTTGATGACTACCCATAAAGTGAAATACCATTTCCTCCCACCCCCATTTTATGTGAGGGGGGAAAAGTGTCAGTGAGAAGAAATGGGTTCTAAAAGGCCTGGGTTAGAATTCTATGGAGACTATAAACATTGATACATGATCATCCATTTAGCTATCAGATCAAATTCAGAAAGGTCACACTAACCTTAGCGGGGGAGGGATTGAGCAAAAAGGAAAAAGGACTCATGGACATGGACAACAGTGTGGTGATTGCAGGGGGCAGGGGAGTTTATGGGGACTAAATGGTAATGTAAAAAAATACAATAAAGATTAAATTAAAAAAATAAATGAAATGAAGGAAGAAGGTTGTCCTTATTTCAATGCTTTCTGGTAAGAATTATATTGGGTCTCAAATGCGTGTTGATCCACCCCGTCTGTTAAAGCTGGCTCATGTTTCTCTCTGAAGTTCCCTCCCTTCTGGGGAAATGACTGCAGAGGTTAGTCATCTTCTCTGAGCTCTCTCACTCACCCTTGAAATCTATTCTTTGGCTTCTGATCTGTGGATGGGCACACTTAGGTAAGGTTAATTGGAGTGAAGCTTTTGAAAAACTTCCCCAAAGATCTTTAAATCCTCAAACTGTAGTACAAATAGGTGATTAATTTCTGTTTTCTCGAGCTCACCATCTGGACAGCTTTCAACTTTTGGCTCCAGTTTTCAGTTTAAAAAAGAAAGCATCCAGGTGTCATCTTTGTCTTTTTTTGTTTTTGTGTTTGCTTGTTCCCTCAATAAAAATGTATACTTGCTTTGTTTTGTGCTATCGTCCCTCATCCTACCTCTTTCTAATGACACAAATGATAAAAACTTTTGACAGCAGGATGCATGTGGGCCCACGGCAGCACCACCTCCGCCAGTCTCTGGGCTGACATTGGAGCTGGTCATCACAGAGCGTGAGCTACATGCAGCCACTCTGGGCACAGAAAAAGTAGAAGGAAGAGGAAATGGGAAGCACTGTCTGTTAAGTTCCTACTGTGCTAGGCATTGTGATCCATGTTTTATACCTAAAATCATACTTAATCTTTTAATAACACTTTATGTTAGATTGTCCTCACATTACAGGTGCTAAAATTAAAGATTGGATAGGTCTTTGTGATACCAAAGCCCATGGCATAAAGCCATTATTTGGGGCTCAGAAAGGGGATGCTATGGACTGAATGCTCACATCCCCCCCTAAAAAAAATTCACATTGTCAAATTCCTAACACCCAGTGTGACGGTATTTGGAGGTGGGACATTTGGGAGGCAATGATGTTAAAGGAGAGACAGCAAAGCCTTGCTTTCCCTCCCCACTCCCAATTGTTCCCACAAAGGAGAGATCATGGGAGCACACAGGGAGAAGGCTCCGTCTGCAAGTCAAGGCAAGAGCTCTCACCAAAACTCAGCCATGTTGACGATACCCTGGCCTCAGACTCCAAAACTGTGAGAAACTATGTTTCTGTTGTGTAAGCTACCCAGTCTGTGGTATTTTGTTATGACAAACCAGTCTGACTAAGACAGGGGATTTCCTTCAAAATATTTTTAGAAAAAGTAGAAATAATCTGTGAGACTGCAGTTCTATTCCCAGAAATATGGAGGATGGTACAGAGTGGTTGGTTACAAATGTGGAAGAAAATTTTTTTCACAAAATGTTTCTAAATTCATTTATTTGATGCCAGGAAATTAAGAGAAATCCTTAGATACCAGAAAGCTGAAGGGGAGAATCGCAGAGGTGTGAAAGCGCTGAAGGAAGCTTTGGCCCTCAGGCGTCGGCCAATCCTTGATGGCCTAGAAAAATTTTCACTTACAAAAAACTGAGGTGTCAACCAGGGCCCATTCATGGAGAAAGATCAGGTCAGAGACTCAAAAATAAAGCCAAAGCTAGAAAGAAAATAGCAACAGAGGCTAAACCTAAAATACACACACGGCATGCATGCACATCATGGGGACGATTGCAAGTCTTTACCTTGACTCCACACAAAATGGATAAGAATATAGTCTCCCCTCTGATTTCCTAAGCACCCTGTTCAGGCAGAGGCCAGAGAAATCACATTAGCTGTGTACATTCTTCACCTCCTCATACTCAACAAAATACAAAGTAGAAATTTGCTTGGAAGTAGTTCTGAGTCAAGCTTTAGTCAACTTGCTTGGCTGTTGTCATGGTTCTGAATGTCAACACCTGGCAAGCTGAGATTAGGGCAAAGAACCATGCTGGGCACCTGAAAGAATGAGAGTGAAGAAAAGGTGGAATGGAAGTACAAATTAATGATCTCAGTAATGTGCCAGATGCTCTTTGCTCGCCATCCTATTTAATTCTCACATCCACCTATGAGATAAGCATTGGCTTCTCCATTTAAAGACTGGGTGACTGATACTCAGAGGATGTGGATAACTCGCTGAGGTGCTCACAGCAGGAGCGTGAGAGAGCCACAGTGGTAGTCCAGTTTGTGGTCTCTAAAGTCTTTTATTTATTTACAACAAAAGCCATGCCTCATGATAACAACTGTAAAGTGTAGACTAAAGCTCCATGAACGAGGAATTTATATTTTACATGGATATCATTAAGAGTTAAGTGGGTTTTTGTTTGTTTGTTTTACTTCCATATTGTCCTCAGGCAACACTGGAAAAATCTTTTAAAATTCCAGGTCCTCTGGAGGTCATTTTAGTGACCTTGGAAACTGTAAAAAAATTGTTGTGAGCAGGGTTTTTAAATTGTTTCTTGGCACAAATTGAATAATCAAGTGCAATGAGTTTAATTGATTACAGAAGAATGTTCCTTTAAGCTGATGCAGCAGCTCCTTTTGGTTTGTTTGTGGACCTAAATGTGAATTGAAGCAATGACTACCCATGTTAGCTTTTGCTATTGGGAAAGTCTTTGGTGGGAAAAATTGGAAATGCTGAAAGTAATGTGAATTATTTCTTAAAGGATGCTTTCTACATATGTAAAAAACTGATTGCCTCTCTGTTTAAATCGCACCTCGATTCTATTTTCTCAGTCTTAGATTTTAATTCCTTTAGCAAAGGCATGATTAAGACCATACAAGTGCTCATGCTCCTCAGCTCTGTCATTAAGTAGTTGTGTGGCCTTTGTCAAGTTGTCAAACCATCTTGTCTCAGTCCTCTCCCTTCTAAAATAAGGGAGCCTACTACTTCATGTAGCACCATCATAATTTTAATAGTATGTTAATACATTACCTAGAACATGGAAGGCAGTCAACAAATATTCACTGATATTATTAGCAACACTAAAATTAACATTCAAGATTTCTTGAATGTAATGAAACATGTCATAGTTTGTGGATACAACTCTTGGGGTGGCTGTTGGTAATTCTTTGCAATTTATAGGAATGAGAGAAATTACAAAAACTGAAGGTAACAAAAAAAGGGGAACTGGAAACTACATTCCAGCAAGCTGTCCGTGTGCAGGAACTGCTTGGAGTGGTGCCTGGGCCTCGCATGCCATTTGTCTGCTCCATGTTCCAACCTGACCAGGGTGAGGCCTGGCTTCCTCTATTGGCTGCTGTAACAAAGTACCATGGTCTGTGTGGCTTTAACAACAGAAATGTGTTGCCTCACAGTCCTGGAGGCTGGAAGTGCAAAACCAACCAAGGTGTTGATAGCACAGGTTCTGTCCAAGGAGTGTTAGGCAAGAGTCTCTTCCAGGACTCTTTCCTTGGCATGTAGATGACCATCTTTATGTTCACATGATGTTCTTTGTATGTTCACATTGTCTCCCTGTGTGCCTGTCTTTGTACCCAAATTCCCCCCTTTTATGACACTGTAATATTGGGTTAGAGTCAACCTTAATGACCTCATTTTAACTTGGTTACCTCTGCAAAGACTCAGTCTCCAATAAGGACATATTTTCAAGTACTAGAGATTAGGATGTCAACATATTAATTCAAAGGGCCACATTCAACCCATAATACCTTGCCCTGAAGCCTCCATGTCATTCTCATGTGAACAATATATTCACCCCATCCCAATTTCCCTCCAAATCTTAATCCCATACAGCATCAACTCTAAGAACACAATCTCCCTTAACATGATCTAAATCAGGTATGGATGAGACAAGAAGTACAAATCATGCCAAGGCAAAATTCTTTTCCGGCTCTGAACCTGCGAGGCAGACCCCAAGTTATAGTCAGGGGTCAGAGAGAATATGTACTAAGATTAATAGGTTCAAGCACTGCCCCATAAGGAAGCCAGGTGTTCTGATTTTTAGGTTAGGTTTTGGGGGATAGCACAGATATCTTTTTTCTCTGTAAGACATTTATTACAAAAATTGAAGGTAGGTGGGAAAAAGAGCGATACAGGAAACTATATACTGACAAGCCTTATGTGTATGTCTAGAGAAATCTTCCTGCAATGAGATGTGGAGTCTCAAAGGAGAAGTGACTCTCCAATCAGAGGCCAGATGACAAAATTATGGAGCTTGTAGATACAGGGAGTAGTTTTGCAGTGAATAGAAGAAATAGTCGTGTAATTGTAAAGTACCTAAAAATCTCAAAATCTAACTCACAGCACTTCTTTCTAAGCAACCTAATTTCTTACAGAAAGTACCAAGTCTCCCTAATATATAATTTTGCCCACATAATCACCCTGGAAGCATTTATGTAATCAGAAGCAACCTCTGGGAATGGAAACTGGAATCTGGAAGTGAAACTCAAGAAAGATTTCATCATTGCACAAACAATTTCAAATTAAGCACTAATCAGAGGGGAAAATTAGGTTTATTCACAGGGGCCACTCAAAATAACCCTCTTAATAATGTAGAAATTGGCTGTAGCTAAAGTCCCACAAGTCTAGACACAAATACATTTAAAATAAAGCAAAGCAGTCAATATAAAATGTAGCAAATACAAGAAGTCAATGTAAAATAGATTTCCCAGTTATGAGAAACATGGTTCCAGGACTGTAAGCAAACTGCTCAGGAAAAAAAGTCTGTGATTTAGCAGAATTTTAGACTTACAAGAAATGTCTTTGCTTTTATCAAGTGTCCTGATCTTAAAATGTTATTTCATTATTTCCCTTTTCTAATCAGGACAGAGGCTGACCAAAACCAAAAGGGTCACTAGGCACTGAGGTCGCATCTTCAAGGTTAAAAAAACAAAAAGTAATCCAGAATAAAGGGGAAAAGAAGAAAAAGAAGGATACAAAATAGTAGTAGCCAGTCTCCTTGGGGTGTCATTAAACTCACTTGGCATTGAATTTGGAGAGAATCTGAGGAGGATACACAGAATTAACAGACTGCTCCACCCTGCTTTCTGTTGCCCCCCAGCCCACACCAAATCCTGAGATACAGACACCTGTGGCTGATTCAAGTGTAGGTTTTCTGGTGAGATGGCCTGGCTTCCTCAGTGACCGAGGTGACTATTAGTAACATTCTCACTTAACATAGGTTTTCTGACTCTGCCCATTCCCTTTTAATCTTCCTTCTCCTTTTCCACTGTCTCTATTTTTACTCCTTTCCCCCCATCTCTTCATGTCTCCCTCATTTGAGACTCTTGCACCAACATTGTTTATTCCTGGAGATGGCCAGAGAGGTTGCTGACCTCTGCCTTTACTCATGAAATTTTCAAACACACCTGCTCCCATGCCTTGCAAATGAGCCCTCTCTGAACCACCAGTCACACTAAGGTGCTCTGCATCACTAGCTGGAGAATATCTGGTCTCCAGGCAACCAAAGAGGAGCAGTCTTTCTTCAGAAAAGATACTAAGTACCCTCTTGCCCTGAAAGCCCTTTAAGTTAAAGGGAAGGGGTCCAAAGAGATTGGAACCAAACTTTGCAAGCTAGACCAATTTTCCCTATTTCTGAGTGATTCTAAAAAAAGAAGAGAGTAGCCGAAGTGGATATCAACTCTCAGTCACCAACACATGAATAATACAAAAATTTCAGAGGCAAATAATTGGTCTAAAGCTGCACTGGCCAATTTGACACTCATTAGCCACATGGGGCTATTCAAATTTAAATTAATTTAAATTTAGTTAAAATTGAGTTCCATTTCTTAGTCACAATTGCCATATTTCAAGTTCTTATAGCCTTGTGTGGTTGGTGGCTACTGCATTGAACCGTGCAAATATACAATGTTTCCAGCAGCACAAGGAGTTCTGTTTGAATGGTACTGGGAAGACCTGCAGGTGCAGAAAAGGAGATTCAGAGAGACAGAAATAGAGAGAAACAGAGATACAGGCAGACAGAGAGAAAGAGAAAAGAGAGGGAAGAAACTAGGAGACAAAGACAGAGAAAGACAAAGAACAATAAAGAGGAAAGAAGAGATAGCAAGAGAGTAAAATTGCAGGTCTGAGACTGATACTTTTTCCTCTAGGCTCTAGACACTCAGAGAGTCATAGGAATAGTCTGTTAAGGGCAGCACACTTTCCCAAATATTTAATTTTAAGAGGTTGTCCTGGCTGTAAGCAAAATGAGTATGAAGACCTACCTATTCTGGGGGTTAGAGTTTTCACAGGCAATCAATTAGTTGTTCTGACCTGACCCTGCTCATTTTCATTTTCATATACAATGAGCCCTTGCAGTATACCAGTGAGCATCTTGTATCACTCCTCATCTCCTCTTTTCTCTAAATCTGGGAATGACTCTGGCAATGAGGGTGGAACAGCAAGCGTATTAGAAGCGAAGAGCATCACTGAGAATTTAGAGACTGTGTCTGGTTTGGAAGAACCCAAGGGAACTTCAAGAAAAGTAATCAGAGTGAGTAGGAAAGGATACATAATGCAAAGTGTTCCCTCCAGGAACTTTACTTCAACAAGAACAAGAGCATTTCCCCGAAGGACATGAATAATGTCAAATGTAACTCTTCACCATGCTTCTCCAAGGCACCAAATGGGCCTTTAAGCCACACATTCCTGCAGATTTAACAATGGATTCAAAATAGAAACTGTAAATTTGTTTTTTGCTTTTCTAAATTTGCAATGAGGAGCAGACATTTCTAGGTTTGTTGTGTGGCTAGACTGGGATATCAGCTTATAAATCGATGAGAAGTTTGTACAAAACAGATCTGTGACAATTCAGAGGTTTCAGAATTTCTGACCTCCTGTTTTATGTGGGAGACCACAGGACTGACCCCGAGAAAAGCTTCTGGCAACCTCTGAAAATACTTATAGGAGACATTTGTAGAATATAGGCTTATCTTATGAATAAACAACAATAATAATGGTTTAATTTTCATTTATAATCCCTTAGAATTAATGAACCTACAAGTACATCTTAACCATTCTATCAGAGGAGGGTCAGGTTTGAGTGCAAACCACCCTGTCACCCCACACACTCCTGAGAGGGGACCTAGCCGGAAAGCTCTTTCACTCTTTACTTCTTAACCTCCACTCCCCAAACACCACTTTTGCATCAATCTTTCCATTCTGTGTGGTTTTCCAAGGAGGAGCCCTGTGACCCCAAATTGCCAGCAGAAAACTTTTGCTACAGACATTCCTACCATTCCTACCAAAATATCTCTCCTGTTCCCCACTAATTTGGGACCCTAATCACTTAACTCCTTTAAGGAATAATTCCCCAATGCTGAGCATCTAGACCAGAATAGCGAGGTTAGAGTGGAACTCTGGAGCCGCACTTCCTGGGTGTGAATTCTTTGTTCTGCCTTTTAATGTAAGTTATTCAATCTCTATAAACTTCAGGTTCCTCCTTCCTAAAACAACATTAGGAAGATGGGATGAGTTAACATTACTGAAGTATTTAGAACAGTGCTAGTAGATAGATGGACAGACAGCAAGAAAGACAGACAAATGTTTGGGAGGTAGTGGGGTAGCACAATCGAAGTCTGTCATTCATCCTTCATCCATGTGTCTCTTACAGGAAAGTCACTAAGGACATAAAGGTAGCTAAGACATAATCCATGCACTTAGGAAACTCAAAGTTTAATGGGAGACAGACATGTATAATACATTATAATGGCTGTGGTAGAGTCAGATACTAATTGCTTTAGGAGTTCAGAGGAAGAAGTAATTAATTCTCCCTGAGGGTTTGGAGCAAGATTCATGGATGAACTGGTGTTGGCCCGCAATTTCAATACACTTCCAGAAGCTGCCGGTAGTGAAGACAAGTGTCGGTCAGTGAGGACCGTATACAACATGCCTATGGATGACACCTAGCCAAGTGTAGTTCCCTCCCACACACAATGTTACTATACACACTTATCCTCTGCAAGTGAACCAGCCCTTTGCCTTGCTTTTGCCATCAACACTTGACCAATGAATGCTTCTTTCCAGGACTATTACTTTCAAAGCAGCTTCCATTTTGGACAGTCAGTTTTTAGAGCCACAGTGAGCCAATCACCCAGGTTTATGCATACACAAATACATAAATGTATATATACATGCATGTATGTATGCATTCATACATGCATATTAAGTAAACAATGTACATACATTTATACCAAGTAAAGATGTATACATATATATTAAACACCTAAGTGGGTAGCTCTTTATTAGGGCTCAAAGGATAAAAATAAGTAGGATGCCATAAAATTTTTTTCAATATAGTGAAAACCTAGCATGTTATTCCATAGGTACTGCTAGAAAAGGGGATAAGTTTTATTTGTGATACTGTCTCTAGCTCAAGCCACTGCCAAGAAAGTCAGAACACGTATTATGAGATATCCCAGTATGCTCCACTTGCAAGTACTCCACCAGGAGTACTCGCAAGGAGTACTCACCAGGAGTGGTTTTATTTGCCTCCACCAGGTAGCAAATAAAAGTGCAGATAGAAGAAGGAACAGGTATTAGACATAGTATAGTCATTGTGTAAATCCTGCGACCATCAGAAAGCCACGTTCTTTTAGCAATGTCTTCCTCAAGATCTATGCCATTTACCCAGTCTTATGGCCCAGAATAGATTTCTCTTTAGGGTTTATGAGTGCAGAAAGAATCCTAGGTTAGGGATCAGGAAATCCACATTCTAAACCAACACAGCTACAAAAGTAGTTGAGTGCCTTCAGCCATTTCATGGCTTTTTATTTTCCCATTTAAAAATTAAGAGATTGGCCTAAATGATAAGTAAAAAGGATTTTCAATTCTGATGTTATCGTAAAGACACACAAATTGCACCTTTTTTGCATTTCTCTTCTTCCCCAGGCCAACTATCCTCATTTTACTGCATAGCCAAAGCATTCAAACTACCAATGCCTGCGGGAATGAAGAGAGTCATCTTGGACTTCTAAACACTGGCCAGTTCAAAATCTGTTCATGTGCTTATTTTCAAATGTATTTTGCCCATGAGAAAAATATAAATTTGGGGGCTCCAGGGGGCTGAATGCTGGGTTGAATGATATTCCTCTCAAATTTATTTGTTGAAGTCCCAGACCCCAGTACTTTAGGAGGTAACCATACTTGGAGATAAGGTCTTCAAAGGGGCAATTAATTTCGAATGAGGCCAGTGGTGTGGGACAATAACCCAACGGGATTCATGTCCCTGTAAGAAGAGGGAGAGACACCGGGAAATGCACAGCCAAAGGAAAAGCCACGGGAGGACACAGTGAGAAGGTAGCCATCAGCAAACAGGGGCCTCAGGGGCACCCGTACCTTGATCTGGAATTGTAGCCTCCAAACTGTGAGAAAATAAATTTCTATTGTTTTAGCCACCCAGTCTGTGGCATCTTGTTAAGGCATCCCAGTAAATGTAAAAGATAACAAGGAATTAATATCATCTGAATCCGATTCTCTAAACAGCATGATTCTGTATATATTCAAATTTCACAAATTACTGAGAAGCCCAGGAGGTGGGAATCCCCAAAGAAGTGATTTCGGAATACAGAATGGTCCACCCACCCACCATTTGAATTTGAAACTACATTCTTGCCTTTGTAGAGATTGGTACAGCACTGTGAATTCTAAGAATCGCTTTGGGGAGAGGTGTGCAAAATGTCTGAATAAGTAGGCCTGCATACGTAGTCATGTCCCAAATGTATAACTTCTTCTAGATGTAGGAACTGGCAGTGTTGTAAGGCACTCTGAACTAAAGAAAAGTATTACATCAGAAGATGATCTTATTCAGCGTGCTTTGAAATCCCCTAAGAAAAGCTGTCCTCCACAAGTACAACTTTTTTTTTCTTCTGGCAAACTTTGTCTTAGCAAGTTTTATTCAAATCATCTGAGCTAGAGCACAGTTGTGACTTGATTGATACTTCCAAGTGGAAACCACTGCAAAGTTTCTTTTGCATTGATTAGTGTCTTCCAGCTGCCTAAAAACCACAATGAATTCACAATGCATTAGGGATCGTGTCAGGGGGTTATTTATGGGTGAGGAGCATGCTTATCACCACCTCTATTGTGTTATCTAAATGTCAAAGGCTCAGAGACTTATTATAAGGCCCTTCTTGGGCATTACTCCCACCCAGAGTGAATGACTGTTTCTGAGTAGTCTTAAATTAGCTTATCCGCAATTTATTTTTTTTACATAGGAGGCATTCATGTGCTTTCTTATAAATAAGAGTTTACACTTATCCATTACTATGTCTTGCCATAAATCTGAACAGAACTGCCTGTGGGTCTGAGCGACAGCTTAGTCGCCAGCATTAATGGGTGACCTAATGTGCTCATCACTGAGGTGTGAACTCAATCAGGCTCTTATCTGGCTCTCCCACTGAAATAAATAAGTAAGCAAGCTGCTGAAAAGTAAATGGAGCCCTATCTTATTCAAAATGTTACCTGCATTTGCTGAGGGAGAATCCAAGGTGACCAGCTCCATTGTGGAGCTGTTCAGTGGTATTAAAAATTGTAGTGCTCTCTGCTTGTGAACACAATATAGCACAGAACCAAGACCCCATATCTGATTAGAATTCACACAATGTAAAGTAAATGCTGAATTCCAAGGATTTTAGCTAAGTGGCAAGCTTAGGTTTTATCATGGACATAGTGATTTTTAATGAGTAGGAATAAATAGGTGAAATAAAAACAGGAAAAAACCACATAGAGGGATTAAAATGATTATCTGTTCTCTGAGAGAAGTTATTCTATTCCCCCAAATCAAGACATGCGGCTTGGTCTGTGAGTGCTACTGAGTAATCAATAATCAAAGGCAGAAATGCTTTCAATGCCAAAAACTTCCGAAATGAGAGAAAAGGATGGATAGAAGAAAATAAATGGAGAAATAAAGAAGTCATTTCTATTTCTAAATGATTCGTAAGTGCAGCTTTTCCTAATGGAGGCTGACTGCCATGTCAAAAAGAACAAATGGAAGAAAATAACAATAACAACAAAAGCATACAAAAATTCCTTTGATTACATTCCTTTGAAACATACAGCTTTCCAACTACCCTCTCTTTGAAACACTCTAGCAGAGTTTCCTAAGTATACACATGCAATCTAGTGAATACATTTTGGTTATTCTTGTCTTTTATTTCTGTTGGACTTGGAGCTGCACAAATATCCCTCTAGGTTAATATCTCACTGTCAAGGATGGTGCCCCATAGGGAAGTTCAGTCGCTTCCTTCAGAAGTTCTTTCAGATCCTACCCCTCACTGTCAAAAATTCTGGCATCTTCTATTGGTTTTTCATTCCCTTTTATGTATCTTCCTTTTATTGTTTTTTTTTTCTCTTCTTTATATATTTTCCCTCTCTCTCCTCCCGCTGTCCTTATTATCTCTAGTCCCACAGGTTCTCAGCTGTAGTTTTCTTTGTTTTCTCTATTTGACTGGTAGCTTCTCTGACTCCATCTCAGCATCTTTAGTATTCTCTTTCAGCATTTGCGTTCCCTCTAATCAACACCTTTCTTGTTTAAAGCCACGGTGGTCTTCAGTTTGTCTTGTGGGCTATTTGCCTTATTGTGACAAGAAGGATGAATTGTCTTCTGCTTTTCCAGCAGACCTAAAGTGCTGCCATCCATCAACCTGGAGATGATTTCATATATGTGGGATGTCAGGGGCCAGAACGATACTGAATAAACAGTACTTGACTGAGAAGTTCCAGCATGATTGCTCTTATTCTCTGTGGAGCCCCTGTCCCTGGGTAGCAGCAACCACCAACAGACAGATCAAATATTAATCAACTTCATTGTCGTTGACTTAAACTCGTAAGTATTTATGGATAATGTAGATTTCCCAATGTGTTTCAGAGATATTGATAAGAAAAAATACATATAGTATTTGCTTTTCTGTCAATTTGTTGAACAACTATTCATGATTGCAGGGACTGAAAATTCTCCTCACAGACAGGTATAACATGAACTGACTTTATTCTCAAAACTGTACAATACTGTTATGACCCTGGAACATTCCAGTGGGTGAGATGAGATATTTTATTTATTCGGTCAAATCCCAAGTAAATACTCATCTAGGTAAATGATTGCTATAATACAATTTGTTTCTTTTAAAAAAATATTTTATTCTTTTCCTCCCCCAAAGACTTCAAGTCAAAAGCTCAGGGGTCTGTTAGGGGCCTGACAGGAGGGGTATGTGGAAGAAAAATGATGAGGTAATTCTGTGGCTGAGACTGTGTAGTTAACAGTCTAGACCTTGCGCCAGACAGATGACATAGAAAAGACTCAGAGGGTTTTGTAGAGGCCACAAGAGAATAAGAAAGCACAAATCAGCATGGGCGTGTCATTAGGCCCTGATCAAGCCAAGAAGAACAAAAGTTAATTTTTCTCAAATGTCAATAGTGAACAGCAACTATAAGGTATGGGAGGAAAAGTAATTTTACCTCTGCTCTCTAAGCTCTTGACTAAACCCCCTGTAACAAGAGATATATTAACAAAAGAGAAACAAAGTAGTTTTTAAACATATGTACCTCATATATACATGGGAGATATCCAGGAAGAATGAGTAACTCCCCAAGGTGGCCTACACTACTGGTTTAAATACCATCTTCAGCTAAAAACAGAAAGCTAGAAGAAAGAAGGAGGCAGAAGGTCTAGTGATGGGGAAGTGACCAGGAAAAGTGTGGTAAAGGAGAATAGGATTTCCTGTTCTAGAAAGGAAGACACTTTTACAAGTGGAGACTTCCTTTATAAATGTAAATGTCTGTAACCATAGGGTAACTGTTTATTCTCAAAGCTTCTCCAGTGTCTACCATTTCTCAAACTAATCCACCCCAAATAATCCCTATGCCAAAGAGGTATATTTTGGGGTGGCATATTCTGTTACTCTTCACAATAGTGCTCTGCATACTAGACAAGGTCACTATCTTTCAATGGTCACAGCCAATATAGTATTCTAAGACCAGCACCAGGTCAGGGAGTCTGCTACTTCTAGAAGGTCCTGTGGTCCTTTTTCCCCATGAACTCAGATGCTGTTTTAGCAAGAGGAAGAGAGTCGATATCTGAGACATTGGCTGAGCATTTTGTCTGAAGAAACTGAATTATCCAAGGGAGATGCATTGGAATAGCCCTGATAGGCAGTTTAACTTTAAATAGGGTGAATGCTGAACTGAGCAAAAGCTTGTTTAAACCAGCATAGGGGATGTTTTGAATTAGCCTCAATGACAAGGTGCATTTGAGCAAAGAACTAAGCAAGGGGATGAGGGACTGGTGCTTGAGAATATGTGTGTATGGGAAGAGTTCCAATGAGAGAGAAGAGCAAGGACAAAGGCCCTGATGTGGGGAAAATGACTGAAATGATCAAGAAATAGCAAGGAGGCCAGAGTGACTACAGTGAGCTGAGGGGAGGGGCTAAATAAGGAAATAAGGTCATAGAAACAATAAGGATATCAAGATCTTGAAAAGCTTTTGGGGCCATTATGTGGACATTGAATTTCATTCTGAGTAAAATGGAAGAACATTAATGTTTGTCCCATAGAAGTGATGTGGTCTGCCTCCCATTTTAAAAATGGGAGTTAGACTCTAGGAGTTAAGTAAGAAAGGTAAGTGAAGAGATTGTTTAGGAAGATGCTGCCATAACCCAAATGGGTGAGTGATGGCTTGAACCAAGGTAGTTATTATGGAGGAGTGAGAACATTAATTTGGGGCATTTTAAACTTGAGGTACTGACCATGCTTTTTTTCTTTTTTCTTTTGCATTTTTTTTATTGCTGCTCATGTGCAGTTGTCTCTATTTTCTGCCACCACGTTCCCTCACCCCACCCACCCTTACCTCACACCCTCAATGCTTCCCCCCTTTGGTTTTGTCCATGGGTTCTTTATACAGGTTCCTTGACAACCTTTCCCTTTCTTTCCCTCATTATTGCCTTTCCCTTTCCCCTCTGGTTACTGTCAGTTTGTTCTTAATTTTAAAGTCTCTGGTTATATTTTACTTGTTTGTTTGTTTTGTTGATTAGGTTCCACTTAGAGGTGAGATCATATGGCATTTGTCTTTTACCACCTGGCTTATTTCACTTAGCACATTGCTTTCCAGTTCCATCCATGCTGTCCTGAAGGGTAGGAGCTCCTGCTTCCTTTCTGCTGGGTAGTAGTCCATCATATACATGTACCACAGTTTTTGATCCATTCATTTACTGATAGGCACTTGGGTTGCTTCCGGCACTTGGCTACTGTAAACTGTACTGCTAGTGCTACAGATCTGGGGAAATCTGTATCAGAAAATCAAGTCTGGAAGTCTTCAGCTTCTAGATGGTATTCTAAGCCATAAAACCAAATGAGATTATCACAGGAGTGAGTGTAAAGAGAAAAAATAAGGCATGGAAGGATTAAGTCCTGAAGCAATTCTTTACTTAGAGGCCAGGGAGATGAAGAGGAACAAGGAAATATAAATGGTATTCAGGAAAGTGGAAAGAACACCGGGTAAGTGTTAGTGTCTTGGAAACCAAAAAAGACTTGCATAGTTTTGTTATTAGTGGAATTAAAGTTCTTGCTGTCACAAGAAAAGGAATTTCCTGAGACACACACGGGAGGATAGGGCTCTGTGGTAAACTTTATTGATAATGTAAAATTAAGGGGATTCCCCTCCTGACTTCCCAATATCCCATCTCCATCTGTCTTGCCATAGAAAAGGTCCAATTTTGTCTTCAGCAGGGCCAGAATAAAGGTCACTGCCCAGAGTTTCTGCTCCATATTAAATTACAGTCCAGTACAGCATCCAGCTAGCTTAGCATGTGTTTTCCACTGAAGTCTGTTGCTGTGCTACATGCAGTATTCAGGCTCCCTCCTGGAGCCTGCATGTAAAGTCTGCCCGGCGGTCATGAAGCTGCTAAGGCCACATTGCCATGGAGGGAACAAGTGAGTGCTCTGTGTAAGTACGGGCCATCAGGTGAGAAAGAGAGAGAGAGAGAGAGAGAGTTTCTTTGTTCCCTTGGGATTACATATCTTGGGCTTGGAAAAGACCAGAAGCTTTTTCAAAATGACAAATCAATTTCCCAGGCTTTTGTGAGCTTTGATGGGTCCACACACTAGTTAGACTGACAGGCTTTTTTGGTCCAGAACAACCCTCTGGGCCCCCAAACAATCCAATACCGGAAGGGGGAAGGGAAGAGAATTAATCCCCTTGGAAAAATACTGTACTCCCCTTGGGTGTGAAGCTGTAGCTTCCTGACTAAGCAAGCAGGCTTATGTCTCTGGTTTATTAAGCTCGATGTCTAAGCCCCTTTGCTCTCTTTTTTTAGTTTTTTATTAATATTAGTTAAATTCTGACAGTAACAGTATGATACCAAATGATACTGAGAGTTCTAATAAGAGGAAGACTATGAATTGATTGGACTTGATGACATAGAAGCCATTGGTGAATTTACCAAGATCCATTTTGATGCAGTAACTAGGATTACTAATTGGAGGATATTCAAGAAGAAATAGAAGAGCAGAATCAGAAATGGCAAGTATTAATGTATACCACTCAAAATACGTTGCTATAAAGAATAGACAAATGAGGCAATAGTTAGTTAGATAAATTGAATCAAGAAGTGTTTTTATCTCCAAGATCAGAAAAGAGATGGCATATTGTATATTGGTGAGAATGATCTAGTAGAGAAGGAAGATTTTTATGATGCAAAAGAGAGAGGAAAGAACTGGTGAACTGGGTATGAGGAGATGACATATATTACAAGAAGAGTGAGCCATAAAAAGGAATCCAGACAGCTTATCTCTACAACAGAGAAAAGGCAAGTTCTGACATGCTCGCAATTTTCCAGTATCTCATAATGCATAACAGGGATTGCATATGCTGTTATTTTATTTATAAAGGTGAAGAAACTCACACATAGATTTTCAAAGGCTAAGGAGGCAATGAAGCAAAGTAGCTTAGAGTGTAGACTAAGTCAAAAGGATGAATCCAGCTCTGCCATTCTAGGCTCAAGTTCCTTAATCATCAAGTTATGAGAATTAAGTTAGATACTGAGACAGCTAATGATAGTGATGGAGAGCCTAGGTGCAGGTGCTCAGCACTGTCTGTTCTCTCTTCTTTGTCATGGTGCTTTACCATGTTTCTCAGCTGTGGTTGCAGGGAGGTAGGGCCATCTGACTGAGTGCTGTCCGTATGAATATGGGCAGAGTGACAGACATCAGTGCCAGGCCTGGTCTTCTCTACCTTCCATGACATTCTTTCTTCTGCTTCCATCATCATTCTGTCAGCAAAGGGTGAAGGCATTGGACAATTTTGAGGCCCTAGAAAATGGCAGAGGCACTAACTGGATAGAGAATGGGTCCCTTCTGATTTGATACGAGCAAGAACTAAACTTTTATTACATTACATGTTTTATTGCATTAAACCACTGAGATCCTTGGTTTATTTACTAGTGGTACAAGAATTAATTAACTAATGCAGCAAGTCCTTACTAAATGTTAAGTATCAATATTAATTTGTTAGCCCCATGTGACAACATTAAGTGATGTTAGTGATCAGCAAACATTCAGGGTTCTTCATTCCTTCTCTAATTCTCGTCTACACCCCACACTAGATGTTCTAATTTTGGTCTGCTCTGCATAAGAAGCCACATCCCTTTCAGAGCATTAAACCTGACTGTCCTAGGAAAGAAAGAGCAGTTAGATCTTGTCAGGAACTCAGTCTTTGAGCCCTCTTATAATTACCTTAAGCAGCAAACTCTTGTTGCTTTTGTCTCTCTCCTTTAAGTTGCAATGTAACCAGAATATCTGGTACTCAAAGGTTTATATCACAACTAGATGAAAACATTTCCAGCTACCATCCCTAAACTGGGACAAACGATGGTTGACATTTTTCAATTAACAATATGATAATTGCTATCCTAAAATTTGTTTAATTTTCCAATTCATAAAGGATCCAATTTTCTTTCTTATACTTTTCTGCTTGTTTAATTAGAACATAACATTAGGAAAAACTCTTTAATATTCAAGAAGTATATCTTAAATAGCATCATGTCATGAATATTCCCCACTGTAAAGTCATACTTCTGCTTTGACCTTGTTGTCATTGTTTTGTTACATAAATTATTCAGTCTGGTATGTCTTATAGATTAAATACTCTAGAAACAAATTAAAAAGCATCCCAGTGGCTTAAAAATGTCAAGAAAGTCTTCTTTCCTCTGAATACCTCTTATAAAATGAGAGAGTGAAAAATAACCCCACAAAAGGTAAAATGATTTGTTTAGAGATCAAATTGTCAAGTGAAATAAGCATGTCCCTTTTTAAAAAAACTCTCATAACTCACTTCTCATTGTTGAATTCAGACAGGCATATGCAACTTGCTCATTGATATGTGGAAGAATGGAAGCAATACGCCTTCTCCTTCCCCAGTACCACTGGACTTTTATAATCAGTGCAGGCTTCTAAAAGATGTATTTTCCCCAGAAGGCAACCTGCCCAAGCTTCTTTTGCCCATTAGAGTTGCCAGGAAGCCAAAATTGTTCTTGAGCAGAGCTTTCCAACAATAGCATGATCTGCTAGTATGAGTCCCGGCCCCTAGAAGTTTGAGCTTAGAAGTTAGATGGCCAATTATGGCAGAAGCTATGAAAGGGTTCCTTAATTGAATAAAAAACCCATTCATTCATTACTTCAAAAAAACCTCTATTAAGCAACTAATCTGAGAATACAAACATACAAAGACAATATCCCTTGAGAAGCTACTAATATTCCCATTACGTTTTCTCTTTGCCAGAAGCTGCTCTGATCAAGTCCTAACTTTACAAGTATTAACTCATGTATTTCTCACAAAACCTCTATGAAGTTGGCCTTATTATCATGCTTGTTGTATAGATGATAAATTGAGACCCAGAGAAATTAAAAAATATGTCCAAGTCACATAGACAGAAAGTGAGAGATGGCTTGAATGCAGTTACTCTGACTCCGAAGTTTGTGGTCTATCCCCTGCCTCCTCTTCCTCAGGCCCTCAGGCCCCAACAGTCCACAAGAGTGACCAACTGAGAAAGGAGTAAGTACACTTCAATAAATGTAGAGTGAAGGCACGTACATAGAATAAAGATACTTGTGTCTAGCAGGATTTCCAATTTGCTTTTAAATCCTTATGTCTGATCTTAAGATCAAACTAACTACAATGGGGAGAGCACAGAGTAGGTTTTTGACTATGAGACTTGTCCAAAATTTATAAGATAGCATTATTTTTAAATAGAGCAGGGCTCTTGCACATGTGAAGAATGATACATGGCCTTCTCACTTCACAATGCCACTCCCACATGTTGCAACACCGTTCTGTTGTGCAGACATGCTAGGCACACTGTGCTATATCCAGCCAGGTCTGCCTCCCAAGATCGGGAGAAACAGGCTCATTAGGCCATGACCATAGGATTTTAAAAATATTAACAGTTTTCTTAAATAGTTCATTTAAATTCTGGGAGTTACTTTTACATTAAAATGAGTTGACCTCAAGAGCATTATGATCAGCCATATAGAAAATGACCTATTCTTCAGAGGCTCTAACAAACTGATTTCTCTAAAATATAGTTGATTCTGGGGTTGTTTATAGTCTCAACCTAACTTCAAAAGGCCACACTTGTAAAGCTCTTCCAATAATTATCCCTATTATATGCATGCGCTACCTTTCTCTTTTGCAGTCCCATTGCATGCCCTGATAAAGCACAATCTGCATTATTCAATTCTTCCAAAATTCCCCTTTTCCTTAAAGATGGCTACAGGTAGTTCTGATTTGGAGACAGAGGCAACAAGTTCGGGGGGTCTTTTTCTTCACAAATAAACCTCTCCATTTAAGAATAATAATTACCATGGTAACCCTAACAGCTTAGGAATTGTTCAAGCATGCAGTTTCTAGGGAGAAAAAAATCTCAGCATTTCTGAAGCTTGTTTAACCCTTTGAGGTTCAGTGTCTATTTTTTTTTTATGGCAGAGTCAATTTGTTTTAACCTTTTTGTCAAAATAGATAAGAAACCTTTCCACTGGAAGCATCAACAAAGGATGGAAATGAAGGAAGAATAATATATTTAAAAGTAATCTAGTCTCACTTAAAAGAAGTGCAAGCCAAATACTGCATTTGAAAAGGCATTCAGCTCGGACACAGGGAGCGCCCCGGCATCTCTTGGAGCTGCGATGCGGGATGAGTAATGACTAGCGCAGTCAGTATGCAGTCAATGGAGAGGCTGTACAGGGAGCCATGCAGAGTCTCCTCTCCTCCTTATGTGGCATCAGACTCGAATCATGTAGGAAATGAACAATCTTGGTACAATAATTTGGCTGTAACTGTACCTCATGAGCGGAAGTCGCAGGCTGGAGTAGTTATGGCTTCTCTGTCTGCCTTTTCCTCTTACCTCACTCTGCCTAATGGCGTGTTGCCTGCCGCACCAAATGTGAGAGCCAAATCAGAGCCTGAAACATTTGCAGCAAGCGCAGTTTAATGGGAGCAGATACACACCTCCTGGAAAAGAGCAATTCATACCGAACAAACACTAAATTGGGTCTGCACAAGCATATTAGATTATTAGAAAGAACTCTCAACTAATCTAATAGACTATGCATAAAATCTTTTAAAAACATTGGATATTCTTGCTAGCATTGCTTATTAGTGGTTAGAAGAAGAAATTCTCACTCTGAATTCTTCTCCAGTAAAAACTGCATTCTGTGGTGCATTTGTAAAACCAATTAGACTGGTATCAGAGGAAAAAATGGAAAATTATGCTGTCCATGTACAAGTGCATTCATCTTGTTTCCCAGTAAACCTTGATTCATGGGCCCCCTTGGTTAATATCTCAGAATATATTTTTCCTTATTTATTTTCCTTCATTGTTTGCAATTTCATTGTATAATTTAAACTATATTGTCTGTGAACCATATAGCTCATCTGGTGAATTTGTTCTGTCAGTAAGATTACTTCTTCTTGTGTGTTTATTAAAATTTTAATATAAGTTTCACTGGTAGGCAAACCACAGTACTTTCAGAGAATTATTTAGTACATGTTCTTCATGTTGATGCAGATGTAGGAAGGGAAGGTAAAGGATGGAAATATATTTGAGCCCAGTATTCTAACAAAAACTTGAAGGTGGTGATTAATAGTACTATTATTACTATTACTGCAATTATTATCATTATTATTTTAAAATCATTTTCTTCTTCTAGGTATTCTCTCATGAAGGAAAAAAAATAAGAGGAATAGCCAGACATTTTTTTCCCTCACAACCCGTTTATCTTCCCATCAAATCTTGATGCTCATACTGGGCAATGAGCCTCTGAAAATAATGGTTTGTGGCCTTGGTAACTGAAGGCAAAAAGCAATATAACCATTTCCGGATCTCATGATGGGAATGAAATAAACTTCTGTCACTACTTTTTATCTTCTTTCCCAATTCTTTCACACCTTCAAATCATTCTTCACTTTCCAGCCTTTAGCGTTGCACTTTATTATTTCTTTTTTCCAAAAATATTGTGCCAAGGTCTATAGCCAGAGGAAAAGCTTGCAGTGGATGAAACAGGATTCTTTCTTAAGACTGCTTTAGGTGAGCTTTTTGCATTCCTTTGGTTTGAAGCCTCAATGGCTCTGAATTAATGACACCAACCTACACAGCTTCCATCTTCATGTTGAGATGATGATGGTCTAAACAGTATTTTCCCCAAATGATCCAAGATTATCTTTGGCTGGCATCCAACCCTCCTTCTTGTCACCTAGTCACTCTCCTCCACCCCAAAGTGTGTTTGTCTTTATTCATAAATATCATTAACACAACTATCTTGAAGGTAGTGAATTTAAGAGATTTTAGAGTATCAGGAGACATTGTATATGTTTCCATAGTGCCCCCAGTAGACCTCAGTTAGGCACCAAGAAAGTGCATGCCTTCAGGTCTCCTTTGCTTCTCCTGACACACTGCCTCATCCTCCCACGTTAAAGCTCCATTCTTGGGTGGGACAGCATTTTTCACTCTATGGTTTCCTCTCTTAAATTTTTACTCTTCAGGGGGAATTTTAAAAAGTATTAAGTTATATTTAATGGTGCATGTGAATTTCTGTATCTGGACTCATTTTCTTCTACTGGCTTATAACTTAAACAGAATATCAAAGGAATAGTATTTGTTATTGGGAAAAATTGGTTATTCCAGAGCATTGGACATTCTCAGGAGAAGGCTTTGTTAGGTGGAAAACCTCCATGAGAACCACAGAGGGATTATGAAGATAATGTTTGCAAGCAAAGAGAAAAGTGGTTCAGAAAGGAGATGTGATAGAAGATGAAATATTTTTTTAAAAACTTACTTTCTCTTTCTATTACCTAGGACCATGGGGCACACCAGGACGCTATATAGAACCCCCAGAAATATGCATTTAAACTAAACCTTCTATCTTGTGTGTTTTAAATCTTATAACTGAATCATCACATCTTTGAAATGAGTTCCAAATTATCAGAACCACTAGATATATATTTAGGTCTTAGGGGTTCTGTCAACTTCTTTTTTGCCTCCATCTGACTGGCTTCCCCCACATTCCAAAACTTTCTGCAGCCAATAAGAAAATAATTTAATAATGTTCTGCTTTAACTTTCACCAGCTCTGTACTGAAGGAATGAAGAAGGTGGAATTGAAGTGAGTGACACATTATGCTAGAATACAATGTATTCCTTTTCAAGATAGCTGGGAGTGTGCACTGTAATGCAACAACTAGAGAAAGGCACATTTAAAAAAGAAAAAGATGAGAAACTCAGTGAAGGGTATACAGGGACTCCCTGTACTATCTCTGAAACTCTTCTGTAAATCTAAAATTATATCAAAATAAAAAGTTTTCTTAAAACAACAAAAAAGAAGAAAAGTAGGATGGAAGAGAAAGAAGAGGAGGATAGAGAGAGACCACAATTTTAAGACTAGATGGAAAATGAGGAAAGATGAGTAACTTTTAATGAGTTCCCATCCCCTGACAGACACTAAGGTAAATGTCTGATATTTTTGTGCATTAATTCTGATACTGTTTTAATGAGATAGATATTATTCTTCTTATTTTAAGATGGAGCACATTAGGATTCTAGAGGGTAAAAATGTGTCAAGCAAAATCATGCAAACAGAAAGCCACCCAGTTAGAATTTCTCTCAATATGTCCTAGATTTAGAATTATTTTGTAATATGTTGTATGTCAATTATACCTCAATTAAAAAAATAATTCTTTGAGTTTTCTTCAGATTCACTTTCATTTCTTATTCCCTCCATAGTCTTTGCTTTTGCCACACATTTGATAGACCTGCATCCAATCAGAACTTCCTCCTATTCAGTTGATGTGATTTTTTTTTTTTTTTGCTTTCATTAAGTATGCTGTCCTTACGAAACACCCATGCCTGTGTTTAACTTTGTAAGGCAATGAGTTCAAGGAAAATCCAGCTGAGGTACCCAACTTTCAGTGCAGTGGTAGTTGCATTTTATATCAAATAATCCTTTAATATTCTCTTTGACAAGTGGAATCCACACTCCCTCATGTTAAATTGTTAATGGCTTCCCTTGTGGTTGGCTTCTGGTTCTGATTTCATCATAATTTAGTTTCTTCATTTTATGTCAGTAAAATAGTCTAGAATAACATCATGGCCCTTGGCTAGAAGTCCTTGACATACGTAAGGTACCAGGTGTATATTCACATGAGGTTCTTGCTTTTTCTCTTATTCTTTCATTCTTTTTCCCCCTCTCCCTGGTTATTCATTGTTTGGTTTCTCTCTCTCTGTCTCTCTCTCTACCTCTCTCTCTCTCTCCTTCCCTCCCTCTTTCCCCCATTCTTTTGTAATATTTGCATGGCTTCTTAAATCATACTCATACTCCAAGCGATTCTGTAACATATCTATGTTATTTGTTATCTATGCTATTACAGATTTGTGTACCATTGTTCTGTAAATATTAGCTATCTCAACCTTTAAGAATAGAAGAAAATATTTAGCACAATACCTTTTTTTTCCTGGTGCTTTAGGCAGTTATTTTATTTTATTTCATTTTTTGCTTGAAGGATTCTGTTTAGACAGTGACCTTATTTCAGTTTGAGTATACAGATTTCTCCAGTTTTCATAATAACCATCCATACTTTGAAATGACCTTCTATAAAATTCAGTACAGGAACTATTTATTCCTCTCAACATTCTCTCAAAGGCTGAAGTTACTTATTCTTTATATGCCCTGATAACTTTTTGAGTTGATGCAGGATACTTTAAAAATCTGTTTTCCTAAACCACAGATTAACAGTGTTCTTCTGATAGTAGAGAAGTCTAAACTCTCAATGCAGTACTCTGTGACCATCACAAATTGCATGGTTGGAAGAAGCAAGGGCATACCTTGATAGTCAGTCATATTTGTCCCTACAAGAATCATATTCATTTTCCCATTGAAGTTCACGTTCTGAGTTCTCTTCAAATAGCAAGCCTAGAAGGGAGTATGACAAGGCCACTGTTAATGACTCCTACAGTTACAGTGTCTATACAGCTAATCCTCTAAATCAGGACATTTTGAAGACTATCAATAATATATACTAAGAAAACATGTATGAGCTTGCATTATCCTTGGTAAACTGGGCTGTATTGTTACTTTGTTATTGGTATAATTATTCATAGTATACCCCTGTCACTTTCAAAGTGTCCCCATTTGGGGAAGTACTGGTTCTTGAGTTTTTTTGTTCTCAACTCCTTAACCCTATTAAAAATTAATTAGGACTCAAAATAGCTTTTGTTGATATGAATTATATCTTTCAGCATTTATATGTTATAAATTAAAAGACATTTAAAATATATTTACTTATTCATCTAGAAATAAAAATAAATATGTTATATGTTTATACAAATAACACATTTTCACAAATATGTTATTTTCTAAACCCGTCAGTGAGAAGGTGACAATGGTTTACATTTCTGGAAATCTCTTTAATGTCTGGCCTAACAGCAGACAGCTGGATTCTCATGTTTGCTTGGAGATTCCATCTGTTGTGATATCACATGTTGTGTAATTTTTGGAAAATGCTTATGAGAAAATAAGCGATAAGAGTGAAAAAAGCAAATAACATCTTAATATTATTTTGAAAATAGACTTGAACTTCCAGACTTCCTGACTGCACTTTGGGAATTGCTGGATTATATCTTCTCTTTATTTATGGACGGGGGAGCCTATAGCACAAAGCTCCCTAAGACATGCAAAACCACATGTGCCTTTTCTTGTTTTCTCTGCCTAGAACACACACACACACACACACACACACACACATCTTCATCTTTGGTTCGCCATTTCCTTCATATCGTTGATGTTTTAACTTTAATGTGGTTTCCTATGAAAAGTGACTCCTGACCTCCAGGAGACTAGACTCCAGTCTTTGGCTATTTGTTTTGAAGGAACACTGTTCATTCTTTGTCCTAGTACTCACTATAATTTCACATCGTTGCTGATGGAAATATTTGTTTACTCCACACATGGTTTAAGTCTCAAGAGGGTTCACAGGAGGTTTTTATCCTTCTGAACACAGCGCCTTAGACTGCTCAGCCACCCTCACTTCTCTATCTCCAGTCTCTCGGTGTTGTGTTCCTCTCTTGAATGATGCCTGGCACAGAATAAAAGCTTAACAAATATTCCATGTTCAAATTACTTGGTGAGTAAACCAATTAAAGATGTGCCTAATCTTCACATCCTGAAAGCCAGGTCATCTTTGTGCAACTGGACAGAGATGAGGCTACCGTCTGTGAGAAAATAAAACTAAATAAAATATAAATCTTACATTTTTAGTATAAGTTATAATAAACACTGAGATACAGACCTAATTATAATAAGGACAAAAAAAGAAGGCAGAACAAAGGTTGCAGAAATGATAAGATTTGGCTACTCCGAAAGCTTTTCATGAATATAAAGCAGCTTGGTTGCAGCACACACTTATTACTTGTCCTACTCATATTACATGGTCCTTCAATATCTCATCCTTAGTGAACTCTTCCTCTTCTGAATTCCTGTACTATCAAGTGTTTTATATCCCTAAGACCCTTTTCATATATTGCCCATATACTGTAATTATTTTTCATGGGCTTTGTCCTATTCTTTACTAGATGACAAATTTGAAAGCTTATACTCTGTGCCTTATTATTTCTTTCTCTCCTCATAATACCTATATAGGACAAAATCCTGCACATACTAGGCATGACAAATAGGCATGCATGGTGCAGAGGTATACATTAAAACACCAGATTGCATCAAGTTCACCTTATTTTTTAAAAAAGCAAAACAATAAAAAATTGTGATGCGGACTACAAAAAAGTGGGAAGTCAAAAAATCTATTCCTGGAACTCGGCCATGTATCCTGACTGGGACCCACTGTGATGAATTCCTAACCTTTAGCAAATTTGCTGCCCATGGGTATTCATGAGGGAATGGAGCTCCAACTCCACAGTACATTCTCAGCCTCAGGGTTTAGCCTCTCTCATCCTCTTTGAGTTATGGGTTCCTGTTCTTTTACTCAGATTTATGAGTTCAGACAGCATCATAGGAGGCAGGTACAGCACATAAATCAAATAACACAGGCGTGTGGGACAAGCTGAAAAATTATCATTGTCCCTTTGCACACTTCACAATGTCAGAGGATATGTCTAATAGTGTAGAAGCTTAAAACAGCTAATGTGACTCATTAAGTGCCTAGCTTTTTATGTGGGTTTCACTTAGGCACAATGAAAACACTGGCTTCATATACAGAGTGGTGCCAAAGTAGATTTACAGTTGTATGTGAAACACAGAGTTTATTCTTGTAACATCATTTATTAATTATTGTATTATTTTCCATATGATCTATAAACCTATTTCTGCTTCACCCTGTATTTCTGCATTCAACAATAAGTTTATAGCCTAACTGCATTATATACTACATGAGATTCTATTTGTTAGAAAATGGTGTGTGACTGGGCATTCTCCAAGGTTTCTTTTAGTTCTAAAATTCTACCATTCAATGAGATACGTTAAATGTTTGATATTGTTTAATAACAGTGGTCCTGAGAGCATTAAAATAATGTTCCTATTAATGTTATTAAAAATAATAACGTGTAGTGTTTCTCAATGGATTTCCACTCCTGAGAGAATAAAGAATGATAAATGTCAGCAAAGAAAAGTATTTTCTTTACACTAACAGATTTTGAATGGTCTGTATCAAAGTAACTCCATGTAAGTGGCACACATACCTGGTTTTCTGTCAAAGACTCATGCTTCCACCTTGGTTTTAAAACTAATTGTCCAGACAGTGTTTATAAGTCCACATTCTCCTTGCATCTGTGTGGGCAATGGAATATAGCCATGCAACCATAGCCAATGAAGTCTGGGCACAAAGGATGTATCTCTTCCGTATATAAAGGATACATAAAATCTCTCACTTCCAGGGCTAGCCAATAGGAAACTTCCATATAATCCTTCATGCCCTCTTTCTTGACATTCATACCAATCTCAGAAACCAAGCAATGCAGATAAACAGACCCTCTATCAGCCCGGGACCCTGAGTAAATGCATGGAGCAGAGCTTCCTTCGCCTCCTTGAGCAACCTCCACCACCCCACCCCAACCACCAATGACTGTACTTCACATGTGAGAACTATTCTCTATTTTCTAAGCTGCTGATATTTTGGAGTTTATACAGCAGCTACTGCTACTGTTGCCAGTACAGTTGTGCTTATATTATGTCTTCCAAAACAAAGTACAACAGTAAGTATTATTTTCTTTAGAATCTTTTAGATGTTTTCTGTTTCCTGCTATGAATCTTTGCATAGATGCACACTGTAAAAAACAAAACAATGTGTTTTGGTTGAAGTATTAAACTCTGTTTATTTTAAGTGCTTAGGATACTTAAAAATTAAATTCTGAAAAGAATTTACTATTGACAGAAAATTAGATAATGCAGAAATACAGTTTGTACTATATCCACAACATTTTCTTTTAATTCTCCAGAAGGGTTAGACACAGAGTAGGCCTCGTGCATTTTGAAGTAACTACATTCTCCCTCAGGATCTGTCATTTCAATTAAACTAACTGATATTTCCATGTTCATAAAAATGAAATATGAAGCAACAATTCCCCTTGTCATTTCTATCCTTCTGAAAGGCGAGAAATAATTTTTGGAATGTCCTATTTTTGTTAGCAAAGCTTTCCCAGCCGCTCAGAGAAACTCGGGGCCCCTCAACACTGGAGCAGGCCGGGCGCCTGCACCTGCGCCCCCGCCCCCGCCCCCTTTTCCTCTGCGGCTGGCTGGTCTCTACACACTTGCATGCCTGTGTCCGTGGTTTTGTTTTCCTGCCCTCTTATTCCCACACAAAATTTGCCCAATTAGGATTCAACTTGAAATTCATACATTTGTCGGCAAGTAATTTTTCTGAGCATATACTGCTTCTCTGCCTTTCTTCCTACCATGCCTGAATCTTTGGGATTTAGTGTCTCTTCTGCTTCAGTTATTTGGGTTATGAAATGGCATTGAGTCTCAATTTTACCTGTGATGTCATAGTCACTTTATTACTCCACAATCTCTAATTCACTTTCTTTACTGTTAGACTTTGTGCTATAATTTAGAGACATTAGAGTCTCTCGGTATTGTTTTTAGTCTTCGTGCCAATTATTTTGTGATAATTCTCTGTTATTATTATACCTATATCATATGATATATTGAATTATGAACACTTTCTTCAGGAAATTCAAGGAAGATTTTTGTCAAATATTTAAGGAAATTAATTATTTACAACACTTTTTCCTGAAATATCAACCTAGTAATTATCTCTCGAAAAGAAACTAGTTATTTTCACTCAAACTACCAAATTTGAGATTCTTCTATTGTGTTTTAGATTATATGTTTATTACTAGTAATTATCGTACCTTTTCTGAAAGCTATTTACTACCTAACTGACAGTTAACTCACATGATTGAGTTTCCACATACTTGCTTTCTAGAAGATTTGGATATTTGTCCATTTTCAGTTTTGCAACACCAATCCCATTTTTCATCTCTCTCCATGATTAATTGCAGTGGATGTGAAATAATATGCAACTTCCAGGCATAAATTAATCTGAGTTTAGTGCTTTCTTCTTATGCCCTGACATTATCTGGTCGAAAAAACTTGAAGGCTTTTTCCTTATGTGCAAGTAAAATTGAACTCAACAGGTTGTTTGTCCCCTTCTGTTACCTTTCATCATCTTGCCCAACAATAAGCCTGTCCTTTCCATATTGGCCTTCCTGATTGGACGATAAATTTAAAAGTGCTGTTTTTTTTTTTGTTGTTGTTGTTGTTGAAGTGAATATGTGTAAGTATCAACCAGGTCATTTGGGATTTTAGCCAAATGGACATTATTCTGAGAGTTTCAGGCTACGTCTTTTGTTTGTGCCCTTGGTTACGTGCAGGTTTTTCTAGCAATTGTTTGTGCCCTTTTAAAGTTTCAGTTCATGTGAAAACATTTTACCATTTTATTGATTTAATGAAGGAATTTTTGGAAGCCTAGAAGTTACATGACAAAAAAATATAAATGAAACAAGCAAAGGTAATGTTTGTAAATGCCAAAGTCTTTGAGGACCTCTTCTTGTGATTCGTGCCTGGGTTTACCCATGTGCCTTTCAAGGCAATCACACTCCATGGTATGTGTTCACATAACAAAGTCATTACATGCGGTTGTGCCCACAGCTATGCATCTGTGGGAGTTTCAGGAGAAAAGGTCAGCGAGCTTCAATTACACTTGTGCTCGATTAGCACTTACCTGCATTTCATTTTGGTTGCCTTTTTCAGTTTCAATGAAATTTCTACCTCAGAGACTTACCTGATTTCAGATCAAAACTTTGAAAAAGGTTGATGTTGTAAAGCTTCTGAGGAGAGCTTAGGGTCTTTAAATTTGAAATCTTTCAAAGATTTTCCTGGGATCTAGAATTTTCCTTAAATGCAAAAGATATATTTCATAAATAGAGGAGTTTTCAACTTTATGGCTTGCATTTTCTTTAGAACTATATTACTTTCAAAAGCATATTTGATTTTTGTTTTGCTTTTACATTTCAACCAGGATCACTGCTCTCGATCAGGCTGCATATGTGCAAACTGTTTCAAAGTGTTCATGGAAAAGGAGAAAGTCTTTCATACCTTTTAAAAATGTAATTCATAAGGGAAAATGAATACTGAAGTCTGTAGATACAATGACTACAGAGAAGTGTTTTAGTGGTTGCTCCAGGCCATCATGAAATACCACTGGCCTTTGTGATTTTAGCAATCTTGTTTTGGATTACTTCTTACCACTGTTTACATACCTGTTTTCACTTGTTATGTCATGCTGTTCAGGACAACAAAAATACATATTGCTTTTCTCATTTTCCCCAGTACTTTCAATGGAGGCTGTATTTCAGCAATTCATGTGAAAACAAGAATGACTTTCTACATTCCTTCCTGGAAAGGGTCCTAAAAAAGCTCTAAGCATGGCAATAATTTACTCTGTGATTACATATTAACTGCGAATATTAAAAATTTCTTTTCATTTCTGAAACACAGACTGCTTCGAGGTTTGTAATTTATTTTAATTGAAAGCTGAGAGAATTGCTGCTGACTATAAAACATGAGAAAACAGTTCATTTGGGTCTGAAAAAATGGAGGCGAGCCCAAATGCTCCCAGGGGTCAGGCAGGGAATGTGAATGAGAGAGGTGGGCAAGATGGATTCAGCAGGAAGCTGAACAAACGATGCCAGGAACCTGTATTTTTATTTGAATGTTCTGCTTTCCAAATACTGGCAACTGACTCAAAATATTTTGAAACCTTTTGCACTTCTCTAAAAAAAGGTGGGGGGACATCCTTGAGGATAGGTTGGGGCTGGACGTCATTCCACGGTCCTTGTTGTAGGTGAGAAAGTGAGTGTTTCTCTAAGTAGAAATGATCTTTAGCTCTTTGTTATGAATTCATTCCTTTCTATTGCATTTTTTCCATCCCATATCCTCATGTTACTATTGAAAGGGTTCAGGATAACATGAAATTAATAGACTGTCTACACTTATTAAAAATATCATAATATGTAAGTATTTGTATATGCATGTATATATTTTAGGGGCCAGAGAAGAGAGGAAAGCAAATACTTACTTGTGTAGAAATCCTGAACTAGGAAAATTGCCCAAACCTCTGACAGGTAGTGACATTCAGGAGATATCTGAGCCTAAAATTCAGAATACTTCATGATATTGAAGGAAGGCCATCAAATCTCAGTATGTGTGTATCTGTGTGTTATTTATAACAGTAACCTTACAGCATCGGATATGCTCTGATTATTCTACACTGTACCATGGCAATTTATTCCATTGTAGAATTTAAACTAGCTTTTGTATTCCCATCCCCCCTGCTACTGCCACCCTTTTAAATCTCCATTTCAGGCATCTCCTGATTATGTGATTGTGGCATTATTTTGAGTATGTATGAAAATTTTCACTAGGCCCAAATAGGGTGACTAAATATTTGCAACTCTAATTGATTTTCATTGCTTCTTCAGTTTAAGAAATTACATATGGCATTTACTACATGCCTCTCATGTTACCGAAAAATGAATTACCTTGAATTAAAACATTAGGAGTTTTCAGATTTCTTAGTCAGTGTTGTCCTTCTTTTCTCAAGACATGAGAAGAAGAATAATATTAGTTAATCAGATGTCTATATTCCCGAGACATATTAATTAGTTTTGATTTTAGTTCAGATTGCAAAGCAACTGGTCGACTTGGTCAACTGATTCCATAAAATAATCTCCAAAGAAAAGTAATTATTCATGTCAGTTTTATTTGTTACCTATTGATTAATTATTAATTATATTCTACTACCTATAAATGTGTTGGATAGTATTAGCACGGCCTCATGTATTAAATGACCAGCTGATAAGTAAAATGTACCTAACAACTGTTTTCTCTGTCTAAATTAGATTGAACTACTCTTTTTGTAAATTATTAAAGCATTATATCCTTTTTATTATGTAGACTTATTGTTACCTATGATTTTAAATACTAAATTGGGCTAAACTTATAATTTTCTTCCAATATATATTCATATTTATGTTTTAATTTTATTTGACTTTTCCCTTAGTCCTTTCTGTAATACATTTTTTCTCCCTAGAGTCATATTACTTATGAATCTTACAGTTACTTTCTACTTAGTTACTCTAAAGAAACCCTTTAATCCCTCCACCTCAACAAATAACAATTCAACTTAAATTATTATGAATTCATTTATCATTCAGAAGAAAACAGGCATACATCTTCATTACCTTGAGTGAGTAATGGTTTTTCAGATATGACAGCAAAAGTGATAATAGAAAAAGAAAAGATAAATTGGACTCCATGCAAGCTAAAAACTTTCATGCTACAACTCATAGACTTAAGAGTCAATATTTGTAAATCATATATCTGATAAGGAATTCAAATCCAAGGTATATGAGAATATATAATATGTAAAGAACTCCTACAACTCAGTAGTAAACAGATAAATACTCCAATTAAAATATAGATAGAGGATCTAAAGAAACATTTCTCTGAAGAAGACAAACACAGGCCAATGAGCACATGAAAAGATGTTCATCATTGGCCATTAGAGAAAAACAAATCAAACCCATGATGAGATTCTGCTTCATATTCTCTAGGCTGTGGAGAGAATGTGGAGAAACTGAGACCCTCATACAGTGTTGGCGAGAATGTAAAAAGGTACAGCCACTTCAGAAACAATTTGTTGGTTCTTAAAAGGTTAAATAAAGATTTACCATATGACCAAACAATTCTACTGGTAGCTATAAATCCAAAAGAAATGAACATAGGTCTATCCCAAACCTTGAAAAAATGATCATAGTAGCCAAAAAGTAGAAACATGCACATTTTCAATTGAAGAATGGAAGGAAAATATTGTATATTCACACAGTGTACACAGAGTGTAGAATGGAAGTGGTGAGAGCATACATACATGCCATTCCTTGATCTTTAAGGAAAACTATTCATTCTTGCACTAACAATGTGATTAGCTGTGTGTTTTCACATGTGCTCTTTATCTGTTTGACATTCCCTCTATTCACAGTTTGTTGAGCATTTTTATCACGCAAAAGTTGAATATTTTCATTTTTCTCTCCATTAACATGATCATATGGTTTTCGTCCTTTTTCTAGCAATAGGACATATTGCACTGATGGTTTAGCAGATGCTATGCCAATCTCACATTCCTGTGAAAAAATTCCACTTGCTCTTGGTGTGTAATCTTTTATTGCTGAACTCAGTTTGCTAATATTTTGTTGTAGATTTTTGCTTCTATATTCATGAGAAATGTTGGTCTGTAGTTTTCTTACATTGCAATATTGTAGTCTGGTTTTGTATTAAGAAAATATTGAATGGATGAAATGAATTGGAAAATGTTTCATCCTCTTTTTTATTTTTTGAAAGAGTTTGTGAAGGGTTGGTGGTAAGTTTTTAAATGGTTGGTTGAATTTACCATAAAAGTTTTCTGGGCTTGGACTTTTCTTCCGTGAAGTTTTAAAATCACTAATTCAATTGTGTTACTGGTCTATTCAGATTTTTCTACATCTTTTCAGTCAGTTTCAGTAATTTATGTCTTTCTTTCATTTTGTGAATTTCATCCAAGTTATCTAATTTGTTGGCACACAGTTGGGTATTCCTTATAATACTTTTTATTCATGAGAAGTTGGTCATAATGTCCCTTCTTTAATTCATGATTTTAGCAAAAAAATCAATTTTTGATTTATGTTTCTACAATTCTACATAAAGTCTTCCAGAAAATCAAAGAGGAATGAATATTTCCCAACTTACTCAATGAGGCCAGCATTATTCTGATGTCAAACACACAAAAACATTTCAAGAGAAAAAATGTTCCTCACAAACATACAAAATTCCTTAAAATGATTTAGAAAATAAATAATACATAAAAAGATAATATATTATGGCCAAATGTGATTTATCCCCTGAATAAATGGTTGGGTTTAAGTTAGAAAATTAATCAGTGTAAACTCTGGCTGGGTAGATCAATTGGTTAGAGCATCCTCCCCATACGCCAAAGTTGTGGGTTCATTCCCCAGTCAGTGCACATACAAGAATCAACCAATGAATGCATAATTAAGTGGAACAACAAATCACTGTTTCTTACTCTCTCTAAAAAATCAATCAATACATTTTTTAAAATCAATCATTGTAACTCACCATATTAAGAGATGAAAAAATGAAACTACCTGATTTTCTCAATACATGCAAAATAAGCTTTAGACAACATTCCAAACCTATTCCTAAATAAAAATCCTCAGCAAAATAGGGAGAGACAGAACTTGCTCAATGTCATAAAGGGTATCTCTGAAAAATCTATAACTAATATTGTAGGTAAAGGTGAAAGACTGGATGCTTTCACCCTAAGATCAGAAACAAAGTAAGAGTGTCTGTTCTTATCACTTTGATTAAACATTGTGCATGATGATCTAGTCAGTGAAATAAAGCAAGCCAAAACAATAATGGGGGAAAGGTACAGGGATTAAGAAGCATAATTAGTACGTGCAAAATAGATAGGAGGATGTTAAGATTAGGATAGGAAATGGAAAAGCCAAAGGATTATATGCATGGCACATGAACATGAACTTGGGGAGGGGGATTGTTGGAGAGAACTGGGCAGAGGCAGGGAAAATTGGGACAACTGTAATAGCATAACCAAAAAAATAGACTTTAAGACATTTGGAAAGAAAGAAGTAAACTATCTCTGTTTTCTCAGATGATAAGATCATCTCCATAGAAAATTGAAATGGCCGTACAAAAAAGCTACTGGAACAAATAAGAAAGTTTATCAACTGTGTAATATTAAGTTCTACATACCAAATCCATGAGAAAAATAAAAATTTTAAAAAGTTAAACACCATTTAATGTAGTTTCAAAATATTAAATACTCAAGTAAAAATGTACTGAAAGAGGTATAAGCCTTTTACGCTGAAAATGACAGAATACTGCTGAAAGAAATGAAAACAGACCCATGCAGGACTGGATGAAAGAAAGTGGAGTGATTAGCCAAGGAACGTATATGCATGGCCTGTAGACACAGACAGCAGCGTGGTGATGGCCAGAGGGGCACTTTGGATGGGGTGCGGTGAGGGCAGAGAAGGGCAGTGAGCAGAGGGTGGGGATGGGGACATCTGTAGTAATGTAAACAATAAAAATAAAGGGAAAAAAGACTGAAATAAATGGAAAATATACTATGTTCATTAATAAGAGAACTCAATATTATGAAAATATTAATTCTCCCAAATTTGATCTATAGATTCAACACCATCCCAATGAAATCACAGTAGTCTTTTTCTTAGATATAGATAAGCTTTTCTAAAATTCATATAGAACAGCAAAGGAAATAAAATAGCCAAAACAATTTGGAGAAGAAAAAAAAAGTGAAGTTACATAACTTGACTCTATAAATTACTATAAAGTTATAATATTAAGACAGATTGGCACTGACATAAATATATACCAATAGGTCAAGGGAACTGAATAAAGTTCAAAAGGCGACAAACACTTATATTATCAACTGATTTTTTTAAAAAGCTGCAAAGATGCTTCAGTGAAAATGGAACAGAATTTTCATTACATGGTACTAGAATAATTGGGTATCTATATACAAAACTGAACTTTACTATGTCACATCATATATAAAAAGTAATTAAAAACAGATCATAGACATACATGAAAGACCTACAATTATAAAGTTTCTAGAATAAAACAGGGAAAATCTTTGTGAGCTTGAGTTGGGAAATGACATCTTAGATAAAACACAAAAACATAATCCATAAAAAATAGAAGATGAATATCAAAATGAAAGACTTCTGCTTTCAAGAGTCATCACTAATAGAGTGAAAAGACAAGTTTTAGACTGGGGAAATATATTTGCAAACCACATATGTGACAAAGGGTTTACACAACTAATACAAGGAGGACACCAAAAAATGGAATTTATTTTTTTAAATTGTGTATTTATTCTTACATGTTTAAACTTCAGTCACCTTCAAAGTACCCTCCATTTGATGCACAACACCTATCAAGACATTTTTTTTCACTGCTCAAAACAGTTTTTGAACTCGTCAATTTTATACTTTTTAGTGCTGCTGCTGCCATTTTTTGTTTCACCTCTTCCAGGTCAGCAAAACATTTCCCTTAGAGGACTTTTTTCACCCAGGGAAACAAAACAAAGTTGCTCAGGGCGAGATCAGGTGAATAGGGAGGGTGGGGCACAGGGATAATGCCATTTTTGGTTAAAAACTGTTCAACACTCAGTGCAGTGTGAGCAGGTGTGCTCATAAATCACCCATTGTGAAATAGGTAAACATTGAAAAAGTCTGCAAAAAAATTCACTGCAGTCAAAAGCAGCCACTCACAACAATGCCATTTGGTGCACCAATACATACAGGTTTCTAGAATACTCACCTAGTGGGCAAAGCCTGTGCTACAAGGGGCCTACACTCCACAATATAATTCCAGGGTTTTTTGGGCGGGAGGTCCCCCCTATAAAGCACTCCCAAAGCTCAGTAGTAAGAAACAACCCAATAAAAAATAAGCAAATAATATGAACAAACAAAAAAAGTTAATTGCAAATAAGTGCAGGGAAAATCACCATCATCATTATTCCTCAGGCAATCCAAATTAAAAACCATAATGAGATATCTCTACACCCTATAGCTCCTTGAGGGTAGTATGTAACTCTAGCCCAAGTCAATATGCCTGTTAGTAACAAATTCAATAAATATTTATAAAATTTAAGAGTTAAGAAGTTCATGATTTGTTAATAACTAATCGATTCTGACAAAAGTAGAACCAATTTATGTGTCTAATCATAGTAAAAAGTTAAAAATTCTCAAAGTCAAATGACATGTCTATAATCCTAATATACACAAATTTGTATTTATCAGAAAAAGAAATTATTAATGAATTTGTCTCTGGTATATTTTTCCCCAAATTCTATAACTTTATGATGATGAAATTCTCCTCCTTATATTATTTATTTAGAAATGTTTATTTAAATGTGTAAATCCTTATATAAAGAAAAAGATAAGCAGACACTACAGGAAAAATGTGAAAAGTAAGCCCCCCAAAATCTTCCATTATTATTTAAATTACAGAACAAAATCTTCTGCATGTTTCTCCTCTCATAGCCCCGGGTCTCTGCTGCTGGTTCTGATACTTCAACTGGTTTTCATCAGATCATTTGCTATAGGGAACCTGCTAACAAGCCCACAGGTCACAGGTTTAATAATTTAGAGCATCTTCTAGCTTTCACAGTAAGGATAAGTGTATCCTTACTTAAATGTGGCTTATTAGCTAAGACTTGAAAAACTTTTAACTGCCTTTAGAGCCTACTTTCCAGTTATGAAGTTCAATATTCTTATGCTGGAGCAGTAAATGTATGTTGTGAAATATGATTTCAAAATTTTATTATGAGGACAGTGCATATACCAGGGTAATGCCCTCCTGGTTATATTTTAAAAATCTGTGCAGGCAAGAATCTCCCTTTGCCTCAGGACCAAGACAACAACGCATGCATCTTCTATTAGTTTTTTTTTTCTCTATGCATTTAAGATGGGATAAAATTGATAATTTTTCACTTTACTGGGTATTGTGTTGCAAAAACTATTTATCATTCTGCAAATATATGTGTTCAGTGAATTCCTGAACTTGTTGCTATCTGAGAGCTGCACATAGAAAATCAAGCAGCTCTGGTTTTTACTCACTAAGAGATTATAATCAGTGACTGATACGAGAATAGGTATTAAATTTACTCTGCAGAATTGGAATGTCAACAATGAGGTATGAATTACGGAACTTCACCTAGCTGTCTGGTAAAAATGAACCTCTTAAAATAATAGAAAGTATTGTTAAAAATCACCAAGAAAATAATTATAAAATGGGTTACTGATTTTTATCTACTGTAGTTGAAAGACATTTCATATTTAAAATAAACCTTGGAACATGATGTAAAGTATGAAATAATAAATACAAGATGCATGCAGATGAACCTTCTTAAAAAGTTGAAGCACACCTATTCTTTGTAATATGATGCTTTTAAAAACAGAATAAAAAGATTTCTTGGATCCTGAAATTCTACATAGTGATAATTAATATTGCAATGAAAGTTTCCGCTACTCTTCATAGATGAATTTCCTGCAAAGCTTTTACTGTTTTGGAACAGTGGTAATCATACTTTCAAATGAGCTGCATCTATCTAAAGGGACAGAAACAATTAAATAATGTTAACCAATTATAATGAATGAAAAATAGGCATAACTCTAGTTGAAACCACTTGTGTGCTAATTACTTCCACTATGGGGTAAATAGGTTGCTAAGATTTTGCACACCTACTCTGTGTATGTTACAGAAAAGAGTCGTCAAAATATCTAAGCTATTAAGACAGACTTGTGGTTCAAGGAGCCAAATTTGAAAATGCAGCGGTAGAGAATATAAAGATCAGATTGCATTTGAGACCATTCTTGTGCACAAACCCCTCTAATTCAAAAACCTGCAGCTGTTTAGCCTCATGATGATAAAATACAATGTTCCACTGAATAACTAAAAGCCATCTACTTGGCTCCAAATGTGAGGGACAAAAACCTACTTGCTAAAGTCTGAAAAATGGAAATTTAGTTTTGAAGAGAGATGAACGTAAATGAGCTTCCTCTTAAATCACGGAGTGAGAAAGAGGAAGAGAAATAAGCAGCATTAGAATATGGGGAGACTTACTGAATTGAGGTGCCCTTGGCTGAGCTTTAAGAATCCTGGATTCCGGACTTAGCACCAGGAAGGGGTAGGATTCAAGAGCAATTAACAGAGGTGGGGAAGTTGGTAATTGGATTAAATCTCCATGTTCGTCAGGGAGAAGTGACAAAGATGTATTTAAAATTTGCTAAACTCTTGGGAAGATGAAGCCCTTTGAAAAACATTTTAAAAAATATGATGGATGTATTTCCTCTTCCATTTCTACTAAGAAAAAGATGTGTGGTTTATTATCCTTAATTTTTATAGTCAGACTCCCTTAATTCACCTGGCAACAAATTGGCTCATCAGCCAGGGACTATTAGTTATGCATTGACATCAAGTTAGACACTGCATCAGTCTTCAATAAACTCAGTGAATAATAACTTTATATTTGAACAGAGCCTTATAATCTAAAAACTATTTTTCACATTCTTTTCCCTTTCCTTTGAGACCCTGAAGCAGGGTTTGCCAAGTGACAGCCCATGGACCGAATCCGCCTCATCACCTGTTTTTATAAATATTTACTGGGACACAGCTGTGTTCATTCTTTTATGTATCATTTATGGTGGCTTTTGTGCTACAAAAGCAGAGTTGAGCAGATACAGCTGAGACTGTAGAGCCTTCAAAAGTTCAAATATTTACTATCTAGCCCTTCATAGTGAAAGTTAACTGAGCCTTGCCCTGCAGTGGTGTTGGTACCCTCTTCAAGTCACTTTCATTGCTGCTGTTTGTTTTGTAATGATATTTGTCATTGTACTATCATTTCTAAAGCACAAGCTACTTGAAGGCAAGAGCTGTGTTTGACTCATTTTTGTATTCTCTGAAATAGTTAAAACAGTAGACAATAAAAAAATATTAAAACAATTTATTTGATTCTCTTAAAAATCTCACCAGATTATAACCCACACCTTTCAGACCTGGACATGGAGTGAGATAAAGTGGTGGTTTGTCTTATTCTAAAACATTGTAATTTTAAAATGGTATGCAAATACGTTAAACAGTATGTATTTTCACTTTGTTTTCAAACATCATTGAACACAACATTGTCTTTGTTTCAAGATAATTTGTTGATGGAGTTAGAAGATTATATCTGCAACCAGAGTTTACCAAATTAATGCATAATAGTTAGTGCATAATCAATATTTCATTACTTACTATGTACATGGACACTGTTTCTTTGGTTTATATCTGTAATAATTGTTTTCAAGGCCTTTTTCTTTCTCTGTTCATACACTAGTTGGACTCTCTAGAACAAGAATGTTGTATGTCAACCTATTTCTAGTAGTAATGGTTAGTTATCAATAGTTTATAATGCCACCAACCTAGAAATTATGTCTTCTCAGAAAAGTTTAACTTCTCACCTGAGTATCAGCTGTGCCTTTGAATCTCACCTTCTTCTTCATTCCTCCCTTCATCAGCACCATTGAGATCAGGGAAAAGCATGCCCAACAGGGAATGAAAAATAGATAGAGACCAATTCTTTAAATTCTCTTCCAGAAAATAAAAGCAGAGGGAGTGCTTTGTAACTCATTCTACTGACCAGTATGATTTTAATAATAAAATAATAAAGACATTACTAAGAATGAAAAAATCACAGACGAATATTTCCTATGATCATAGATGCAAAAATCCTCAGCAAAATATAATAAATGAAATACAACAATGTGTAAAAAGAACCGTACACCATGACCAAATAGGATTTGTTTGAGGTATGTAAGGCTGGTTCAACATTTGAAAATGTATTAATATAATCTACCACATCAGCAGGTTAAAGAGGAAAATCATATGTGTATATAATAGCAATAGATGCAGAAAAAGCATTCTACAAACTCCAACACCCATTAATAAAAATTCTCAATTAGAAATAAAGAAAAGAATTTCAACTTGATAAATAACATCCACAGAAAACCTAAAGCTAACCTTCTACTTAGTGATGAGAAATAGACATTTCTCCCTAAGATGGGGAACAAGACAGGTGTGTTCTCTCTCACTGCTGCTGTTTACCATCATACTGGAAGTTGTGGCAAATTCACTGAGAAGAAATGGGCATAAAAGTTGCATAGATTAAGAAAGAAGAAATAATAGTGTCTTTATTTAGAAATATAATTGTCTACATACAAATCTGAAAGAATAGACAAAAAGAGAAGGAACTGATAGGCAATTATAGCAACATTAAAGGATACCAGGTCAATATAGAACAGTAAATTGCTTTTCTATATACTAACAATGAACAACTTAATTTAAATGAAGTATTGTACTTAAGTATAAATCTAATAAAATATGCATAAGATGTTTATGAGAAAAACTATGAAGTCTGGGGAAAGAAATGACAGGTCTAAGTAAATTAAGATATATTCACAGTTCATAAGAATGACATTATTAAGATATCAGTTTTCCCAAATTTATCTACAAATTCAATGCAATAACAACCAGATTATTTTGTGGATATCAACACAGTGCAATTTACCCTTGAACAACACAGGGGTTAGGGGCACTGACAAAAACTCAGAGTCAAAACCTATGTATAATTTTTGACTCCCTAAAAACTTAATTACTAATAGCTTACTATTGACCAGAAGTCTTAAAAATAACATAAACAGTTGGCTCACACATATTTTGTATATTATTTGTATTATATGATGTTTACCTATAATAAAGTAAGCTGGATAAAAGAAATTTATTAAGAAAATCATAAAGAAAAGATACATTAGCAGTACTATACATAGTAATTTTTAAAAATTTGTGTATAAGCAGACTCATACAGTTCAAATTTGTGTTATTCAAGGTTCAATTGTAATTTAAAAGATTATATAAATGGCAAAAACAGATTAGCCAACACAATATTGAAGAAAAATAAAGTCAGGAGACCAACACTAGCTGATTTCAAGACTTAATATACTGATGTCTGTCTGGAAAATGTCCAGCCACTGTTAATATAATGAGAATGGTTTGCATGGTATCAGTGCAACCTGGCAACCAAGAAGAGTGGACAGGAATGCACATGTGTGAACAATGATGACTTCACTGTACTAGTCAGTGTGGGTGGTAGACACCATGGAGTGAGCATGTGTACTGTGTGGCCATCACATTCAAAATGACCAAGCAACTAATCTGCATCAAACTTTGCATTAAGCTTGAATATTCCACCACATAAACTATTCTGGCGATTCAGAAGGCCACATCTATGAACAATTGGTGATTGGCAGCTTCATCACAACATGCCCGCTCATGCATCATGTCTTGTGCAGAGTTTTTTAGCAAAACATCAAATCACCCAAGTGACTCATCCCCCCTACCACCCAGATTTGGCACCCTACAACTTCTGGTTCTTCCCAAAACTAAGATCACCTTTGAAGGGGAAGAGATTTCAGACTGTAAATGAGATTCAGGAGAATACAATAGGGAAGCAGATGGTGATTGGGAGAACTGTGTGAGGTCCCAAGGTGCCTACTTTGAAGGGCACTGAGGCATCACTGTCCTACATACAATGTTTCTTGTATCTTGTATCCTCTTCAATAAATGCCTCTAGTTTTCATATTACATGGCTGGATACCTTCTGGACAGACCACATATATAGGTACTACTTATTGGATAAGGATAAAGGCACAGGAATAGGTACCTGAGTTCTTTTTTTTACCTGGGGCAGCTCACTGTGGTCTCTTTGCCTCATTTAGTCATCTTTCATGGAGCACCAAGTAGTAAAACAGCTTGCTGGAGAGTGGTCACACTAAGTATGAGAACTGCATTTTTCTGGAATGCTGCCCACTCTTACCAAATCCTTCTAGGAATTCTTATTAACCAACTCTTTATAACTTAATATCAATAATTTTATATCATATATAACAAGAAATAGCAGTAAGCAGAGACACAAAATATGTTTTTGAGCTTCATGTATACTCAGCTCCCTGACTTGGTGCTTTCTTAGAAATTAATTTTAAGGCATCTCCTAATTTCCCAATACAGTGGAAGAGACAATAATAGTTTAAACAGAAATGAAGAGAGAGGAACAATCCCTAAGGTCCATGGTAGTTAAGCAAACCTTGTGAGGGAAAGGGAACTTGGGCTAGACTTGGGTGGAAGAAAGGGATTTAGTTAAGCAGGGAGAAGCGGGCACTGGGGAATAATCACCACTGTAAATTTGATGAGGCATTGGAACTACAGCCTCCAAAAGGACATTGACTCTCTTAATCCACTTTCCTTATTTGTATGGTGTTAGCAGAAAACTCCTCATTAGAATCATCTAGTTCATCTCAGGCTCTCTTTTCACCAAAGCTTGATAGGTCATAATTTGTATCACCTTCCCTGACCTGATTGTGATAAGGAAGGGTGAGTGAACTGCAGTGAGTAGTGTTTTTGTCAGAATCCTCTTCCCTTCACTGGCCAACAGCAGCTTCATTGACACAATCTTTTCCTTCTGCAGTAGATAAAGTTTTCATGTGAACAGCAAAGGAAGTCCTCCCTACAAAAATTGAGTAACTTTTGTTTTAATCTACAAGGATGCTGGGCTGCTCAGTTTGGCATAGAAACTTCAATTTCATCTTTCATATTCTTCAGACTGCCAAAATCTATAAAAGTTTGAATGTTTTTCAGTTAATTTCCTTCAAGATCACCCTGAAAATGAACTCAGCGAATTTGGAAGTAGCCATAGAGATTGGAAGAAATTTTCATGGTAAAAATTACATTGCACTTGAAGCAAGAACTGAAACTTTCTTGCATATTCTCTTTTAATATGCAACAAAACTTTCTACCTTCTGCTTTATGTTCTTAGCTATGTTAGAGAAATTCAACACATTTGACCTGTGGAGTTTAGAGTAGGAATGACTAGAAAGGGGAAACATGCAGGGTTACAAACGACTGAACATTAGTCCCCGGAAAGTTATCCAAGACAGGAATAGAGGGTGGAAAGAAGTTAGAAGTTAAGATGGTAACCTTTGGAGATCTGGCTGGGGATACTTCCTCTACCACTCCCCCTCATGTGATCCTGCACATTTGTGCCTACTATTATACCCTCAGGGAGCAGGTAACCTTAGGGTCTTAGAGAAATTGTAACAGTTTCTAAACTTTCTTAGTTAGATGTCTGTGCCTGTTCTAGATATAATTGCAAAAAATGGTCAATTGTTGTCTTTCATGAATTCAGGTACCTTTCCTTTAATAAATCATAATTAAAAATGACAATTCTGATGAAATTTTAGTATTTTATCTTCCAAGAAAGAACTTAAGTTTGTGAAATTTTAGACTTTGGTAAACAGGTTAAGGACAGAGGAAGTCTTCTTGTGATCTTTAAAATCGCGCCAGGTATCATTGTTATGTAAACAAGAGCCCTAAAGGTTTACAGATGAACACTGAAGTATTTACAAATGGAATGGCATGCTATCTGGGATTTATGCCTACATAATCCTTGAGGGAGAAAGAGGGAGTAAGATTCATAGATGAAATAGGATTTGCCAAGTATTGATAATTATAGAAGTTTTTAATGGGTACTTGGGGATGCATTTTACTGTTCTTCCTTCCTTGGTTTACATATGTTTGGAATATCCATGATGAAAAGTTTTTCAAAATTGCCTCTGACAATGAATGTTACAGAAACAGGGTAAAACTTACTCCACAGATACACTTCTACATCGCTTCTGTCTTTACTGCATCTCATAGACATTGATGAATTTACCCAATTAGAAGTGAATCAGATGTCAAGACTTAACATTTGTTGCAAAAGTTCTGTAATAGCTGTCTGTCCAAAACCTTAGTGTTGAGACTCAAATCACCATGTTTACTTTTTTATGTGGACCTCAATAACCAGTAGTGTCCACCCAGAAACGAGTTACTGAGTTGGATGCTGGGCAATAAAAGTCTCTGTCCATTAAAACAAATATAAATTCATCAGGCTTATTACTAGTAGTAATAACAGCAGCCACATGATCATTGTTTTTGTACTCTGATACTGGCATAAACTTCCTTGGGACCGCTGAAATCCCATTCAACTTCCCAGATTCCATTGGTTTCACACATATTGTGTGTATTTAAAATCTTGGGGATGGTTCAAGCTATATGAGAAATATCAGTCTGAACCCAATTTACCAATTTTCCAGGGAGTCACAGTTAGTCAAAACTCTCCTTCGGTGCCTTGGGGACCGAGCTGTTTCATTAAGATGACAGTGGGAACACTTTGTACATTAGCTCTTTGTCAAGACAAAGTTTTTGCACTGGCTGATCGTCCCTATCCAAATATTGAGGATGTTGCTGTCTCTTTATTCTGCACATATTTTCTCCCAAAGCAAGGCTCAAGTTCTAAGTTTTCCATTGAGCATTCATTGACAAATTATTTTTTGCATATTTATGCATTCAAAAAGCATTAGTCTTTATCCAAAAACAGCACACAGAGAAGCACATGCACATTAAGCACAGTGACTACCTGGTCAATGTTCAACAATTGCTTTTATGGCTGATTGAAATACACAAATTTTCTTAGCAGAATAAAAAAAATGTTGTGACCAAAATTTACCATGTAAAATCAGAATGTTATTTTTATTAAAGAAATAAATGAATGCTGGCCATGTGTGAAACATCTTAGTAGTCTCTGTGTGGAAACAAAGGTAAATAAATGGTTTCTTCTCTCTAAGAGCTTAATATCCTGAGGTCTAAGCAGATATGTATACTCATGAACAAAGTGAAGTCAACTAATGGAAGGGTAACAAACTCAGTAAATTCCAGATTTCTTCCAGGATGTTGCTATGGTGATCTCAGGTTCACCCCATAGTTTCCAGGAAAACCCACTGACAGATTATTGGACCCCTATTGCCAACTCTACTAATCCAATGAGCAGTAATGATGACATATGGTCAAATACCAGTCTCATCTGAATTGGTAGCTGTCTGTCACTGATTCCCAGTCATTGTTTTTCTCCAATAAGCCATGTATTTAAATTTGTTAATCATGAAGCACAGCAGGGATCCTGGAAATGACATATTACTACTTTACACAAGTTTACCATGTTCTTTTTAAGGTGTCCTTTCCAAGTTCTCAATAAAACACTGGTTTCTTGATATAAAATTTAAATTTGTTTGCCATGATATTTAGTTAATAGTCTCAATTAATTGGTTAAGAAAACCCATCTTATCTTCCAGAAGAGGTGAATAGTTGAAGATAAATTCCTTTGCACAGGATTGACTTAGAGCTGATTGCTATCTCCTTCTATTACTTTTAATGGAATTGTAACTTAGACTTGCTTAAAGTTTTTTTCTAAAAATAGAATCTAAATGAACTTTTTATCCATTCTATATAGAGGAATACTAGAGAACTACTAAAATTACATTAAAAAATAGACTTTACACATGTAATATCTGGCTGTCTGTTTCTATGTATAGAATCATAACCGCAAGTCAATGAATTGCCTGAAAACAGAGTTTGGGAACTTTAATTTTGAGCTAGAAATTCTTAAATAAAGTTATTTGGTTTTATAGCATCTGTATTCAAATTATAATTGTGCACTAGTATTTCAAACAAAGAATGCATAAAATGATGGTAATTTCCCAAAATCCTAAAATCATAATGTTCCACATTCTCCCTTTATATATTTTTTCAAGGTGATCACAAAAAATTATTTTTGATAAAATATCCCAGAATATCATCAGTTTTCTCAAAATCCTTATAAAATTTTGATAATCAAATTATTGTTTACTCATTTGTACAATTGGCTTACATAGAATTTTCTAATGTTCATCAAATGATTGATAAGAAAGCTTGGTAGCAGAGTACTTGCTAGTTAGTGCAGAGTGGTTGGTTTGAGCAAAAACTTGTAAGTTACATTATTAGTAAAAAAAAAACTTCTCTGAAAATAATAATTTATGCAAGTTCTATAACTGGATGGACTGAAATAAGAAGGATGAATATTCAGGTGACAAGGATGACTTAGTCATTACCTCTTATAGTGGATGCTGTAGTATACCTCCAAGACCCCTTGCAGGCCTGAGCTGCTCATTCCCCCAGCTTGGAGGTGTTACCTGCTGACAAGTCATAGCTGATCCCCTCCCCAGAAATAACCTACTACTGGAGTCATCAGTTTGTCCCTCTCTGGGGTTAGCCCTCATTCAGTGACTAGTTAATGTAGGAGAACAAGAGGTCAGGAAACTTACTTCATATAGCGAACCTGTCCACGTGGTATGGGGAACATAGCCCAGCCCCTGATTTGAAAAACCTATAGGGAGTGAGGTCGGTGCACAGAAAGCCAAACCCACAGATTGATTTTCCCATGGGGAATCAGGCCTGCATTGTACCTAGGCTGCTTTGAGGCCTGCTCTTTGCTAAAACTCCCTCACCCTGAATTGAAGCAGGAAATGTTTACTGCATATCTTTAAAGTATCTTCCTAAAATCTATTCTAAACCTCCCAAGTATGGAGTGTAACTGGTTCAACCACTTTTTCCTTTACATTTGCAAATACCCTTTTTCTTTGTAGTAATTAGCAACTTCCTCTCCTTTGTTATCTGTACAAGTTAAACACCTAAAGAGAACCTGTGCATAGTAAATGAGGACCATCCTCGATGTAAGGTGCCCAGAAAAGCAATAAAAGCCTGTCCAAGCAGGGGTAGGGGTCTTCTCTCACTTAGAGAGTAGCTGTGCCATCCCTTTTTCTCCACAGGACTTCTGTAGTCTGTGTGGATTCGTTTGTCGCATCCACAACACACGACCTCAAGGGCCAGGGTCCTCATCAACTTCAACTTACAGCAATTCTAAAGAGCCAATTCCAATTTTAAATATCCTCATGAGATTGAGTGAGACCCTTATTGTTATTTTTATCACAATTTAAGTTTCCCTCTACCCAGTCTTACTCCCCTCACTCTTTCACAGAGTTTTTCTTAACAGCACTCCTCAACATATCGTTGAATGCAAACCTCCATCTCAGAGACTGTTTCCAGGGAACCCAGTCTATAACTGCAGGTGCCTTGAGCAATCTTATTTAAAAAATCCTAAAATAAGAGTTTGGAGTTGGATCACCTACTAGCAGGCTGTCAATGAAGAACAATCACTACTTGTAAGTATCGCACTGACAGACCTTGGCATGAAATGTGAATAATTGTCATGGTGGTGAACTAGAATGTGATTTTACTGAAATGGAATACCCTGGCAGGTGCAAGATTTCAGTCATTTTAGAGGTTTTAGAAACCTAATAATTATGAGAATTTTTATATGAAATCTACTGATGCATTGGAGAAAGACATGAAAGACTAAAGGTGAAGAATCACCAATTTAAAGAACATATGAAAGCAGAGCCCTTCTTAATTATAAATTGGACTTATTAATATTTACATCTAGAATCTTATTTAACAATAATTAATAATATAGCAGAGTTTCAGACGACATTGAATGTGTGACACTGCCAAGTCTGCTATACCAGGTCATCCTATAGTTGAAATGGAATTAGACCCTGAGATTGGGATGGGGACCCCTGATCAATGAACTTGACAATCTTAAAATCTGAAATTTCCATGAACCCTTTGAGTCTGAGAACTGGCCAACTCCTCCTGGGAAAGGTGGGTGCTCCTCCATTGCTTAGATATCTAGAGTCTTCTCTAGAGTTTTGCAAGACAACATACTTTCCCACTAATTCCCACCCCCAAGATCTACCCGGCCTTCTTTCCTGGACAGCAGTTTAATTACCAAACTCTAGTCACAACAAAACCCATTCAGGATCTTACCAACATGTTAGGATCTGGAAGGATCTAGGAAAGTATACAAGATGAATCATAAAGTTCAACAAAGATGAGCTTATTGGCTATGGAAGCAAATTCATGATACAAAAATCAATATTCTGAAAAGGACCCTGGAAGCTAATGCTAACACACTGCTAGTATGGTTGTTAAAATCTTGGAGAAAACAATGTCCCACACTAAGTGATGAAGAGATGATGAAGAAAAGTAGAAGTAGGAATTAAAGGGCTCGAGGACGTAGACATGGTAGAACGAATATACTACTGTATTAGATCGCCATGACAAAATACCATAGATGGGGTGGTTTCAACAACAGAAATGTATTTCTTACAGTTCTAGAGGTTATATGTCCAAGGTCAAGTTTTTGGCAGATTTGGTTTCTTCTGAGGCCTCTCCCATTGATTTGCACATGGCTGCTTCTTGCTCTGTCCTCACATGGTCTTTTCTCTGTCTGCCCACATCCTCAGTGTCTCTTGTGTGTTTACATTTCCTCTTTTTAAAAAGACACCAGTCAGATTGAATTAGGCCCCAACCCAAGGGCCTCATTTTAACTTGACTACCTCTTTAAAGGCCCTATCTCCAAATCTAGTCACATTCTGAGACACTGGGTTGGGGCTTTGAGGTATGAATTTGTCGAGGGGGACACTATTTAGCATATAACACTGTGTAAAGCTGAAAACTTCATCAGCCAACCACATTCAAGAGAAAGGCACAGAGGACACTCCTTCCACCCAAGTAATAATGGATGTGCTGGTGAGAAGGGTGCCTAGACCACTGAGTATCTCAGTTTCAAATTATGTCAGTTTGAGCAGAACCATTACTCAAGAGCAAGTTCTCCAAGTCCTCTTGATTGTCAACTCCCATGGCACTTCTGACCTTCCTCAGATCACACCTGTGGTTACATGGGGGAACCCTGATGACTAGATGGCAAAAGGAGAACCCATGAAAGCTGGGAAGAGCTGCTGCTGCTGCATACCAGCCCCACTAGGGCATATTCTGAAAAGACAGTGGTAAGGAAGAACCTTTCACTCTCTGTGGAAAGATAAGCCTCCCAAGATAAGAATACAAATGGACCCATGAGTAGTAATAAATAGCTTGGCTGCCTGGTCACAGTTCTAAAAGGAGAAAAGTTGGAATATTGGGTACAAGGAAGTAAAGACCTCACTGCACTCCTAGGGATCCACTTGAAATGTTTTATTTTTCTCAGCCCTGCCATTCTAAGCTGAGAGGAACCAAAGATCCTAGTTTCTAGGGTGTAGTGCCCTTCCAACAAGGAAAATGGCGAAAGTCCCATTAAGCTTTAAGCTACCAATACTTTTAGGTTACTCATGATAAGAGGCTAGTGGGAAGGAAAGGAACCACGTTACTAGTGGAGACGGGAAGACTATATTTGCACCAAGGTAATAGGTAATCTTCCTGTACAATTTGAATTTGAAGTGAACAAGTATAGCAGCCATAGTCTGGGAAAAGCATGATAATCAGTCCTCAGAACATGAGAGCTGGGGGCTAGGTTCATATTACTGGATAATTCAGTTAGATCAGAGAGTTGCTAGCCAAGGACAAAGGGGAGCTAAAATAGGTAGAACATGGGAGATGATGCTGAATGTCTCTTATAGGCACAAGACCAATTGTTGTAACTGGGACTGTTACTGTACTTTTTTTTTGGTAATTTTCACCAGAAAAAGAGACTAACTAGAATCCTAGAGGAGCTATTCCTAGATTTGTTGCGCTTACATAAAGCAAAAGGATTTGAGCAACACAAGTAATGAACTGTAGTCAAAGCTGTGGTGTGTGCCACCAGGAACTTATACGCTTAAAGTTGCCAAAACTGAAGAGAGCTGCCTTGCCCAGCATTATGGCCTCCCCAGGAGTAGCCTGTATCCACATACTGACTGATGGGGAAATTCAAAGGCCTCCTGCCCCTTTGCTTCAATACAAGGCAATTTGATGTACTTCTAAAACCTTTGCAGCTTCAGAGAACTCCCTGAGGTTGTTGAGTTTGTTGCAGCCACATCACAGCTCAACATTTAAATCCTGGTTCCTTCACTCCATTATGAGTGTTGTTTCACAAAGCACTTCCCAATTAAATCTCTACACACAAATCTTCACCTTACTCAATTTCAACACTAAGATATTGCTAATCTCACTGTGTACCCAATACTCCCTCTATCACCACCATTACTCCTCCTCCTCCAACTACTACTAAATGCTTAATTATGAAAATTTGATATTTATTTATGGAGTTAAAAATTCTCAAGGCCATATGCACTGATCTTCTTTATTATATGCTTGCAATTACTTAATAATGTCTAACATTTGAGTGCTAAGATGTGCCAGCAAGAATTTTGCATACATTAAGTTGAATAATCCTCACAAAAAAGGAGCTCTCTTACTCGTCCCTTTATTCAAAGAAGGAGGTTGAGACTTAATGAGGTTAAATAAATTACCCTAAATTGCACCAGATGCAAATGGCAGCTGGGATTTAAACACAGGGAGTTTTGGCTCCAAAGCTCAAGCTCTTAGACCACTATTGCTTCACTTCCTGTCTTTATGGCATGGAGCTACTGCATGAGTTAACTCTCATTTTTTTTTTCTAAACTCATTGTGATATTCGACTTGTGTCCCTCTGATTTTGTTTGATTGAAGATAGGCCAAGGTGCAAAAACGGGTTAGCCTCTTTGTCAATACGACTATATTCATCATTCTGGATGGACATGCCATTCTTCATGGGCACTCCTTCCTTTCTTGGGACACGCTTTCATTTACGTGAATAACACAATCATGATCATCACCTAGTAGTTATATGTCTATTTTGTATACTGGGAGAGATTTAAAACTATCCAGTTATGCTTTCACCTTTAAGAAGCCCCATGTATAATGTACTTGAGACTAATCTACATTAGCAAATTGGCAGCTTTGTGTTTCTCACCTGCAATTCTACACAGGACCACAGTAGCATCTTTTCAAATTAACAACTTTCCTAATTTAGTAAACTTGCCAATTAAATGTAAAATGGAAAGGGTAGATGCATATTATCAGAGTAATTTTTTATTTTTAATATATTTTTACTATATTTTGTACTTTTCTTTGTAACAAATGCAGTTTTCAACTGCCAGCCAACAGTATAAACCTAGGATATTTCTAGCATGTGTTTTCCCACAAACGTTTTTGATGCATTATTACAACTGCCATGAACCTACCATACTAGAGTCCTTGCAGAGAGGATGGAAGAGAGTAGGGAGGACTTAAAATGCAGCAGCCATAGTGCATGAACTATATTGAAATCTAAAGCAACAGAAGATAGTCTCCGCTTGGACCAATTTTCAGTTAAATCTTTTCTTCCATACCAGCTGACTTCTGAAAAATAGATTGGATCCAAGCCTTGGATTATAAATCTTTCTGGTGTCTATTGTGAAAATGCTTTCTACCATCATAGGATCTGATAGCTGCCCTCCCCCCTGAAATGCATCACAGACTGGGAGCACTCAGAGCTTTTAGCTTGTTAGTGCAAATCAACTTTTATTGCTTGCATTTGAGAGAAAAGGACAGTGAAATCGCACATCCATACATTATTTTGGCTATTTGTAAAAGGTTAAAAAAGAAGAATGGGGGATAAAACTGCAGCCTTTTCTGAGGGCTTAAGAAATTACTTTGAAACACATGTGCGCACACACACAGGTGCATGCTCAGCAGCAGCGAGTGGCTCCTGATAGTACAACAAAGACAAACTAAATGTTAGCTAAGTGATTTACTGACGACCTGAGGATGACATTTTGACATGTGCTGTTTTTATGTGTTCCCATTTCCTGTATGAAATTTGTGGGACTTTTAAACGTGTTTGACTCCAGAAGCTTGCTTAGCTGCTCTGACCACTCAAACTCTGCTGACAGTAAGTGGTCAGGGGCGGTAAAGAATTACCAATAAATTGGGAGTTGAGAAGCAAGAGTGATGAGTGAGCCAAGTGTTGATATTAGAAACTTTGATTTGGGGGTTTATAAAGGTAACTGAATGTGACATTCAGTCATCTGGATTCTGAAATGGACAAGTGCAAGGATTACAGATGATAGCTTTTAGAGAGGGGAAAATCTTTTAAATCTTTTATGGCTGAAGTTTCAAGGCAAAGTCAAAACTAGATTAGAAGATAATCAATACTCTGAGGCTTACCAAGAGGTTTAGAGCATCTTTACTCAGAATGCCTATCTTAAGAATTGGGTTTGGAAAACTGTCTCACGTAGAACCAGTAAAGGATGCATTTTTAAGGTAACAGAAAAAAATGTATTTTAAAAATGCAAAATGATAAGTGTTACAAGATAGGGTCAAAATGGTTATCTGCACATAATTATCTCATTTCTGATGTACAAAAATAAAAAACTCCTATTTGAGCAAATTATTCCACTGTGTCGTTTTTTCTTTTTCACACCAAGTTAGAGGATTTGGGCACTTAGAAGATACACAATCTGACTGCTTTCTTCCAGTCTAGGGTCTTGCTGATCTATTCTGTAGGCTATGGCTAGGGAAATTGGCAAGTGTGCTTCTACAGTTTAACCTTTAAAAAATTGTAGGAAAAAGTGTTTTTAAACTAAGTCTGGTAAAATTTTTCTTAGTTTTCCATTGAAAATCAACTGTGAATTTGATTTTGTAACTAAAATGTCATGCTTTAATCTCTTTGTTCAAAAATATGTATTAAGTTTCTTCTAACTCATGCTAGGAACGCCTGTGTAAGTGCTTCCTGAAGCTTCCTACAACTTCTACAGCTTGCTAGACATTTTTCCTCTCCAAGAATTCCTGCCCTGCACTCCTTATCTCTCAGGTCATGATTCTGCATTACGCTTAAATGATAAAATCTAAATGTCCTCATTTTCCACTTCTCTGCATCTGCATCCATCTTTGCCTCATTCTCTACTATTTAAGAAAGCTGTGCTTCTATTGAAGATTAAAATCCCAACCTTACTTCTCACAGGCTTTGCACACCTTTTCTAACTGCACCATCAAACTCTTCCTCTGCCTTACCTTTCCCATTAACTACAACCATGCTTGCTTTGATTATTCAAGAAGAATCCTCCTAATCTCCCATTTCCCTCCAGATATCCCGTTTCCTGGTTGACTTTACAAAACAACTTTGTAAGATTTGTTTATACTTTCTGTCTCTACTACTTCACATCACTTTTACTTCTCATTCCACTCCAGTTTGGGCTACATCTCCCCTCCCCCACTCCACTGAAAAGATATTTATTCCAAGATTACCAATGTCTGTATTGTTAAGAAGAAGGCTTCTTTTCTTTTCTAATTTTATCTGCCTCTCATAAAATTCAGCGGAGTTGACATACCCTTCTTGAAATATAATCTTCTCTTGGCTTCCAGGACACTGCTCTCTCTTGGTTTGTCTCTGACTTTTTTTACCTCACCTTCTAACTTTGTTTTTCATTATTTTTCCTAATGATTCTAGAGCATGGTCCCGGACTCTCAACACTTCTCTCAATAGCCTTTATCAGTGACCTCATCCATTCATACGATTTTAATATTATGTTTTATATCCAGTCCAAGATCTGAGCTCCAAAATCAAATATCCACATTCACCTTGACATCTCCAACTGGAAGGCTCACCATCACGTCCACCTAAGTGGGCTGAAATGGAGTCCTTGATTACTACTTACTCTCCCACTGATTTCTTTCCCAGCCTTCATCTTCTCACTTCATGACTACAGCTACTTGATTGTTCAAGCCAGAAGACCAGGAACCACTCTGCATCATTTCACATATGCAACTATTTGTAGCTACTGATACTTATTCTTCCAAAACATATTTAAAATTCATTTCTCTGTCTTAATCTCCACTCTAACTGCCTGTATTCTGATGTCCTGTCTCTTCTTGCCTATTCCAATATAATTTCTCTCACTGTATCTCCCTGCCTATACTCACCTTTCCACACTATACTCTTCCCACATAGCCAAACCAACTGGTTTTAAACACAAATCACTTCTCTGCCTACAAACTCATCAGTAACTCTCCATTGCACTGGAATAAAATCCAAAATCCTTTACAAAACAGCTCTAAAGGATTTACCTGCAACACTCAGTGTCTTATTCTTATTCAGTGCCAAATTCTTATTCTTTAGAGCTTGGGCAGCTGAAACTTCCTCAGAGGTGATGTCCCTTACATCCTAGGCTGATTTCTAGGTACTAGGGCTTTGTTTCTTTGATGATATTCACAGTTTGTTTATTTTGTCCACATTAGTTGGTGCCACACTCCTGAGAGAAGGAACCATGATTATTTTACTCATTAATACATTATTATTATATTTCAATTGATGAAGAAAGGAATAAAAAAGGATGTGATTTCCAGCAAATTTATCAGCACTTAATACAAATCACTTGGCTTCAAAATTGGAAATACCGGGGCTCAGCAGATTATTTGCTCTGATGGCACATTTCAGTGAAAGAAGAGCTGAGTGTAGTCCATATCCCTTGTCTTTCCATCCACAGTCCCTTCATTTATAACACAGGGACATCATATATACTATTACCTTCTAAATCTATTTGGGCAGTTTAATTTGTCAAAATGGTCATTCAATTTTCTGTCCTAGAACAAACCTGAATTTCACTTGCAATTTTAGTTTCCAGCAAAATATAAGTACTCTATTATACTTATTTTTAAAAATAGACTTCATTAAGCAATGAATCCCTGTACACTGAATTTAGCTTTAAGAGCTCATCAAACGTAAAACACTATAATGAAATTTTTGCAAATTACACCATTTTCATAGATTTTATCTTTCCTTTGCAGTTGAATTCTTTATAGGATACACTTACTGACAATATAGATTCTAAGGATGACTAAACTGAATCACAAGTTTTCAGACAAGTTAACAAATCAGCCCCTTTGAGTAACTGAATATTATCAAATACTACTAGGTGTTAGAGGCATTTCATATTAAATGAGATCAGATGAGACTTCTCAGCTGTGGTTTACACTTCAGCCTGTGACATGCATTCATCTGGAACTGGACGGACTGGCATGAAGGCCTGAGCTAAGAGCAAATCAGCTTTGGCCTATTAAGGGTTTGGGAAGGACCTTGTGAGAGTTTTAATATACTTTTATTTATTTGCCCTTTATGTTTGGTTTTTAAGAAGATCTATAGTTATTGGATAACCAAGAAGCTGTATTGATATGTGACATTGAATCAGTCATTTTTCCATTAAATCAGAGCTTTTTCCTCCTGTGATCCCAATGGTCAATATCTGTACAATCAATTGAATTGGACAGTCAGTCAATATGGCCTGGCAATGGAAAAAATGCTATTTATTTGATCCACAGTTCTAAATGCTATATTTTTACCCTAAAACCTGACTTAAATTGGTTTTCTCTTGACAAATTCTTGTCTTAACTCAGTAGTAGTAAAATAGGGACATTTACCCAAAAGCATGTATTTGTGATGTTTAATGGGGAGCAAGGCAAAGGACCCTAATAGTTGCTGATATAAAACTCTGCTGGTTGGCTCACTCTGCAGCAGTTCTGTGTCACAACTCCCAACTTTCTCTCTAGACTAAGTTCCTGTGGCAGTGTTGTACATTGTATTATTGTCCAATATATTCACTGTCCCTCACTCTCAGGACATCTTGACAGAAGGATTGCTCTTTCTAAGTTTTTGTAAATGTGACCCAATTTGGCCAATGGAATGTGAGTCAGTGTAACATAAGACACTTCCAAGCAGAAATTGTAGAAGCCAGTACAGGATCCTATCATTGCTGTCATATTTTCCTACTACAGTGAGACTCTCATGAGTGGACAGAAGCTGCTCCTTCAGCCAAGAATGCAAAATGAAGTTTGGCATGGAGTAGAGTCAAAGCCAATCTTCAAAAGATACATAATATAAGCAACAAACAAGCTTTTGTCATCGTAGGCATCTAAGATTTTTGATGGTTCTTTATTATTGGAGTCAAACTCACCTTCAGATGACTGTAATATAAGCTTAAAAATAAGCTTATATAATTAAAAGCTTAGATAACCTCAAATACTGGCAGGATGTATGGTACAAAGAAGATGGTAATATGTTGAATGAATAAATGAACCAGAAAAAGAGACACTAGAATGCATTTCTGTTCATCATAGTATTTTATTCCTTCACAAACCACTATTGGTATCAAGATATAATGTATTTTAGTCACGATGATGAATTCCTTCCAAAGTGGAGATCTTTTTAAGAATAAGTTGTTACTAGCATTGGTACTCTAGGAAAACTAGCAGAAATTTTGAAACTTGGAGATTTCAAGAGTTTAAGTGTAGCAAAATATTGAAGTACATATCTTATAAATACTGCTGAATAAAGACCCAGTTCTTACAGATTAAATGGTAATCTTTACCTCTTAATTTTTCCTGCCTGAGAAGCTGTGATAAAAATAAATGATGTGATGCTGTCTATGCTTATCAGAGATGACCACCCGTTTCCCAAAGGGAATATCCATCAGGCAGGCACCCCTACTGCCTGGGGGCAGGGGGTTATCGCCAATGTAAGAGGAAATAATAGCACTTAAGCTAGCTTTAGTTACTCCAGCCCTTAATTTTGGTAAGCTCTTTGAGTGTCTTTATTTCTCTTTCCCAGTTTCAATATGTTAAAATATTAGTATTTCACAGCTTATCACAAGGAGCACCCTGAGGAGCTTCTGTGCTCCACAATCTTTGCTACCTCCATTGGACTAAATAATGGGCCCAGAGTCTTGCCTATCTCACCAAGGAGCCCTATGTGGAAGAATCACTTATTCCAATCAAAACAATGCCAAAGTTTAAGTCTGGATTTAAACCACACAAGACAAAGAAAAAGCCAGGCAATCACGTAGTGAAGTTCATCTGTGTATACAGCTGTATTTGTATCTAAGCTGGGGTATCCACATAATTGACCATGCAGTCTTCATTCTTGGTTACAGGTTGATTGTCTTGAAGACTCCTCCATGATCACAGACAACCATCAACAGAGAGTGATGTTTGCCCTCCTCTAAGAATAATCTGGAACTATCACCTAGTATGATGATACTAGGAAGAAGAAATTTATATTCTGGCTTTTTCTAATGGGCCAGGAGCAGATTTAATCACAAAAACACTTTCTCCTTACCCCTACCTTTCATTTTCAACAACACTTGGTTGGAACAAAAGTGGAGCTGGACCAGGATACAAATAAAAATACGTCTCCACTCATGTCGTAACATGAGTTACTATTCTAGATAGGAGTTTGCCTCTGGCTCTTACTAGTTTTTAAAAACTAAAAGAAAAGAGAATAAACCAGTCTTGTTTCAGATAATACCAAGGACCCAATTGCCAACTAATCATTTGAATTCAATATATCTTATTTGGGAAAGTTTGACAATAATATGGATGCCCAATACTCCTATTTTTGTCTCCTCACAAAGCACATGAAGACCTTCTTTGGTGCTTTTCCTTTCACTGTATTCCACTCATGATTGAAGGCAAGTAATTTATAATGAATGATGCCTTCAAGGTAGAGTGAGATTGCTCTCTGCTTTTATAGCTGGTAATGGAAAAACTGCAGACATGGTGGGTAATAACTTAGCTCATTAATTTTCTCGGACATGTTTTAGGCAATAAACACTTGATTTGAAAGTTTTGGGTGTGCAGAAACACCGTGGCCTTTAAGGGAGAACTTATCTGCTCCCATAATACCCCAACTTTTGACATTTCTTTCTATTTTTTTTTTGTCTAGTGAATTAGGACATTTTTAGTATGGCCTTACCTTTTATGGGATAATATATACGTGCCACTTTGCCTTGCTCCCATCATGGAATCACATTTAATGGGAAAAGTGCATCTGTGTGACTTGTGAATGGAACACAAAGGTGATTTCAGAACATTTGTCTGTAATTGGAGGGCCCCTGCCTATGAAGCTACAAAGACTGGGTGACCCTGCAGACTCTTGTTTGGAGAAAGTAACTAAAGTGCTTATATTCAGGCAATGTCAATACATAGAAGTTCACTGTGATGGGTGACTCAGGGAACAGCAATAATGATGATAATGACAATGGGGATCATAATGAAAGTGGGAGTATTTTGGAAAACAATGTTCTGCCTCATTCAAAGCCAACAAAACAGGGACACCAGGGGAGCCTGTCGGGCACAGAAACTGTCTACAAAGAGTTGCAGTGCCTGCTATCCTTTTCAGCTGATCCAGCTACTGTGACTGAGCTCCCTCAAAACACTGCTCCAAAATATTTATTTTTATCAAAGCAAGGCAAAACAAAGCAACCAAGACTTTCCTACTATTAGCACTATCTTGACTGAAAAGAAAATCAATTATCAGGGCTGTCTTCACCCAGTCACCTTCTAAGTTGGTTTTTCTTGTAGGAGAGCAGAAGCTTCAGAAGGTTCTTTTCATGGTTTCCCGAGGGTGCCACAACCTTTCCTATATTCTCAGGGCTATAACCCTGAAGGGCCTACTTATTGCTGAGAAGGCATTCTATATTCACAGCAGGCAATGGGAGGTATTCAGACACAGCAAGGGAGCTCAAGTCGACACTAAACATCAAACTAGGGAAGCAGAAAATCATTTGTACGTTCTCAGATTTAGACAGGAGAGTGGCTTTATGCCTCACACAAAGACTCCCAAACAAACTGTCAAGTTAATCTGTTTTGGCCTACTCTATCCCTCATTTCTTCCTCTTCTATGAGAAGTTATACCTTCACCCCACCTGTCCTGCTACCTGTTTTAGGAGAGCTCTGCTGTCATTCATATCTCAGTACAACAAAATCCAAAAGAGCATGTAATTAATATAGCCATTTTGACAAGGTTTCAAGCTGCAAAGCTGGACAGTGCCTTTAACGAAGGCTTAGAAAATTCTCTTAATATCAGAGGCAGTCATCCTTTACTTTTTATCTTTTTACTTGTTCCACTTTTTAAAAAATGGCAACCCCCAAAACAAATATATCTAAAAACTTTTATTATTCTTCTCCCAGATTACCAGGCAAATTTGTTGTCACCCTATCAGTCATCCACCCCTACAGCAACGGCTCCCCAGGAGTGGCCAACTCTATCTTCCAACCACCATCAGGTGCTATGAACGTGGGATGTTCTATTTTTGTCCTCTTGGGATTTACGACACAGCAGAGGAGGCCGGAGGTAAAGACATGGATAATTGCCTGGCAAAGCAAGCCACCAGCAGAGAACATGTATATGACTAAGATTAAGTGTGAAATTGGTTGGATGGCATGGGTTCAGGAAATGAAAGATGGCACATATGAGGCTGGAGCATGACAGATGTGAGTGAGGTAGTATAGGAAGCTCTGAAAAGAATGAACACAGGGCTAAGTACTGTTATGGGAGAAATAATGTAAGCAAGATGGGGAAGCAGGAAGACTGCTGTGACTGGACAGTGCGCTCAGTTTAAAGCTGAAGTTTTATATAGAGATGAAGCTAGTATTAAGTTGGAAAGACATATCTGAACTAAATAATTTAAGGACTTAAATTGCAAGTCATGAGTCATCTTAACTCTCTACTACCCTTAC